>NC_088713.1:20598606-21198606 GCF_963576615.1 Watersipora subatra
TGTGTCAACTAACTTACCATGACTTATTACATGTATTATTATGCAATGTATCAACTAACTTATCAGAACTTATTACATATATTAAAAGTCATTGTATCAACTAATTTATCATAACTTATTAAATATATTGATAGACATTGTATCAACTAACTTATCATAACTTATTACATGTATTAATGTTCATTCTATCAACTAACTCATTATAACTTATTAAATATATTAAGAGACATTGTATCAACTAACTTATCATAACTTATTAAGTATATTAATAGACATTGTATCAACTAACTTACCATAACTTATTACATGTATTAATGTTCATTGTATCAACTAACTTATCATAACTTATTAAATATATTAATAGACATTGTATCAACTAACTAACCATAACTTATTAAATATATTGATAGACATTTTATCAACTAACTTATCATAACTTATTAAATATATTAATAGACATTGTATCAACTAACTTATCATACATGTAACTTATTACATGTATTAATGTTCAATCTATCAACTAACTCATTATAACTTATTAAATATATTAAGAGACATTGTATCAACTAACTTATCATAACTTATTAAGTATATTAATAGACATTGTATCAACTAACTTACCATAACTTATTACATGTATTAATGTTCATTGTATCAACTAACTTATCATAACTTATTAAATATATTAATAGACATTGTATCAACTAACTTATCATAACTTATTAAATATATTAATAGAAATTGTATCAACTAACTTGTAACTTAAGGCATATAATAATAGTCATTGTATTAACTAACTTATTATAACTTATTACATACATTAATAGTCATTGTATCAACTAACTTACCATAACTTATTACATATATTAAGACTCATTGTATTAACTAACTTATCAAAATTTATTACATATATTAATAGTTATTGTATCAACTAGCTTATAATACCTTATGGCATATATTGATAGTCATTGTATTAACTGACTAATCATAAATTTTTACTTTTAATAAAAGTCTTTATATCATAAAACTTTTCATAATCCTTTACATATACTATTAGCCATTGTCTCAACTAACTAACCATTAACTTTTTACATATATCAATAGTCGTTGTATCTTTTAACTAACCATAACTTAATACATGTATTGACATTCATTGTATCAACTAAATTATCAGAACTTATTATATATATTAATAGTCATTGTATCAACTAACTTACCATGACTTAATACATGTATTAAGAGTCATTGTATCAACTAACTCATCATAACTTGTTAAATATATTAATAGATATTGTATCATCTAACTTATCATACATGTAACATATTACATGTGTTAATATTCATTGTATCAACTAACTTATCACAACTCATTAAATATATTAATAGTTATTAAATCAACTAACTTATAATACCTTGTAACATATATTAATATTCATTGTATCAACTAACTTATCATAACTTATTAAATATTTTAATAGACATTGTATCGACTAACTTATCATAACTGATTACATATATTAATAGTTATTGTATCAACTAACTCATCATAACTTATTACATGTATTAAGAGTCATTGTAGCAATTAACTCATCATAACTTATTACATATATTAATAGTCATTGTAACAACTAACTTATCATAACTCAAAGCATATATTAATAGTCAATGTATTAACTATCTTATTATAACTTATTACATGCATTAATAGTCATTGTATCAACTAACTTACCATAAATTATTGCATATATTAATAGTCATTGTATCAACTAACTTACCATAACTTATTACATATACTATTAGTTATTGTATCAACTAACTTATATTAATTTATTGCATATATTAATAGTCATTGTATTAACTAACTTATCATGAATTTTTACTTTTATTACAAGTCTTTATATCATAAAACTTTTCATTAATTTTTATATATACTATTAGCAATTGTCTCAACTAACTAACGATTAACTTATTACATATATTAATAGTCATTGTATCCTCTAACTTACCATAACTTAATGCATGTATTAATATTCATTGTATCAACTAACTTATCATAACTTATTACATGTATTAATATTCATTGTATCAACTAATTTATCAGAACTTATTACATATATTAATAGTCATTGTATCAACTAACTTACCATACCTTTTTACATATATTAATAGTCATTGTATTAAATAACTTATCATACCTTATTACATATATTAATAGCCATTGTATCAACTAACTTACCATACCTGATTACATATATTAATAGTCATTTTTTAAACTAACTTATCATAAATTTTTTCATATTCTATTAGCCATTGTCTCAACTAATTAACCATTAACTTATTACATATATTAATACTCATTGTATCTTTTAACTTACCATAACTTAATACATGTATTAATATTCATTGTATCAACTAACTTCTCATAACTTATTAAATATACTAACAGACATTGTATTAACTAACTTATCATAAATTTTTACTTTTTTTAAAACTCTTCATATCATATAGATTATCATAAATTTTTACATATATTATTAGTATATATAAAAATTGTCTCAACTAACTAACCATAACTTGTTACATATATTAATAGTCATTGTATCCTCTAACTTACCATGACTTATTACATGTATTAATATTCATTGTATCAACTAACTTACCGTACCTAATTACATATAATAATAGTCATTGTATTAACTAACTTATCATAAATTTTTACATATATTATTAGCCATTGTTTCATCTAACTAACCAAAACTTGTTACATATATTAATAGCCATCGTATCAACTAACTAACCATAACTTGTTAAATATATTGATAGACATTGTATCAACTAACTTATCATACATGTAACTAATTACATGTATTAATGTTCATTGTTTCAACTAACTTACCATAACTTAATACATGTATTATTAGTCATTGTATCAACTAACTTACCATAACTTATTACATATATTATTAGTCATTGTATCAACTAACTAACCATAGCTTATTACATTTATTAATAATCAATGTATTAACTAACTTATCATGAATTTCTACATATATCATTAGCCATTGTCTCAACTGACTTACCATAACTTATTACATATATTATTTTGCCATTGTATCAACTAACTAACCATAGCTTATTACATATATTAAAAGTCATTGTATCAACTAACTAACCATAACTTATTAAATATATTGATAGACATTGTATTAACTAACTTATCATACATGTAACATATTACATGTATTAATATTCATTGTATCAACTAACTTATCATAACTTATTAAATATATTATTAGTTATTAAATCAACTAACTTATAATACCTTGTAACATATATTAATAGACATTGTATCAACTGACTTATCATAACTTATTAAATATATTAATAGACATTGTATCATCTAATTTATCATACATGTAACATATTACATGTATTAATATTCATTGTATCAACTAACTTATCATAACTTATTGAATATATTAATAGACATTGTATCATCTAACTTATCATACATGTAACATATTACATGTATTAATATTCATTGTATCAACTAACTTATCATAACTTATTAAATATATTATTAGTTATTAAATCAACTAACTTATAATACCTTGTAACATATATTAATAGACATTGTATCAACTGACTTATCATAACTTATTAAATATATTAATAGACATTGTATCATCTAATTTATCATACATGTAACATATTACATGTATTAATATTCATTGTATCAACTAACTTATCATAACTTATTAAATATATTAATAGACATTGTATCATCTAACTTATACATGTAACATATTACATGTATTAATATTCATTGTATCAACTAACTTATCATAACTTATTAAATATATTATTAGTTATTAAATCAACTAACTTAGAATGCCTTGTAACATATATTAATAGACATTGTATCGACTAACTTATCAAAACTGATTACATATACTAATAGTCATTGGATCAACTAACTTACCATACATTATTACATATATTAATAGTCATTGTATTAACTAAATTATCAGGAATTTTTACATATACTACTAGCCATTGTCTCAACTAACTAAACATTAAATTATTACATATATTATTTTGCCATTGTATCAACTAACTAACCATAGCTTATTACATATATTGATAGACATTGTATCAACTAACTTATCATACAGGTAACTTATTACATGTACTAATATTCATTGTATCAACTAACTTAACATAACTTATTAAATATGTTAATAGTTATTAAATCAACTAACTTATATTACCTTGTAACACATATTAATATTCATTGTATCAACTAACTTATCATAACTTATTAAATATATTAATAGACATTGTGTCATCTAACTTATCATACATGTAACATATTACATGTATTAATATTCATTGTATCAACTAACTTATCATAACTTATTAAATATATTATTAGTTATTAAATCAACTAACTTATAATACCTTGAAACATATATTAATATTCATTGTATCCACTAACTTATCATAACTTATTAAATATATTAATAGACATTGTATCGACTAACTTATCAAAACTGATTACATATACTAATAGTTATTGTATCAACTAACCTATAATACGTTATGACACATACTAATAGTCATTGTATCAACTAACTTACCATGACTTAATACATGTATTAAGAGTCATTGTATCCTCTAACTTACCATAACTTAATACCTGTCTTAATATTCATTGTATCAACTAATTTATCAGAACTTACTACATATATTAATAATCATTGTATCAACTAACTAACCATAACTTATTAAATATATTGATAGACATTGTATCAACTAACTTATCATACGTGTAACTTATTACATGTATTAATGTTTATTGTATCAACTAACTTATCATAACTTATTAAATATATTAATAGACATTGTATCAACTAACTTATCATACATGTAACATATTACATCTATTAATATTCATTGTATCAACTAATTTATCATAACTTATTAAATATATTAATAGTTATCAAATCAACTAACTTATATTACCTTGTAACATATATTAATAATCATTGTATCAACTAACTTATCATAACTTACTAAATATATTAATAGATATTGTATCATCTAACTTATCATACATGTAACATATTACATGTATTAATATTCATTGTATCAACTAACTTATCACAACTTGTTAAATATATTAATAGTTATTAAATCAACTAACTGATAATACCTTGTAACATATATTAATATTCATTGTAACAACTAACTTATCATAACTTATTAAATATTTTAATAGACATTGTATCGACTAACTTATCATAACTGATTACATATATTAATAGTTATTGTATCAACTAACTTATAATACCTTATAACATATATTAATAGTCATTGTATCAACTAACTTACCATGACTTAATACATGTATTAAGAGTCATTGTATCAACTAACTCATCATAACTTATTACATGTATTAAGAGTCATTGTAGCAACTAACTCATCATAACTTATTACATATATTAATAGTCATTGTAACAACTAACTTATCATGAATTTCTACATATATCATCAGTCATTGTCTCAACTAACTTACCATAACTTATTACATATATTATTTTGCCATTGTATCAACTAACTAACCATAGCTTATTACATATATTAAAAGTCATTGTATCAACTAACTAACCATAACTTGTTAAATATATTGATAGACATTGTATCAACTAACTTATCATACATGTAACTAATTACATGTATTAATGTTCATTGTTTCAACTAATTTATCATAACTTATTAAATATATTAATAGACATTGTATCAACTAACCTATCATACATGTAACTTATTACATGTATTAATGTTCATAGTATCAACTAACTTATCATAACTTATTAAATATATTAATAGACATTGTATCAACTAACTTATCATACATGTAACTTATTACATGTATTAATATTCATTGTATCAACTAACTTATCATAACTTATTAAATATGTTAATAGTTATTAAATCAACTAACTTATATTACCTTGTAACATATATTAATATTCATTGTATCAACTAACTTATAATAACTTATTAAATATATTAATAGACATTGTATCAACTAACTTATCATACATCTAACTTATTACATGTGTTAATGTTCATTGCATCAACTAACTTATCACAACTTATTAAATATATTATTAGTTATTAAATCAACTAACTTATAATACCTTGAAACATATATTAATATTCATTGTATCAACTAACTTATCATAACTTATTAAATATATTATTAGTTATTAAATCAACTAACTTATAATACCTTGTAACATGTATTAATATTCATTGTATCCACTAACTTATCATAACTTATTAAATATATTATTAGACATTGTATCGACTAACTTATCAAAACTGATTACATATACTAATAGTTATTGTATGAACTAACTTATAATACGTTATGACACATACTAATAGTCATTGTATCAACTAACTTACCATGACTTAATACATGTATTAAGAGTCATTGTATCCTCTAACTTACCATAACTTAATACCTGTCTTAATATTCATTGTATCAACTAATTTATCAGAACTTGTTACATATATTAATAATCATTGTATCAACTAACTAACCATAACTTATTAAATATATTGATAGACATTGTATCAACTAACTTATCATACGTGTAACTTATTACATGTATTAATGTTTATTGTATCAACTAACTTATCATAACTTATTAAATATATTAATAGACATTGTATCAACTAACTTATCATACAGGTAACTTATTACATGTATTAATATTCATTGTATCAACTAACTTATCATAACTTATTAAATATGTTAATAGTTATTAAATCAACTAACTTATATTACCTTGTAACATATATTAATATTCATTGTTTCAACTAACTTATCATAACTTATTAAATATATTAATAGACATTGTATCATCTAACTTATCATACATGTAACATATTACATGTATTAATCTTCATTGTATCAACTAACTTATCATAACTTATTAAATATATTGATAGACATTGTATCAACTAACTTATCATACGTGTAACTTATTACATGTATTAATGTTTATTGTATCAACTAACTTATCATAACTTATTAAATATATTAATAGACATTGTATCAACTAACTTATCATACATGTAACATATTACATGTATTAATATTCATTGTATCAACTAACTTATCATAACTTATTAAATATGTTAATAGTTATTAAATCAACTAACTTATATTACCTTGTAACATATATTAATATTCATTGTTTCAACTAACTTATCATAACTTATTAAATATATTAATAGACATTGTATCATCTAACTTATCATACATGTAACATATTACATGTATTAATCTTCATTGTATCAACTAACTTATCATAACTTATTAAATATATTGATAGACATTGTATCAACTAACTTATCATACGTGTAACTTATTACATGTATTAATGTTTATTGTATCAACTAACTTATCATAACTTATTAAATATATTAATAGATATTGTATCATCTAACTTATCATACATGTAACATATTACATGTATTAATATTCATTGTATCAACTAACTTATCACAACTTATTAAATATATAATAGTTATTAAATCAACTAACTTATAATACCTTGTAACATATATTGATATTCATTGTATCAACTAACTTATCATAACTTATTAAATATATTAATAGACATTGTATCGACTAACTTATCAAAACTGATTACATATACTAATAGTTATTGTATCAACTAACTTATAATACGTTATGACACATACTAATAATCATTGTATCAACTAACTTACCATGACTTAATACATGTATTAAGAGTCATTGTATCCTCTAACTTACCATAACTTAATACCTGTCTTAATATTCATTGTATCAACTAATTTATCAGAACTTATTACATATATTAATAATCATTGTATCAACTAACTAACCATAACTTATTAAATATATTGATAGACATTGTTTCAACTAACTTATCATACGTGTAACTTATTACATGTAATAATGTTTGTTGTATCAACTAACTTATCATAACTCATTAAATATATTAATAGACATTGTATCAACTAACTTATCATACATGTAACATATTACATGTATTAATATTCATTGTATCAACTAATTTATCATAACTTATTAAATATATTAATAGTTATTAAATCAACTAACTTATATTACCTTGTAACATATATTAATAATCATTGTATCAACTAACTTATCATAACTTATTAAATATATTAATAGATATTGTATCATCTAACTTATCATACATGTAACGTATTACATGTATTAATATTCATTGTATCAACTAACTTATCACAACTTATTAAATATAATAATAGTTATTAAATCAACTAACTTATAATACCTTGTAACATATATTGATATTCATTGTATCAACTAACTTATCATAACTTATTAAATATTTTAATAGACATTGTATCGACTAACTTATCATAACTGATTGCATATATTAATAGTTATTGTATCAACTAACTTATAATACCTTATAACATATATTAATAGTCATCGTATCAACTAACTTACCATGACTTAATACATGTATTAAGAGTCATTGTATCAACTAACTCATCATAACTTATTACATGTATTATGAGTCATTGTAGCAACTAACTCATCATAACTTATTACATATATTAATAGTCATTGTAACAACCAACTTATCATAACTCAAAGCATATATTAATAGTCATTGTTTTAACTAACTTATTATAACTGATTACATGCATTAATAGTCATTGTATCAACTAACTTACCATAAATTATTGCATATATTAATAGTCATTGTATCAACTAACTTACCATAACTTATTACATATACTATTAGTTATTGTATCAACTAACTTATATTAACTTATTGCATATATTAATAGTCATTGTATTAACTAACTTATCATGAATTTTTACTTTTATTACAAGTCTTTATATCATAAAACTTTTCATTAATTTTTATATATACTATTAGCCATTGTCTCAACTAACTAACGATTAACTGATTACATATATTAATAGTTATTGTTTCAACTAACTTATAATACCTTATAACATATATTAATAGTCATTGTATCAACTAACTTACCATGACTTAATACATGTATTAAGAGTCATTGTATCAACTAACTCATCATAACTTGTTACATGTATTAAGAGTCATTGTAGCAACTAACTCATCATAACTTATTACATATATTAATAGTCATTGTAACAACTAACTTATCATAACTCAAAGCATATATTAATAGTCAATGTATTAACTATCTTATTATAACTTATTACATGCATTAATAGTCATTGTATCAACTAACGTACCATAAATTATTGCATATATTAATAGTCATCGTATCAACTAACTTACCATAACTTATTACATATACTATTAGTTATTGTATCAACTAACTTATATTAACTTATTGCATATATTAATAGTCATTGTATTAACTAACTTATCATGAATTTTTACTTTTATTACAAGTCTTTATATCATAAAACTTTTCATTAATTTTTATATATACTATTAGCCATTGTCTAAACTAACTAACGATTAACTTATTACATATATTAATAGTCCTTTTATCCTCTAACTTCCCATAACTTAATGCATGTATTAATATTCATTGTATCAACTAATTTATCAGAACTTATTACATATATTAATAGTCATTGTATCAACTAACTTACCATACCTTTTTACATATATTAATAGTCATTGTATTAAATAACTTATCATACCTTATTACATATATTAATAGTCATTGTATCAACTAACTTACCATACCTGATTACATATATTAATAGTCATTTTTTAAACTAACTTATCATAAATTTTTTCATATTCTATTAGCCATTGTCTCAACTAACTAACGATTAACTTATTACATATATTAATAGTCCTTTTATCCTCTAACTTCCCATAACTTAATGCATGTATTAATATTCATTGTATCAACTAATTTATCAGAACTCGTTACATATATTAATAGTCATTGTATCAACTAACTTACCGTACCTAATTACATATAATAATAGTCATTGTATTAACTAACTTATCATAAATTTTTACATATATTATTAGCCATTGTTTCATCTAACTAACCAAAACTTGTTACATATATTAATAGCCATCGTATCAACTAACTAACCATAACTTGTTAAATATATTGATAGACATTGTATCAACTAACTTATCATACATGTAACTAATTACATGTATTAATGTTCATTGTTTCAACTAACTTATCATAACTTATTAAATATATTAATAGACATTGTATCAACTAACTTATCATACCTTATTAAATATATTAATAGACATTGTATCAACTAACTTATCATACATGTAACTTATTACATGTATTAATGTTCATTGAATCAACTAACTTATAATAACTTATTAAATATATTAATAGACATTGTATCAACTAACTTATCATACATCTAACTTATTACATGTGTTAATGTTCATTGCATCAACTAACTTATCACAACTCAAAGCATATATTAATAGTCATTGTATTACTTAGTTTTTATAACTTATTACATGTATTAATGTTCATTGTATCAACTAATTTATCAGCACTCATTACATAAATTAATATTCATTGCATCAACTAACATATCATAACTTATTACATTTAATAATGTTTATTGTATCAACTAACTTATCATAACTTAGTAAATATATTAATAGTTATTAATTTAACTAACTTATAATACCTTATAACAAATATTAATAGACATTGTATCGACTAACTTATCATAACTGATTACTTATATTAATAGTTATTGTATCAACTAACTTATAATACCTTATGGCATATATTGATAGTCATTGTATGAACTGACTTACCATAACTTATGGCATATATTAATAGACATTGTATTACCTAACTTATCATAACTTATTACATATATTAATATTCATTGTATCAACTAATTTATCAGAACTTATTACATATATTATTAGTCATTGTATCAACTTACTATACCTTATTACATATATTAATAGTCATTGTATCAACTAACTTATCATATTTTGTTACATATATTAATATATATTGTATCAACTAACTTACCATAACTTATTAAATATATTAATAGTCATTGTATCAACTAACTTATAATAACTTATTACATATATTATTGTTCATTTTATCAACTAACTTATCTTAACTTATTAAATATATTAATAGACGTTGTATCGACTAACTGATCATAAATGATTACATATATTAATTGTTATTGTATCAACTAACTTATATTACCTTATAACCTATATATTAATAGTCATTGTATCAACTAACTTACCATGACCTAGTACATGTTTTAAGAGTCATTGTATCAACTAACTTATCATAACTTATTACATGTATTAAGAGTCATTGCATACACTAACTCATCATAACTTATTATATATTAATAGTCATTGTATCAACTAACTTATCATAACTTAAGGCATATAATAATAGTCATTGTATTAACTAACGTATTATAATTTATTACATATATTAATAGTTATTGTATCAACTAACTTATAATACCTTATGGCATATATTGATAGTCATTGTATCAACTGACTTACCATAACTTATGGCATATATTAATAGACATTGTATTAACTAACTTATCATAACTTATGACATATATTAATAGTCATTGTATTAACTAACTTACAATGACTTATTACATGTATTAAGTGTCACTGTATGAACAAACTTATCATAACTTATTACATGTATTAAGAGTCATTGTATTAACTAACTTATCATAACTTAATGCATATATTAATAGTTATTGTATCAACTTACTTAAAATACTTATAACATATGTTAATAGTTGTTGTATCAACAAACCTATCATAACTTATTAAATATATTAATAGACATTGTATCAACTAACTTATCATAACTCATTACATGTATTAATATCCATTGTATCAACTAACTTATAGTAACTTATGGCATACATTAATAGTAATTGTATTAACCAACTTATAATAACTTATGGCATATATTAATAGCCATTGTATTAACTAACTTATCATAACTTATGGCATATATTAATAGTCATCGTACTAACTAACTTACCATGACTTATTACATGAATTAAGAGTCATTGTTACAACTACCTCACCATGACTCATTACATGTATTAAGAGTCATTGTATTAACTAACTTATCATAACTTAATACATGTATTCATAGTCATTGTATCAACTAACTTCTCATAACTTATTACATGTATTGAGAGTCATTGCATACACTAACTCATCATAACCTATTACATATATTAATAGTCATTGTATCAACTAACTTATCACAACTGAAGGCATATAATAATAGTCATTGTATCAACTAACTTATTATTACTTATTACATATACTAATCGTCGTTGTATCAACTAACTTATCATAACTTATTACATATACTAATAGTCATTGTATTAACTAACTTATCATAATATTTTACATATACTATTAGCCATTGTCTCAACTAACTAACCATTAACTTATTACATATACTAATAGCCATTGTATCCTCTAACTTACCATAACTTAATACATGTATTAATATTCATTGTATTAACTAACTTATCATAACTTATTAAATATATTAATAGACATTGTATCAACCAACTTATCATAACTTATTAAATATATAAATAGACATTGTATCAACTAACTTACCATAACTTATTACATGTATTAATATTCATTGTATCAACTAACTTATCATAACTTATTAATTATATTAATCGACATTGTATCAACTAACTTATCAGAACTTATTACATATATTAATAGTCATTTTATCAACTAACTTACCATACCTTGTTACATATATTAATAGTCTATGTATTAACTAACTTATCATACCTTATTACATATATTAATAGCCATTGTATCAACTAACTTACTATACCTTATTACCAATATTAATAGTCATTGTATCAACTAACTTATCATATTTTGTTACATATATTAATATATATTGTATCAACTAACTTACCATAACTTATTAAATATATTAATAGTCATTGTATCAACTAACTTATAATAACTTATTACATATATTATTGTTCATTGTATCAACTAACTTATCATAACTTATTAAATATATTAATAGACGTTGTATCGACTAACTGATCATAACTGATTACATATATTAATAGTTATTAAATCAACTAACTTATAATACCTCATAACCTATATATTAATAGTCATTGTATCAACTAACTCACCATGACCTAGTACATGTATTAAGATTCATTGTATCAACTAACTTATCATAACTTATTACATGTATTAAGAGTCATTGCATACACTAACTCATCATAACTTATTACATATAATAATAGTCATTGTATCAACTAACTTATAATAACTTATTACATATATTATTGTTCATTGTATGAACTAACTTATCATAACTTATTAAATATATTAATAGACGTTGTATCGACTAACTGATCATAACTGATTACATATATTAATAGTTATTGTATCAACTAACTTATAATACCTCATAACCTATATATTAATAGTCATTGTATCAACTAACTCACCATGACCTAGTACATGTATTAAGAGTCATTGTATCAACTAACTTATCATAACTTATTACATGTATTAAGAGTCATTGCATACACTAACTCATCATAACTTATTACATATAAGAATAGTCATTGTATTAACTAACTTACAATGACTTATTACATGTATTAAGTGTCACTGTATGAACAAACTTATCATAACTTATTACATGTATTAAGAGTCATTGTATTAGCTAACTTATCATAACTTAATGCATATATTAATAGTTATTGTATCAACTAACTTATAATACCTTATGGCATATATTGATAGTCATTGTATCAACTGACTTACCATAACTTATGGCATATATTAATAGACATTGTATTAACTTACTTATCATAACTTAATACATGTATTCATAATCATTGTATCAACTAACTTCTCATAACTTATTACATGTATTGAGAGTCATTGCATACACTAACTCATCATAACCTATTACATATATTAATAGTCATTGTATCAACTAACTTATCACAACTGAAGGCATATAATAATAGTCATTGTATCAACTAACATATTATAACTTATTACATATACTAATAGTCGTTGTATCAACTAACTTATCATAACTTATTACATATACTAATAGTCATTGTATTAACTAACTTATCATAACTTATTACATGTATTGAGAGTCATTGCATACACTAACTCATCATAACCTATTACATATATTAATAGTCATTGTATCAACTAACTTATCACAACTGAAGGCATATAATAATAGACATTGTATCAACTAACTTATCATAGCTTATTAAATATATTAATAGACATTGTATCAACTAACTTATCATAACTTATTACATGTATTAATGTTCATTGTATCAACTATCTTATCATAACTTATTAATTATATTAATAGACATGCTATCAACTAACTCATCAGACTTTATTACATATATTAATAGTCATTGTATCAACTAACTTACCATACCTTGTTACATATATTAATAGTCTATGTATTAACTAACTTATCATACCTTATTACATATATTAATAGCCATTGTATCAACTAACTTATCATATTTTGTTACATATATCAATATATATTGTATCAACTAACTTACCATAACTTATTAAATATATTAATAGTCATTGTATCAACTAACTTATAATAACTTATTACATAATTTATTGTTCATTGTATCAACTAACTTATCATAACTTATTAAATATATTAATAGATGTTGTATCGACTAACTGATCATAACTGATTACATATATTAATAGTTATTGTATCAACTAACTTATAATACCTCATAACCTATATATTAATAGTCATGGTATCAACTAACTCACCATGACCTAGTACATGTATTAAAAGTCATTGTATCAACTAACTTATCATAACTTATTACATGTATTAAGAGTCATTGCATACACTAACTCATCATAACTTATTACATATAATAATAGTCATTGTATCAACTAACTTATCATAACTTAAGGCATATAATAATAGTCGTTGTATTAACTAACGTATTATAATTTATTACATATATTAATAGTTAATGTATCAACTAACTTATAATACCTTATGGCATATATTGATAGTCATTGTATCAACTGACTTACCATAACTTATGGCATATATTAATAGACATTGTATTAACTAACTTATCATAACTTATGACATATATTAATAGTCATTGTATTAACTAACTTACAATGACTTATTACATGTATTAAGTGTCACTGTATGAACAAACTTATCATAACTTATTACATGTATTAGGAGTCATTGTATTAGCTAACTTATTATAACTTAATGCATATATTAATAGTTATTGTATCAACTTAACTAAAAATACTTATAACGTATGTTAATAGTTGTTGTATCAACAAACTACTCATAACTTATTAAATATATTAATAGACGTTGTATCAACTCACTTATCATAACTCATTACATGTATTAATATCCATTGTATCAACTAACTTAAAGTAACTTATGGCATACATTAATAGTAATTGTATTAACCAGCTTATAATAACTTATAGCATATATTAATAGCCATTGTATTAACTAACTTATCATAACTTATGGCATATATTAATAGTCATCGTATTAACTAACTTACCATGACTTATTACATGAATTAAGAGTCATTGTTACAACTACCTCACCATGACTCATTACATGTATTAAAAGTCATTGTATTAACTAACTTATCATAATCTAATACATGTATTCATAGTCATTGTATCTACTAACTTCTCATAACTTATTACATGTATTGAGAGTCATTGCATACACTAACTCATCATAACTTATTACATATATTAATAGTCATTGTATCAACTAACTTATCACAACTTATGGCATATAATAATAGTCATTGTATTAACTAACTTATTATAACTTATTACATATACTGATAGTCGTTGTATTAACTAACTTATCATAAATTTTTACATATACTATTAGCCATTGTCTCAACTAACTAACCATTACCTTATTACATATACTAATAGCCATTGTATCCTCTAACTTACCATAACTTAATACATGTATTAATATTCATTGTATTAACTAACTTATCATAACTTATTAAATATATTAATAGACATTGTATCAACCAACTTATCATAACTTATTAAATATATAAATAGACATTGTATCAACTAACTTACCATAACTTATTACATGTATTAATATTCATTGTATCAACTAACTTATCAGAACTTATTACATATATTAATAGTCATTGTATCAACTAACTTACCATACCTTATTACATATATTAATAGTCTATGTATTAACTAACTTATCATACCTTATTACATATATTAATAGTCGTTGTACCAACGAACTTACCATACTTTATTACATATATTAAAAGTCATTGTATTAACTAACTTATCATAAATTTTTACATATACTATTAGCCATTGTCTCAACTAACTAACCATTAACTTATTACATACATTAATAGTCATTGTATCCTCTAACTTAACATAACTTAATACATGTATTAGTATTCCATGTATCAACTAATTTATCAGAACTTATTACATATATTAATATTCATCGTATCAACTAACTAACCATAACTTATTAAATATATTGATAGACATTGTATAAACTAACTTATCATACATGTAACTTTTTACGTGTACTAATGTTCATTGTTTCAACTAAATTATCATAACTTGTTAAATATATTATTAGACATTGTTTCAACTAACTTATCACAACTTATTACGTGTATTAATATTCATTGTATCAACTAACTTATCATAACTTATTAAATATATTAATAGACATTGTATCAACTAACTTATCATAACTTATTACATGTATTAATGTTCATTGTATCAACTAACTTATCATAACTTATTAAATATATTAATAGACATTGTATCAACTAACTTACCATTAATAATTAATTATATTCATAGACATTGTATCAACTAACTTATCATACATGTAACTTATTACGTCTATTAATGTTCATTGTTTCAACTAAATTATCATAACTTGTTAAATATATTATTAGAAATTGTATCAACTAACTTATCAAAACTTATTACGTGTATTAATGTTCATTGTATCAACTAACTTATCATAACTTATTAAATATATTAATAGACATTGTATCAACTAACTTATCATAACTTATTAAATATATTAATAGTCATTGTATCAACTAACTTATAATAACTTATTACATATATGAATATTCATTGTATCAACTAACATATCATAACTTATTACATGTCATAATGTTCATTGTATCAACTAACTTATCATAACTTATTACATATATTAATAGTCATTGTATCAACTAACTTACCATACCTTATTACATATATTAATAGTCTATGTATTAACTAACTTATCATACCTTATTACATATATTAATAGTCGTTGTACCAACGAACTTACCATGCTTTATTACATATATTAAAAGTCATTGTATTAACTAACTTACCATAAATTTTTACATCTACTATTAGCCATTGTCTCAACTAACTAACCATTAACTTATTACATACATTAATAGTCATTGTATCCTCTAACTTAACATAACTTAATACATGTAATAATATTCCATGTATCAACTAATTTATCAGAACTTATTACATATATTAATATTCATCGTATCAACCAACTAACCATAACTTATTAAATATATTGATAGACATTGTATAAACTAACTTATCATACATGTAACTTATTACGTGTACTAATGTTCATTGTTTCAACTAAATTATCATAACTTATTAAATATATTAATAGACATTGTATCAACTAACTTATCATAACTTATTACATGTATTAATGTTCATTGTATCATCTAACTTATCATAACTTATTAAATATATTAATAGACATTGTATCACCTAACTTATATTTAATAATTAATTATATTCATAGACATTGTATCAACTAACTTATCATACATGTAACTTATTACGTGTATTAATGTTCATTGTTTCAACTAAATTATCATAACTTGTTAAATATATTATTAGACATTGTATCAACTAACTTATCAAAACTTATTACGTGTATTAATGTTCATTGTATCAACTAACTTATCATAACTTATTAAATATTTTAATAGACATTGTATCAACTAACTTATCATAACTTATTACATGTATTAATGTTCATTGTATCAACTAACTTATCATAACTTATTAAATATATTAATAGACATTGTATCAACTAACTTATCATACCTTATTAAATATATTAATAGTCATTGTATCAACTAACTTATAATAACTTATTACATATATTAATATTCATTGTATCAACTAACATATCATAACTTATTACATGTCATAATGTTCATTGTATCAACTAACTTATCATAACTTATTACATATATTAATAGTCATTGTATTAACTAACTTATCATAACTTATTAAATATATTAATAGACATTGTATCGACTAACTTATCATAACTGATTACATATATTAATAGACGTTGTATCGACTAACTGATCATACCTGATTACATATATTAATAGTTATTGTATCAACTAACTTATAATACCTTATAACCTATATATTAATACTCATTGTATCAACTAACTTATCATATTTTGTTATAAATATTAATATATATTGTATCAACTATTTTACCATAACTTATTAAATATATTAATAATCATTGTATCAATTAACTTATCATAACTTAATAAATATATTATTAGACATTGTATCAACTAACATATCATAACTTAATACATATATTAATAGTCATTGTATCAACTAACTTATCATAACTTATTAAATATATTAATAGACATTGTATCAACTAACTTATCATAACTTATTAAATATATTAATAGAAATTGTATCAACTAACTTATCATAACTTATTAAATATATTAATAGTCATTGTATCAACTAACTTATAATAACTTATTACATATATTAATATTCATTGTATCAACTAACATATCATAACTTATTACATGTAATAATGTTCATTGTATCAACTAACTTATCATAACTTATTACATATATTAATAGTCATTGTATTAACTAACTTATCATAACTTATTAAATATATTAATAGACATTGTATCGACTAACTTATCATAACTGATTACATATATAAATAGTTATTGTATCAACTAACTTATAATACCTTATAACCTAAATATTAATTATAGTCACTGTATCAACTAACTTACCATGACTTAATACATGTATTAAGAGTCATTGTATCAACTAACTTCTCATAACTTATTACATGTATTGAGAGTCATTGCATACACTAACTCATCATAAATTATTACATATATTAATAGTCATTGTATCAACTAACTTATCATAACTTAAGGCGTATAATAATAGTCATTGTATTAACTATCTTATTATAACTTATTACATATATTAATAGTCATTGCATCAACTAACTTATCATAACTTTTTACATATATTAATAGTCATTGTATTAACTAACTTATCATAACTTATTACATATATAAATAGTTATTGTATCAACTAACTTATAATAACTTATTACATATATTAATAGTCATTGTCTTAACTAACTTATCATAAATTTTTACATATAGTATTAGCCATTGTCTCAACTAACTTATCATAACTTAAGGCATATAATAATAGTCATTGTATTAACTTACTTATTATAACTTATTACATATATTAATAGTCATTGTATCAACTAACTTATCATAACTTATTACATATATTAATAGTCATTGTATTAACTAACTTATCAGAACTTGTTACATATATTAATAGTCATTGTATCAACTAACTTGCCATAACTTATTACATATATTATTAGTCATTGTATCAACTAACTTATCATAACTTATTACATATATTAATAGTCATTGTATTAACTAACTTATCATAACTTATTACATATATTAATAGGTATTGTATCAACTAACTTATAATAACTTATTACATATATTAATAGTCATTGTATTAACTAACTTATCATAAATTTTTACATATACTATTAGCCATTGTTTCAACTAACTTATCATAACTTAAGGCATATAATAATAGTTATCGTATCAACTAACTTATAATACCTTTTAACATATATTAATAGTCATTGTATCAACTAACTTACCATGACTTAATCCATGTATTATTATGCAATGTATCAACTAACTTATCAGAACTTGTTACATATATTAATAGTCATTGTATCAACTAACTTGCCATAACTTATTACGTATATTAATAGTCATTGTATTAACTAACCTATCATAAATTTTTACTTTTAATAATAGTTTTTATATCATTTAACTCATCATAAACTTTTACATATATTATTAGCCATTGTTTCAACCAACTAACCATAACTTATTACATATATTAATAGTCATTGTGTCAACTCACTTACCATGACTTATTACATGTATTATTATGCAATGTACCAACTAACTTATCAGAACTTGTTACATATATTAATAGTCATTGTATTAACTAACTTATCATAAATTTTTACTTTTAATAATAGTTTTTATATCATATAACTTATCATAAACTTTTACATATATTATTAGCAATTGTCTCAACCAACTAACCATAACTTATTGCATATATTAATAGTTATTGTATCAACTAACTTATAATACCTTATAACATATATTAATATTCATTGTATCAACTAACTTATCATATTTTGTTATATATATTAATATATATTGTATCAACTAACTTATCATAACTTATTAAATATATTAATAGTCATTGTATCAACTTACTTATAATAACTTATTACATATACTAATTTTCATTGTATCAACTAACATATCATAACTTATTACATGTAATAATGTTAATTGTATCAACTAACTTATCAAAACTTATTACATGTTATAATGTTCATTGTATTAACTAACTTATCATAACTTATTACATATATTAATAGTCATTGTAATAACTAACTTATCATAACTTATTAAATATATTAATAGACATTGTATCGACTAACTTATCATAACTGATTACATATATAAATAGTTATTGTATCAACTAACTTATAATACCTTATAACCTAAATATTAATAGTCATTGTATCAACTAACTTACCATGACTTAATACATGTATTAAGAGTCATTGTATAAACTAACTTCTCATAACTTATTACATGTATTGAGAGTCATTGTATTAACTAACTTATCATACCTTATTACATTTATTAATTGTCATTGTATCAACTAACTTACCATACATTATTACATATATTAATAGTCATTGTATTAACTAACTTAACATACCTTATTACATTTATTAATAGTCATTGTATCAACTAACTTACCATAAGTTATTACATATATTAATAGTCATTGTATTAACTAACTTATCATAAATGTTTACATATACCATTAGTCATTGTCTCAACTAACTAACCATTAACTTATTACATATATTAATAGTCATTGTATCCTCTAACTTAACATAACTTAATACAGGTATTAATATTCATTGTATCAACTAACTTATCAAAACTTATTACAGGTATTAATGTTCATGGTATCAACTAACTTATCATAACTTATTAAATATATTAATATTCATTGTATCAACTAACTTATCATAACTTATTACATGTATTAATAATCATTGTATCAACTAACTTATCATAACTTATTAAATATATTATTAGACATTGTATCAACTAACATATCATAACTTATTACATGTATTAATAGTCATTGTATCAACTAACTTATCATAACTTATTAAATATATTAATAGTCATTGTATCAACTAACATATAATAACTTATTACATATATTAATATTCATTGTATTAACTAACATATCATAACTTATTACATGTAATAATGTTCATTGTATCAACTAACTTATCATAACTTATTACATATATAAATAGTTATTGTATCAACTAACTTATAATACCTTATAACCTATATAATAATTATAGTCATTGTATCAACTCACTTACCATGACTTAATACATGTATTAAGAGTCATTGTATCAACTAACTTATCATAACTTAAGGCGTATAATAATAGTCATTGTATTAACTATCTTATTATAACTTATTACATATATTAATAGTCATTGTATCAACTAACTTATCATAACTTATTACATATATTAATAGTCATTGTATTAACTAACTTATCATAACTTATTACATATATTAATAGTTATTGTATCAACTAACTTATAATAACTTATTACATATATTAATAGTCATTGTATTAACTAACTTATTATAAATTTTTACATATACTATTAGCCATTGTCTCAACCAACTTATCATAACTTAAGGCATATAATAATAGTCATTGTATTAACTTACTTATTATAACTTAAGGCGTATAATAATAGTCATTGTATTAACTATCTTATTATAACTTATTACATATATTAATAGTCATTGTATCAACTAACTTATCATAACTTATTACATATATTAATAGTCATTGTATCAACTAACTTATCAAAACTTAAGGCGTATAATAATAGTCATTGTATTAACTATCTTATTATAACTTATTACATATATTAATAGTCATTGTATCAACTAACTTATCATAACTTATTACATATATTAATAGTCATTGTATTAACTAACTTATCATAACTTATTACATATATTAATAGTTATTGTATCAACTAACTTATAATAACTTATTACATATATTAATAGTCATTGCATTAACTAACTTATCATAAATTTTTACTTTTATAAAAAGTCTTTATATCATCAAACTTATCATAGATTTTTACGTATACTATTAGCCATTGTCTCAACTAACTAACCATTAACTTATTACATATATTAATAGTCATTGTATCAACTAACTTATCATAACTTTTTACATATATTAATAGTCATTGTATCAACTGACTTACCATAACTTATGGCATATATTAATAGACATTGTATTAACTAACTTATCATAACTTATGACATATTTTAATAGTCATTGTATTAACTAACTTACAATGACTTATTACATGTATTAAGTGTCACTGTATGAACAAACTTATCATAACTTATTACATGTATTAAGAGTCATTTTATTAACTAACTTATCATAACTTAATGCAAATATTAATAGATATTGTATCAACTTACTTAAAATACTTATAACATATGTTAATAGTTGTTGTATCAACAAACCTATCATAACTTATTAAATATATTAATAGACATTGTATCAACTAACTTATCATAACTCATTACATGTATTAATATCCATTGTATCAACTAACCTATAGTAACTTATGGCATACATTAATAGTAATTGTATTAACCAACTTATAATAACTTATGGCATATATTAATAGCCATTGTATTAACTAACTTATCATAACTTATGGCATATATTAATAGTCATCGTATTAACTAACTTACTATGACTTATTACATGAATTAAGAGTCATTGTTACAACTACCTCACCATGACTCATTACATGTATTAAGAGTCATTGTATTAACTAACTTATCATAACTTAATACATGTATTCATAGTCATTGTATCAACTAACTTCTCATAACTTATTACATGTATTGAGAGTAATTGCATACACTAACTCATCATAACCTATTACATATATTAATAGTCATTGTATCAACTAACTTATCACAACTGAAGGCATATAATAATAGTCATTGTATCAACTAACTTATTATAACTTATTACATATACTAATAGTCGTTGTATCAACTAACTTATCATAACTTATTACATATACTAATAGTCATTGTATCAACTAACTTATCAGAATATTTTACATATAGTATTAGCCATTGTCTCAACTAACTAACCATTAACCTATTACATATACTAATAGCCATTGTATCCTCTAACTTACCATAACTTAATACATGTATTAATATTCATTGTATCAACTAACTTGTCATAACTTATTAATGTTATTAATAGACATTGTATCAACTAACTTATCATAGCTTATTAAATATATTAATAGACATTGTATCAACTAACTTATCATAACTTATTACATGTATTAATGTTCATTGTATCAACTAACTTATCATAACTTATTAATTATATTAATAGACATGCTATCAACTAACTCATCAGAATTTATTACATATATTAATACTCATTGTATCAACTAACTTACCATACCTTGTTACATATATTAATAGTCTATGTATTAACTAACTTATCATACCTTATTACATATATTAATAGCCATTGTATCAACTAACTTATCATATTTTGTTACATATATTAATATATATTGTATCAACTAACTTACCATAACATATTAAATATATTAATAGTCATTGTATCAACTAACTTATAATAACTTATTACATATATTATTGTTCATTGTATCAACTAACTTATCATAACTTATTAAATATATTAATAGACGTTGTATCGACTAACTGATCATAACTGATTACATATATTAATAGTTATTGTATCAACTAACTTATAATACCTCACAACCTATATATTAATAGTCATTGTATCAACTAACTCACCATGACCTAGTACATGTATTAAGAGTCATTGTATCAACTAACTTATCATAACTTATTACATGTATTAAGAGTCATTGCATACACTAACTCATCATAACTTATTACATATAATAATAGTCATTGTATCAACTAACTTATCATAACTTAAGGCATATAATAATAGTCGTTGTATTAACTAACGTATTATAATTTATTACATATATTAATAGTTATTGTATCAACTAACTTATAATACCTTATGGCATATATTGATAGTCATTGTATCAACTGACTTACCATAACTTATGGCATATATTAATAGACATTGTATTAACTAACTTATCATAACTTATGACATATATTAATAGTCATTGTATTAACTAACTTACAATGACTTATTACATGTATTAAGTGTCACTGTATGAACAAACTTATCATAACTTATTACATGTATTAGGAGTCATTGTATTAGCTAACTTATCATAACTTAATGCATATATTAATAGTTATTGTATCAACTTAACTAAAAATACTTATAACATATGTTAATAGTTGTTGTATCAACAAACTACTCATAACTTATTAAATATATTAATAGACGTTGTATCAACTCACTTATCATAACTCATTACATGTATTAATATCCATTGTATCAACTAACTTAAAGTAACTTATGGCATACATTAATAGTAATTGTATTAACCAGCTTATAATAACTTATGGCATATATTAATAGCCATTGTATTAACTAACTTATCATAACTTATGGCATATATTAATAGTCATCGTATTAACTAACTTACCATGACTTATTACATGAATTAAGAGTCATTGTTACAACTACCTCACCATGACTCATTACATGTATTAAAAGTCATTGTATTAACTAATTTATCATAATCTAATACATGTATTCATAGTCATTGTATCAACTAACTTCTCATAACTTATTACATGTATTGAGAGTCATTGCATACACTAACTCATCATAACTTATTACATATATTAATAGTCATTGTATCAACTAACTTATCACAACTTATGGCATATAATAATAGTCATTGTATTAACTAACTTATTATAACTTATTACATATACTAATAGTCGTTGTATCAACTAACTTATCATAACTTATTACATATACTAATAGTCATTGTATTAACTAACTTATCATAAATTTTTACATATACTATTAGCCATTGTCTCAACTAACTAACCATTACCTTATTACATATACTAATAGCCATTGTATCCTCTAACTTACCATAACTTAATACATGTATTAATATTCATTGTATTAACTAACTTATCATAACTTATTAAATATATTAATAGACATTGTATCAACCAACTTATCATAACTTATTAAATATATAAATAGACATTGTATCAACTAACTTATCATAACTTATTACATGTATTAATATTCATTGTATCAACTAACTTATCATAACTTATTACATGTATTAATCGACATTGTATCAACTAACTTATCAGAACTTATTACATATATTAATAGTCATTGTATCAACTAACTTACCATACCTTATTACATATATTAATAGTCTATGTATTAACTAACTTATCATACCTTATTACATATATTAATAGTCGTTGTACCAACGAACTTACCATACTTTATTACATATATTAAAAGTCATTGTATTAACTAACTTATCATAAATTTTTACATATACTATTAGCCATTGTCTCAACTAACTAACCATTAACTTATTACATACATTAATAGTCATTGTATCCTCTAACTTAACATAACTTAATACATGTATTAGTATTCCATGTATCAACTAATTTATCAGAACTTATTACATATATTAATATTCATCGTATCAACTAACTAACCATAACTTATTAAATATATTGATAGACATTGTATAAACTAACTTATCATACATGTAACTTTTTACGTGTACTAATGTTCATTGTTTCAACTAAATTATCATAACTTGTTAAATATATTCTTAGACATTGTATCAACTAACTTATCAAAACTTATTACGTGTATTAATATTCATTGTATCAACTAACTTATCATAACTTATTAAATATATTAATAGACATTGTATCAACTAACTTATCATAACTTATTACATGTATTAATGTTCATTGTATCAACTAACTTATCATAACTTATTAAATATATTAATAGACATTGTATCAACTAACTTATCATTAATAATTAATTATATTCATAGACATTGTATCAACTAACTTATCATACATGTAACTTATTACGTCTATTAATGTTCATTGTTTCAACTAAATTATCATAACTTGTTAAATATATTATTAGAAATTGTATCAACTAACTTATCAAAACTTATTACGTGTATTAATGTTCATTGTATCAACTAACTTATCATAACTTATTAAATATATTAATAGACATTGTATCAACTAACTTATCATAACTTATTAAATATATTAATAGTCATTGTATCAACTAACTTATAATAACTTATTACATATATGAATATTCATTGTATCAACTAACATATCATAACTTATTACATGTCATAATGTTCATTGTATCAACTAACTTATCATAACTTATTACATATATTAATAGTCATTGTATCAACTAACTTACCATACCTTATTACATATATTAATAGTCTATGTATTAACTAACTTATCATACCTTATTACATATATTAATAGTCGTTGTACCAACGAACTTACCATGCTTTATTACATATATTAAAAGTCATTGTATTAACTAACTTACCATAAATTTTTACATCTACTATTAGCCATTGTCTCAACTAACTAACCATTAACTTATTACATACATTAATAGTCATTGTATCCTCTAACTTAACATAACTTAATACATGTAATAATATTCCATGTATCAACTAATTTATCAGAACTTATTACATATATTAATATTCATCGTATCAACCAACTAACCATAACTTATTAAATATATTGATAGACATTGTATAAACTAACTTATCATACATGTAACTTATTACGTGTACTAATGTTCATTGTTTCAACTAAATTATCATAACTTATTAAATATATTAATAGACATTGTATCAACTAACTTATCATAACTTATTACATGTATTAATGTTCATTGTATCATCTAACTTATCATAACTTATTAAATATATTAATAGACATTGTATCACCTAACTTATATTTAATAATTAATTATATTCATAGACATTGTATCAACTAACTTATCATACATGTAACTTATTACGTGTATTAATGTTCATTGTTTCAACTAAATTATCATAACTTGTTAAATATATTATTAGACATTGTATCAACTAACTTATCAAAACTTATTACGTGTATTAATGTTCATTGTATCAACTAACTTATCATAACTTATTAAATATTTTAATAGACATTGTATCAACTAACTTATCATAACTTATTACATGTATTAATGTTCATTGTATCAACTAACTTATCATAACTTATTAAATATATTAATAGACATTGTATCAACTAACTTATCATACCTTATTAAATATATTAATAGTCATTGTATCAACTAACTTATAATAACTTATTACATATATTAATATTCATTGTATCAACTAACATATCATAACTTATTACATGTCATAATGTTCATTGTATCAACTAACTTATCATAACTTATTACATATATTAATAGTCATTGTATTAACTAACTTATCATAACTTATTAAATATATTAATAGACATTGTATCGACTAACTTATCATAACTGATTACATATATTAATAGACGTTGTATCGACTAACTGATCATACCTGATTACATATATTAATAGTTATTGTATCAACTAACTTATAATACCTTATAACCTATATATTAATACTCATTGTATCAACTAACTTATCATATTTTGTTATAAATATTAATATATATTGTATCAACTATTTTACCATAACTTATTAAATATATTAATAATCATTGTATCAATTAACTTATCATAACTTAATAAATATATTATTAGACATTGTATCAACTAACATATCATAACTTAATACATATATTAATAGTCATTGTATCAACTAACTTATCATAACTTATTAAATATATTAATAGACATTGTATCAACTAACTTATCATAACTTATTAAATATATTAATAGAAATTGTATCAACTAACTTATCATAACTTATTAAATATATTAATAGTCATTGTATCAACTAACTTATAATAACTTATTACATATATTAATATTCATTGTATCAACTAACATATCATAACTTATTACATGTAATAATGTTCATTGTATCAACTAACTTATCATAACTTATTACATATATTAATAGTCATTGTATTAACTAACTTATCATAACTTATTAAATATATTAATAGACATTGTATCGACTAACTTATCATAACTGATTACATATATAAATAGTTATTGTATCAACTAACTTATAATACCTTATAACCTAAATATTAATTATAGTCACTGTATCAACTAACTTACCATGACTTAATACATGTATTAAGAGTCATTGTATCAACTAACTTCTCATAACTTATTACATGTATTGAGAGTCATTGCATACACTAACTCATCATAAATTATTACATATATTAATAGTCATTGTATCAACTAACTTATCATAACTTAAGGCGTATAATAATAGTCATTGTATTAACTATCTTATTATAACTTATTACATATATTAATAGTCATTGCATCAACTAACTTATCATAACTTTTTACATATATTAATAGTCATTGTATTAACTAACTTATCATAACTTATTACATATATAAATAGTTATTGTATCAACTAACTTATAATAACTTATTACATATATTAATAGTCATTGTCTTAACTAACTTATCATAAATTTTTACATATAGTATTAGCCATTGTCTCAACTAACTTATCATAACTTAAGGCATATAATAATAGTCATTGTATTAACTTACTTATTATAACTTATTACATATATTAATAGTCATTGTATCAACTAACTTATCATAACTTATTACATATATTAATAGTCATTGTATTAACTAACTTATCAGAACTTGTTACATATATTAATAGTCATTGTATCAACTAACTTGCCATAACTTATTACATATATTATTAGTCATTGTATCAACTAACTTATCATAACTTATTACATATATTAATAGTCATTGTATTAACTAACTTATCATAACTTATTACATATATTAATAGGTATTGTATCAACTAACTTATAATAACTTATTACATATATTAATAGTCATTGTATTAACTAACTTATCATAAATTTTTACATATACTATTAGCCATTGTTTCAACTAACTTATCATAACTTAAGGCATATAATAATAGTTATCGTATCAACTAACTTATAATACCTTTTAACATATATTAATAGTCATTGTATCAACTAACTTACCATGACTTAATCCATGTATTATTATGCAATGTATCAACTAACTTATCAGAACTTGTTACATATATTAATAGTCATTGTATCAACTAACTTGCCATAACTTATTACGTATATTAATAGTCATTGTATTAACTAACCTATCATAAATTTTTACTTTTAATAATAGTTTTTATATCATTTAACTCATCATAAACTTTTACATATATTATTAGCCATTGTTTCAACCAACTAACCATAACTTATTACATATATTAATAGTCATTGTGTCAACTCACTTACCATGACTTATTACATGTATTATTATGCAATGTACCAACTAACTTATCAGAACTTGTTACATATATTAATAGTCATTGTATTAACTAACTTATCATAAATTTTTACTTTTAATAATAGTTTTTATATCATATAACTTATCATAAACTTTTACATATATTATTAGCAATTGTCTCAACCAACTAACCATAACTTATTGCATATATTAATAGTTATTGTATCAACTAACTTATAATACCTTATAACATATATTAATATTCATTGTATCAACTAACTTATCATATTTTGTTATATATATTAATATATATTGTATCAACTAACTTATCATAACTTATTAAATATATTAATAGTCATTGTATCAACTTACTTATAATAACTTATTACATATACTAATTTTCATTGTATCAACTAACATATCATAACTTATTACATGTAATAATGTTAATTGTATCAACTAACTTATCAAAACTTATTACATGTTATAATGTTCATTGTATTAACTAACTTATCATAACTTATTACATATATTAATAGTCATTGTAATAACTAACTTATCATAACTTATTAAATATATTAATAGACATTGTATCGACTAACTTATCATAACTGATTACATATATAAATAGTTATTGTATCAACTAACTTATAATACCTTATAACCTAAATATTAATAGTCATTGTATCAACTAACTTACCATGACTTAATACATGTATTAAGAGTCATTGTATAAACTAACTTCTCATAACTTATTACATGTATTGAGAGTCATTGTATTAACTAACTTATCATACCTTATTACATTTATTAATTGTCATTGTATCAACTAACTTACCATACATTATTACATATATTAATAGTCATTGTATTAACTAACTTAACATACCTTATTACATTTATTAATAGTCATTGTATCAACTAACTTACCATAAGTTATTACATATATTAATAGTCATTGTATTAACTAACTTATCATAAATGTTTACATATACCATTAGTCATTGTCTCAACTAACTAACCATTAACTTATTACATATATTAATAGTCATTGTATCCTCTAACTTAACATAACTTAATACAGGTATTAATATTCATTGTATCAACTAACTTATCAAAACTTATTACAGGTATTAATGTTCATGGTATCAACTAACTTATCATAACTTATTAAATATATTAATATTCATTGTATCAACTAACTTATCATAACTTATTACATGTATTAATAATCATTGTATCAACTAACTTATCATAACTTATTAAATATATTATTAGACATTGTATCAACTAACATATCATAACTTATTACATGTATTAATAGTCATTGTATCAACTAACTTATCATAACTTATTAAATATATTAATAGTCATTGTATCAACTAACATATAATAACTTATTACATATATTAATATTCATTGTATTAACTAACATATCATAACTTATTACATGTAATAATGTTCATTGTATCAACTAACTTATCATAACTTATTACATATATAAATAGTTATTGTATCAACTAACTTATAATACCTTATAACCTATATAATAATTATAGTCATTGTATCAACTCACTTACCATGACTTAATACATGTATTAAGAGTCATTGTATCAACTAACTTATCATAACTTAAGGCGTATAATAATAGTCATTGTATTAACTATCTTATTATAACTTATTACATATATTAATAGTCATTGTATCAACTAACTTATCATAACTTATTACATATATTAATAGTCATTGTATTAACTAACTTATCATAACTTATTACATATATTAATAGTTATTGTATCAACTAACTTATAATAACTTATTACATATATTAATAGTCATTGTATTAACTAACTTATTATAAATTTTTACATATACTATTAGCCATTGTCTCAACCAACTTATCATAACTTAAGGCATATAATAATAGTCATTGTATTAACTTACTTATTATAACTTAAGGCGTATAATAATAGTCATTGTATTAACTATCTTATTATAACTTATTACATATATTAATAGTCATTGTATCAACTAACTTATCATAACTTATTACATATATTAATAGTCATTGTATCAACTAACTTATCAAAACTTAAGGCGTATAATAATAGTCATTGTATTAACTATCTTATTATAACTTATTACATATATTAATAGTCATTGTATCAACTAACTTATCATAACTTATTACATATATTAATAGTCATTGTATTAACTAACTTATCATAACTTATTACATATATTAATAGTTATTGTATCAACTAACTTATAATAACTTATTACATATATTAATAGTCATTGCATTAACTAACTTATCATAAATTTTTACTTTTATAAAAAGTCTTTATATCATCAAACTTATCATAGATTTTTACGTATACTATTAGCCATTGTCTCAACTAACTAACCATTAACTTATTACATATATTAATAGTCATTGTATCAACTAACTTATCATAACTTTTTACATATATTAATAGTCATTGTATCAACTGACTTACCATAACTTATGGCATATATTAATAGACATTGTATTAACTAACTTATCATAACTTATGACATATTTTAATAGTCATTGTATTAACTAACTTACAATGACTTATTACATGTATTAAGTGTCACTGTATGAACAAACTTATCATAACTTATTACATGTATTAAGAGTCATTTTATTAACTAACTTATCATAACTTAATGCAAATATTAATAGATATTGTATCAACTTACTTAAAATACTTATAACATATGTTAATAGTTGTTGTATCAACAAACCTATCATAACTTATTAAATATATTAATAGACATTGTATCAACTAACTTATCATAACTCATTACATGTATTAATATCCATTGTATCAACTAACCTATAGTAACTTATGGCATACATTAATAGTAATTGTATTAACCAACTTATAATAACTTATGGCATATATTAATAGCCATTGTATTAACTAACTTATCATAACTTATGGCATATATTAATAGTCATCGTATTAACTAACTTACTATGACTTATTACATGAATTAAGAGTCATTGTTACAACTACCTCACCATGACTCATTACATGTATTAAGAGTCATTGTATTAACTAACTTATCATAACTTAATACATGTATTCATAGTCATTGTATCAACTAACTTCTCATAACTTATTACATGTATTGAGAGTAATTGCATACACTAACTCATCATAACCTATTACATATATTAATAGTCATTGTATCAACTAACTTATCACAACTGAAGGCATATAATAATAGTCATTGTATCAACTAACTTATTATAACTTATTACATATACTAATAGTCGTTGTATCAACTAACTTATCATAACTTATTACATATACTAATAGTCATTGTATCAACTAACTTATCAGAATATTTTACATATAGTATTAGCCATTGTCTCAACTAACTAACCATTAACCTATTACATATACTAATAGCCATTGTATCCTCTAACTTACCATAACTTAATACATGTATTAATATTCATTGTATCAACTAACTTGTCATAACTTATTAATGTTATTAATAGACATTGTATCAACTAACTTATCATAGCTTATTAAATATATTAATAGACATTGTATCAACTAACTTATCATAACTTATTACATGTATTAATGTTCATTGTATCAACTAACTTATCATAACTTATTAATTATATTAATAGACATGCTATCAACTAACTCATCAGAATTTATTACATATATTAATACTGATTGTATCAACTAACTTACCATACCTTGTTACATATATTAATAGTCTATGTATTAACTAACTTATCATACCTTATTACATATATTAATAGCCATTGTATCAACTAACTTATCATATTTTGTTACATATATTAATATATATTGTATCAACTAACTTACCATAACATATTAAATATATTAATAGTCATTGTATCAACTAACTTATAATAACTTATTACATATATTATTGTTCATTGTATCAACTAACTTATCATAACTTATTAAATATATTAATAGACGTTGTATCGACTAACTGATCATAACTGATTACATATATTAATAGTTATTGTATCAACTAACTTATAATACCTCATAACCTATATATTAATAGTCATTGTATCAACTAACTCACCATGACCTAGTACATGTATTAAGAGTCATTGTATCAACTAACTTATCATAACTTATTACATGTATTAAGAGTCATTGCATACACTAACTCATCATAACTTATTACATATAATAATAGTCATTGTATCAACTAACTTACCATAACTTATGGCATATATTAATAGACATTGTATTAACTAACTTATCATAACTTATGACATATATTAATAGTCATTGTATTAACTAACTTACAATGACTTATTACATGTATTAAGTGTCACTGTATGAACAAACTTATCATAACTTATTACATGTATTAGGAGTCATTGTATTAGCTAACTTATCATAACTTAATGCATATATTAATAGTTATTGTATCAACTTAACTAAAAATACTTATAACATATGTTAATAGTTGTTGTATCAACAAACTACTCATAACTTATTAAATATATTAATAGACGTTGTATCAACTCACTTATCATAACTCATTACATGTATTAATATCCATTGTATCAACTAACTTAAAGTAACTTATGGCATACATTAATAGTAATTGTATTAACCAGCTTATATTAACTTATGGCATATATTAATAGCCATTGTATTAACTAACTTATCATAACTTATGGCATATATTAATAGTCATCGTATTAACTAACTTACCATGACTTATTACATGAATTAAGAGTCATTGTTACAACTACCTCACCATGACTCATTACATGTATTAAAAGTCATTGTATTAACTAACTTATCATAATCTAATACATGTATTCATAGTCATTGTATCAACTAACTTCTCATAACTTATTACATGTATTGAGAGTCATTGCATACACTAACTCATCATAACTTATTACATATATTAATATTCATTGTATTAACTAACATATCATAACTTATTACATGTAATAATGTTCATTGTATCAACTAACTTATCATAACTTATTACATATATAAATAGTTATTGTATCAACTAACTTATAATACCTTATAACCTATATATTAATTATAGTCATTGTCTCAACTAACTAACCATTAACTTATTACATATATTAATAGTCATTGTATCCTCTAACTTAACATACCTTATTACAGGTATTAATATTCATTGTATCAACTAACTTATCAAAACTTATTACAGGTATTAATGTTCATGGTATCAACTAACTTATCATAACTTATTAAATATATTAATAGTCATTGTATCAACTAACATATAATAACTTATTACATATATTAATATTCATTGTATTAACTAACTTATCATAACTCATTACATGTATTAATGTTCATTGTATCAACTAACTTATCATAACTTATTAAATATATTAATAGACATTGTATCAACTAACTTATCATAACTTATTAAATATATTAATAGTCATTGTATCAACTAACTTATAATAACTTATTTCATATATTAATATTCATTGTATTAACTAACTTATTATAACTTATTAAATATATTATTAGACATTGTATCAACTAACTTATCATAACTTATTAGATATATTAATAGTCATTGTATCAACTAACTTATAATAACTTATTAGATATATTAATATTCATTGTATCAACTAACATATCATAACTTATTACATGTAATAATGTTCATTGTATCAACTAACTTATCATAACTTATTACATATATTAATAGTCATTGTATTAACTAACTTATTATAACTTATTAAATATATTATTAGACATTGTATCGACTAACTTATCATAACTGATTACATATATAAATAGTTATTGTATCAACCAAATTATAATACCTTATAACCTATATATTAATAGTCATTGTATCAACTAACTTACCATGACTTAATAAATGTATTAAGAGTCATTGTATCAACTAACTTCTCATAACTTATTACATATATTAATGTTCGTTGTATCAACTAACTTCTCATAACTAATTAAATATACTAACAGACATTGTATTAACTAACTTATAAATTTTTACATATACTATTAGCCATTGTCTCAACTAAATAACCATTAACTTATTACATATATTAATAGCCTTTGTATCCTCTAACTTACCATAAATTATTACATATATTAATAGTCATTGTATCCTCTAACTTAACATAACTTAATACAGGTATTAATATTCATTGTATCAACTAACTTATCAAAACTTATTACAGGTATTAATGTTCATGGTATCAACTAACTTATCATAACTTATTAAATATATTAATAGACATTGTATCAACTAACTTATCATAACTCATTACATGTATTAATGTTCATTGTATCAACTAACTTATCATAACTTATTACATGTATTAATAATCATTGTATCAACTAACTTATCATAACTTATTAAATATATTATTAGACATTGTATCAACTAACATATCATAACTTATTACATGTATTAATAGTCATTGTATCAACTAACTTATCATAACTTATTAAATATATTAATAGACATTGTATCAACTAACTTATCATAACTTATTACATGTATTAATGTTCATTGTATCAACTAACTTATCACAACTTATTACGTGTATTAATATTCATTGTATCAACTAACTTATCATAACTTATTAAATATATTAATAGACATTGTATCAACTAACTCATCATAACTTATTACATGTATTAATGTTCATTGTATCAACTAACTTATCATAACTTATTAAATATATTAATAGACATTGTATCGACTAACTTATCATTAATAATTAATTATATTCATAGACATTGTATCAACTAACTTATCATACATGTAACTTATTACGTCTATTAATGTTCATTGTTTCAACTAAATTATCATAACTTGTTAAATATATTATTAGAAATTGTATCAACTAACTTATCAAAACTTATTACGTGTATTAATGTTCATTGTATCAACTAACTTATCATAACTTATTAAATATATTAATAGACATTGTATCAACTAACTTATCATAACTTATTAAATATATTAATAGTCATTGTATCAACTAACTTATAATAACTTATTACATATATGAATATTCATTGTATCAACTAACATATCATAATTTATTACATGTCATAATGTTCATTGTATCAACTAACTTATCATAACTTATTACATATATTAATAGTCATTGTATTAACTAACTTATCATAACTTATTAAATATATTAATAGACATTGTATCGACTAACTTATCATAACTGATTACATATATTAATAGACGTTGTATCGAATAACTGATCATAACTGATTACATATATTAATAGTTATTGTATCAACTAACTTATAATACCTTATAACCTATATATTAATAGTCATTGTATCAACTAACTTATCATATTTTGTTATATATATTAATATATATTGTATCAACTAACTTACCATAACTTATTACATGTATTAATGTTCATTGTATCAACTAACTTATCATAACTTATTAAAGATATTAATAGAAATTGTATCTACTAACATATCATAACTTATTACATATATTAATAGTCATTGTATCAACTAACTTATCATAACTTATTACATATATTAATAGTCATTGTATCAACTAACTTATCATAACTTATTACATATATTAATAGTCATTGTATCAACTAACTTATCATAACTTATTACATGTATTAATGTTCATTGTATCAACTAACTTATCATAACTTATTAAAGATATTAATAGAAATTGTATCAACTAACTTATCATAACTTATTAAATATATTAATAGTCATTGTATCAACTAACTTATAATAACTTATTACATATATTAATATTCATTGTATGAACTAACATATCATAACTTATTACATGTAATAATGTTCATTGTATCAACTAACTTATCATAACTTATTACATATATTATTAGTCATTGTATTAACTAACTTATCATAACTTATTAAATATATTAATAGACATTGTATCGACTAACTTATCATAAATGATTACATATATAAATAGTTATTGTATCAACTAACTTATAATACCTTATAACCTATATATTAATTATAGTCACTGTATCAACTAACTTACCATGACTTAATACATGTATTAAGAGTCATTGTATCAACTAACTTCTCATAACTTATTACATGTATTGAGAGTCATTGCATACACTAACTCATCATAAATTATTACATATATTAATATTCATTGTATCAACTAACTTATCATAACTTAAGGCGTATAATAATAGTCATTGTATTAACTATCTTATTATAACTTATTACATATATTAATAGTCATTGTATCAACTAACTTATCATAACTTTTTACATATATTAATAGTCATTGTATTAACTAACTTATCATAACTTATTACATATATAAATAGTTATTGTATCAACTAACTTATAATACCTTATGGCATATATTGATAGTCATTGTATCAACTGACTTACCATAACTTATGGCATATATTAATAGACATTGTATTAACTAACTTATCATAACTTATGACATATTTTAATAGTCATTGTATTAACTAACTTACAATGACTTATTACATGTATTAAGTGTCACTGTATGAACAAACTTATCATAACTTATTACATGTATTAAGAGTCATTGTATTAACTAACTTATCATAACTTAATGCAAATATTAATAGATATTGTATCAACTTACTTAAAATACTTATAACATATGTTAATAGTTGTTGTATCAACAAACCTATCATAACTTATTAAATATATTAATAGACATTGTATCAACTAACTTATCATAACTCATTACATGTATTAATATCCATTGTATCAACTAACCTATAGTAACTTATGGCATACATTAATAGTAATTGTATTAACCAACTTATAATAACTTATGGCATATATTAATAGCCATTGTATTAACTAACTTATCATAACTTATGGCATATATTAATAGTCATTGTATTAACTAACTTACTATGACTTATTACATGAATTAAGAGTCATTGTTACAACTACCTCACCATGACTCATTACATGTATTAAGAGTCATTGTATTAACTAACTTATCATAACTTAATACATGTATTCATAGTCATTGTATCAACTAACTTCTCATAACTTATTACATGTATTGAGAGTCATTGCATACACTAACTCATCATAACCTATTACATATATTAATAGTCATTGTATCAACTAACTTATCACAACTGAAGGCATATAATAATAGTCATTGTATCAACTAACTTATTATAACTTATTACATATACTAATAGTCGTTGTATCAACTAACTTATCATAACTTATTACATATACTAATAGTCATTGTATTAACTAACTTATCATAATATTTTACATATACTATTAGCCATTGTCTCAACTAACTAACCATTAACCTATTACATATACTAATAGTCATTGTATCAACTAACTTATCATAACTTATTACATGTATTAATGTTCATTGTATCAACTAACTTATCATAACTTATTAATTATATTAATAGACATGCTATCAACTAACTCATCAGAATTTATTACATATATTAATACTCATTGTATCAACTAACTTACCATACCTTGTTACATATATTAATAGTCTATGTATTAACTAACTTATCATACCTTATTACATATATTAATAGCCATTGTATCAACTAACTTATCATATTTTGTTACATATATTAATATATATTGTATCAACTAACTTACCATAACATATTAAATATATTAATAGTCATTGTATCAACTAACTTATAATAACTTATTACATATATTATTGATCATTGTATCAACTAACTTATCATAACTTATTAAATATATTAATAGACGTTGTATCGACTAACTGATCATAACTGATTACATATATTAATAGTTATTGTATCAACTAACTTATAATACCTCATAACCTATATATTAATAGTCATTGTATCAACTAACTCACCATGACCTAGTACATGTATTAAGAGTCATTGTATCAACTAACTTATCATAACTTATTACATGTATTAAGAGTCATTGCATACACTAACTCATCATAACTTATTACATATAATAATAGTCATTGTATCAACTAACTTATCATAACTTAAGGCATATAATAATAGTCGTTGTATTAACTAACGTATTATAATTTATTACATATATTAATAGTTATTGTATCAACTAACTTATAATACCTTATGGCATATATTGATAGTCATTGTATCAACTGACTTACCATAACTTATGGCATATATTAATAGACATTGTATTAACTAACTTATCATAACTTATGACATATATTAATAGTCATTGTATTAACTAACTTACAATGACTTATTACATGTATTAAGTGTCACTGTATGAACAAACTTATCATAACTTATTACATGTATTAGGAGTCATTGTATTAGCTAACTTATCATAACTTAATGCATATATTAATAGTTATTGTATCAACTTAACTAAAAATACTTATAACATATGTTAATAGTTGTTGTATCAACAAACTACTCATAACTTATTAAATATATTAATAGACGTTGTATCAACTCACTTATCATAACTCATTACATGTATTAATATCCATTGTATCAACTAACTTAAAGTAACTTATGGCATACATTAATAGTAATTGTATTAACCAGCTTATAATAACTTATGGCATATATTAATAGCCATTGTATTAACTAACTTATCATAACTTATGGCATATATTAATAGTCATCGTATTAACTAACTTACCATGACTTATTACATGAATTAAGAGTCATTGTTACAACTACCTCACCATGACTCATTACATGTATTAAAAGTCATTGTATTAACTAATTTATCATAATCTAATACATGTATTCATAGTCATTGTATCAACTAACTTCTCATAACTTATTACATGTATTGAGAGTCATTGCATACACTAACTCATCATAACTTATTACATATATTAATAGTCATTGTATCAACTAACTTATCACAACTTATGGCATATAATAATAGTCATTGTATTAACTAACTTATTATAACTTATTACATATACTAATAGTCGTTGTATCAACTAACTTATCATAACTTATTACATATACTAATAGTCATTGTATTAACTAACTTATCATAAATTTTTACATATACTATTAGCCATTGTCTCAACTAACTAACCATTACCTTATTACATATACTAATAGCCATTGTATCCTCTAACTTACCATAACTTAATACATGTATTAATATTCATTGTATTAACTAACTTATCATAACTTATTAAATATATTAATAGACATTGTATCAACCAACTTATCATAACTTATTAAATATATAAATAGACATTGTATCAACTAACTTATCATAACTTATTACATGTATTAATATTCATTGTATCAACTAACTTATCATAACTTATTACATGTATTAATCGACATTGTATCAACTAACTTATCAGAACTTATTACATATATTAATAGTCATTGTATCAACTAACTTACCATACCTTATTACATATATTAATAGTCTATGTATTAACTAACTTATCATACCTTATTACATATATTAATAGTCGTTGTACCAACGAACTTACCATACTTTATTACATATATTAAAAGTCATTGTATTAACTAACTTATCATAAATTTTTACATATACTATTAGCCATTGTCTCAACTAACTAACCATTAACTTATTACATACATTAATAGTCATTGTATCCTCTAACTTAACATAACTTATTACATGTATTAATATTCATCGTATCAACTAACTAACCATAACTTATTAAATATATTGATAGACATTGTATAAACTAACTTATCATACATGTAACTTTTTACGTGTACTAATGTTCATTGTTTCAACTAAATTATCATAACTTGTTAAATATATTCTTAGACATTGTATCAACTAACTTATCAAAACTTATTACGTGTATTAATATTCATTGTATCAACTAACTTATCATAACTTATTAAATATATTAATAGACATTGTATCAACTAACTTATCATAACTTATTACATGTATTAATGTTCATTGTATCAACTAACTTATCATAACTTATTAAATATATTAATAGACATTGTATCAACTAACTTATCATTAATAATTAATTATATTCATAGACATTGTATCAACTAACTTATCATAACTTATTACATATATTAATAGTCATTGTATTAACTAACTTATTATAACTTATTAAATATATTATTAGACATTGTATCGACTAACTTATCATAACTGATTACATATATAAATAGTTATTGTATCAACCAAATTATAATACCTTATAACCTATATATTAATAGTCATTGTATCAACTAACTTACCATGACTTAATAAATGTATTAAGAGTCATTGTATCAACTAACTTCTCATAACTTATTACATATATTAATGTTCGTTGTATCAACTAACTTCTCATAACTAATTAAATATACTAACAGACATTGTATTAACTAACTTATAAATTTTTACATATACTATTAGCCATTGTCTCAACTAAATAACCATTAACTTATTACATATATTAATAGCCTTTGTATCCTCTAACTTACCATAAATTATTACATATATTAATAGTCATTGTATCCTCTAACTTAACATAACTTAATACAGGTATTAATATTCATTGTATCAACTAACTTATCAAAACTTATTACAGGTATTAATGTTCATGGTATCAACTAACTTATCATAACTTATTAAATATATTAATAGACATTGTATCAACTAACTTATCATAACTCATTACATGTATTAATGTTCATTGTATCAACTAACTTATCATAACTTATTACATGTATTAATAATCATTGTATCAACTAACTTATCATAACTTATTAAATATATTATTAGACATTGTATCAACTAACATATCATAACTTATTACATGTATTAATAGTCATTGTATCAACTAACTTATCATAACTTATTAAATATATTAATAGACATTGTATCAACTAACTTATCATAACTTATTACATGTATTAATGTTCATTGTATCAACTAACTTATCACAACTTATTACGTGTATTAATATTCATTGTATCAACTAACTTATCATAACTTATTAAATATATTAATAGACATTGTATCAACTAACTTATCATAACTTATTACATGTATTAATGTTCATTGTATCAACTAACTTATCATAACTTATTAAATATATTAATAGACATTGTATCGACTAACTTATCATTAATAATTAATTATATTCATAGACATTGTATCAACTAACTTATCATACATGTAACTTATTACGTCTATTAATGTTCATTGTTTCAACTAAATTATCATAACTTGTTAAATATCTTATTAGAAATTGTATCAACTAACTTATCAAAACTTATTACGTGTATTAATGTTCATTGTATCAACTAACATATCATAACTTATTACATATATTAATAGACATTGTATCAACTAACTTATCATAACTTATTAAATATATTAATAGACATTGTATCAACTAACTTATCATAACTTATTACATGTATTAATGTTCATTGTATCAACTAACTTATCATACATGTAACTTATTACGTCTATTAATGTTCATTGTTTCAACGAAATTATCATAACTTATTAAATATATTAATAGACATTGTATCAACTAACTTATCATACATGTAACATATTACATGTATTAATATTCATTGTATCAACTAACATATCATAACTTATTACATATATTAATAGACATTGTATCAACTAACTTATCATAACTTATTAAATATATTAATAGACATTGTATCAACTAACTTATCATAACTTATTACATGTATTAATGTTCATTGTATCAACTAACTTATCATAACTTATTAAAGATATTAATAGAAATTGTATCAACTAACTTATCATAACTTATTAAATATATTAATAGTCATTGTATCAACTAACTTATAATAACTTATTACATATATTAATATTCATTGTATGAACTAACATATCATAACTTATTACATGTAATAATGTTCATTGTATCAACTAACTTATCATAACTTATTACATATATTATTAGTCATTGTATTAACTAACTTATCATAACTTATTAAATATATTAATAGACATTGTATCGACTAACTTATCATAAATGATTACATATATAAATAGTTATTGTATCAACTAACTTATAATACCTTATAACCTATATATTAATTATAGTCACTGTATCAACTAACTTACCATGACTTAATACATGTATTAAGAGTCATTGTATCAACTAACTTCTCATAACTTATTACATGTATTGAGAGTCATTGCATACACTAACTCATCATAAATTATTACATATATTAATATTCATTGTATCAACTAACTTATCATAACTTAAGGCGTATAATAATAGTCATTGTATTAACTATCTTATTATAACTTATTACATATATTAATAGTCATTGTATCAACTAACTTATCATAACTTTTTACATATATTAATAGTCATTGTATTAACTAACTTATCATATCTTATTACATATATAAATAGTTATTGTATCAACTAACTTATAATACCTTATGGCATATATTGATAGTCATTGTATCAACTGACTTACCATAACTTATGGCATATATTAATAGACATTGTATTAACTAACTTATCATAACTTATGACATATTTTAATAGTCATTGTATTAACTAACTTACAATGACTTATTACATGTATTAAGTGTCACTGTATGAACAAACTTATCATAACTTATTACATGTATTAAGAGTCATTGTATTAACTAACTTATCATAACTTAATGCAAATATTAATAGATATTGTATCAACTTACTTAAAATACTTATAACATATGTTAATAGTTGTTGTATCAACAAACCTATCATAACTTATTAAATATATTAATAGACATTGTATCAACTAACTTATCATAACTCATTACATGTATTAATATCCATTGTATCAACTAACCTATAGTAACTTATGGCATACATTAATAGTAATTGTATTAACCAACTTATAATAACTTATGGCATATATTAATAGCCATTGTATTAACTAACTTATCATAACTTATGGCATATATTAATAGTCATTGTATTAACTAACTTACTATGACTTATTACATGAATTAAGAGTCATTGTTACAACTACCTCACCATGACTCATTACATGTATTAAGAGTCATTGTATTAACTAACTTATCATAACTTAATACATGTATTCATAGTCATTGTATCAACTAACTTCTCATAACTTATTACATGTATTGAGAGTCATTGCATACACTAACTCATCATAACCTATTACATATATTAATAGTCATTGTATCAACTAACTTATCACAACTGAAGGCATATAATAATAGTCATTGTATCAACTAACTTATTATAACTTATTACATATACTAATAGTCGTTGTATCAACTAACTTATCATAACTTATTACATATACTAATAGTCATTGTATTAACTAACTTATCATAATATTTTACATATACTATTAGCCATTGTCTCAACTAACTAACCATTAACCTATTACATATACTAATAGCCATTGTATCCTCTAACTTACCATAACTTAATACATGTATTAATATTCATTGTATCAACTAACTTATCATAACTTATTAATGTTAATAATAGACATTGTATCAACTAACTTATCATAGCTTATTAAATATATTAATAGACATTGTATCAACTAACTTATCATAACTTATTACATGTATTAATGTTCATTGTATCAACTAACTTATCATAACTTATTAATTATATTAATAGACATGCTATCAACTAACTCATCAGAATTTATTACATATATTAATACTCATTGTATCAACTAACTTACCATACCTTGTTACATATATTAATAGTCTATGTATTAACTAACTTATCATACCTTATTACATATATTAATAGCCATTGTATCAACTAACTTATCATATTTTGTTACATATATTAATATATATTGTATCAACTAACTTACCATAACATATTAAATATATTAATAGTCATTGTATCAACTAACTTATAATAACTTATTACATATATTATTGATCATTGTATCAACTAACTTATCATAACTTATTAAATATATTAATAGACGTTGTATCGACTAACTGATCATAACTGATTACATATATTAATAGTTATTGTATCAACTAACTTATAATACCTCATAACCTATATATTAATAGTCATTGTATCAACTAACTCACCATGACCTAGTACATGTATTAAGAGTCATTGTATCAACTAACTTATCATAACTTATTACATGTATTAAGAGTCATTGCATACACTAACTCATCATAACTTATTACATATAATAATAGTCATTGTATCAACTAACTTATCATAACTTAAGGCATATAATAATAGTCGTTGTATTAACTAACATATTATAATTTATTACATATATTAATAGTTATTGTATCAACTAACTTATAATACCTTATGGCATATATTGATAGTCATTGTATCAACTGACTTACCATAACTTATGGCATATATTAATAGACATTGTATTAACTAACTTATCATAACTTATGACATATATTAATAGTCATTGTATTAACTAACTTACAATGACTTATTACATGTATTAAGTGTCACTGTATGAACAAACTTATCATAACTTATTACATGTATTAGGAGTCATTGTATTAGCTAACTTATCATAACTTAATGCATATATTAATAGTTATTGTATCAACTTAACTAAAAATACTTATAACATATGTTAATAGTTGTTGTATCAACAAACTACTCATAACTTATTAAATATATTAATAGACGTTGTATCAACTCACTTATCATAACTCATTACATGTATTAATATCCATTGTATCAACTAACTTAAAGTAACTTATGGCATACATTAATAGTAATTGTATTAACCAGCTTATAATAACTTATGGCATATATTAATAGCCATTGTATTAACTAACTTATCATAACTTATGGCATATATTAATAGTCATCGTATTAACTAACTTACCATGACTTATTACATGAATTAAGAGTCATTGTTACAACTACCTCACCATGACTCATTACATGTATTAAAAGTCATTGTATTAACTAATTTATCATAATCTAATACATGTATTCATAGTCATTGTATCAACTAACTTCTCATAACTTATTACATGTATTGAGAGTCATTGCATACACTAACTCATCATAACTTATTACATATATTAATAGTCATTGTATCAACTAACTTATCACAACTTATGGCATATAATAATAGTCATTGTATTAACTAACTTATTATAACTTATTACATATACTAATAGTCGTTGTATCAACTAACTTATCATAACTTATTACATATACTAATAGTCATTGTATTAACTAACTTATCATAAATTTTTACATATACTATTAGCCATTGTCTCAACTAACTAACCATTACCTTATTACATATACTAATAGCCATTGTATCCTCTAACTTACCATAACTTAATACATGTATTAATATTCATTGTATTAACTAACTTATCATAACTTATTAAATATATTAATAGACATTGTATCAACCAACTTATCATAACTTATTAAATATATAAATAGACATTGTATCAACTAACTTATCATAACTTATTACATGTATTAATATTCATTGTATCAACTAACTTATCATAACTTATTACATGTATTAATAGTCATTGTATCAACTAACTTATCAGAACTTATTACATATATTAATAGTCATTGTATCAACTAACTTACCATACCTTATTACATATATTAATAGTCTATGTATTAACTAACTTATCATACCTTATTACATATATTAATAGTCGTTGTACCAACGAACTTACCATGCTTTATTACATATATTAAAAGTCATTGTATTAACTAACTTACCATAAATTTTTACATCTACTATTAGCCATTGTCTCAACTAACTAACCATTAACTTATTACATATACTAATAGCCATTGTATCCTCTAACTTACCATAACTTAATACATGTATTAATATTCATTGTATTAACTAACTTATCATAACTTATTAAATATATTAATAGTCATTGTATCAACTAACTTATCAGAACTTATTACATATATTAATAGTCATTGTATCAACTAACTTATCACAACTTATGGCATATAATAATAGTCATTGTATTAACTAACTTATTATAACTTATTACATATACTAATAGTCGTTGTATCAACTAACTTATCATAACTTATTACATATACTAATAGTCATTGTATTAACTAACTTATCATAAATTTTTACATATACTATTAGCCATTGTCTCAACTAACTAACCATTACCTTATTACATATACTAATAGCCATTGTATCCTCTAACTTACCATAACTTAATACATGTATTAATATTCATTGTATTAACTAACTTATCATAACTTATTAAATATATTAATAGTCATTGTATCAACTAACTTATAATAACTTATTACATATATGAATATTCATTGTATCAACTAACATATCATAACTTATTACATGTCATAATGTTCATTGTATCAACTAACTTATCATAACTTATTACATATATTAATCGACATTGTATCAACTAACTTATCATAACTTATTAAATATATTAATAGACATTGTATCAACTAACTTATCATACCTTATTAAATATATTAATAGTCATTGTATCAACTAACTTATAATAACTTATTACATATATTAATATTCATTGTATCAACTAACATATCATAACTTATTACATGTCATAATGTTCATTGTATCAACTAACTTATCATAACTTATTACATATATTAATAGTCATTGTATTAACTAACTTATCATAACTTATTAAATATATTAATAGACATTGTATCGACTAACTTATCATAACTGATTACATATATTAATAGACGTTGTATCGACTAACTGATCATACCTGATTACATATATTAATAGTTATTGTATCAACTAACTTATAATACCTTATAACCTATATATTAATACTCATTGTATCAACTAACTTATCATATTTTGTTATATATATTAATATATATTGTATCAACTATTTTACCATAACTTATTAAATATATTAATAATCATTGTATCAATTAACTTATCATAACTTAATAAATATATTATTAGACATTGTATCAACTAACATATCATAACTTAATACATATATTAATAGTCATTGTATCAACTAACTTATCATAACTTATTAAATATATTAATAGACATTGTATCAACTAACTTATCATAACTTATTAAATATATTAATAGAAATTGTATCAACTAACTTATCATAACTTATTAAATATATTAATAGTCATTGTATCAACTAACTTATAATAACTTATTACATATATTAATATTCATTGTATCAACTAACATATCATAACTTATTACATGTAATAATGTTCATTGTATCAACTAACTTATCATAACTTATTACATATATTAATAGTCATTGTATTAACTAACTTATCATAACTTATTAAATATATTAATAGACATTGTATCGACTAACTTATCATAACTGATTACATATATAAATAGTTATTGTATTAACTAACTTATAATACCTTATAACCTAAATATTAATTATAGTCACTGTATCAACTAACTTACCATGACTTAATACATGTATTAAGAGTCATTGTATCAACTAACTTCTCATAACTTATTACATGTATTGAGAGTCATTGCATACACTAACTCATCATAAATTATTACATATATTAATAGTCATTGTATCAACTAACTTATCATAACTTAAGGCGTATAATAATAGTCATTGTATTAACTATCTTATTATAACTTATTACATATATTAATAGTCATTGTATCAACTAACTTATCATAACTTTTTACATATATTAATAGTCATTGTATTAACTAACTTATCATAACTTATTACATATATAAATAGTTATTGTATCAACTAACTTATAATAACTTATTACATATATTAATAGTCATTGTCTTAACTAACTTATCATAAATTTTTACATATAGTATTAGCCATTGTCTCAACTAACTTATCATAACTTAAGGCATATAATAATAGTCATTGTATTAACTTACTTATTATAACTTATTACATATATTAATAGTCATTGTATCAACTAACTTATCATAACTTATTACATATATTAATAGTCATTGTATTAACTAACTTATCAGAACTTGTTACATATATTAATAGTCATTGTATCAACTAACTTGCCATAACTTATTACATATATTAATAGTCATTGTATCAACTAACTTATCATAACTTATTACATATATTAATAGTCATTGTATTAACTAACTTATCATAACTTATTACATATATTAATAGGTATTGTATCAACTAACTTATAATAACTTATTACATATATTAATAGTCATTGTATTAACTAACTTATCATAAATTTTTACATATACTATTAGCCATTGTTTCAACTAACTTATCATAACTTAAGGCATATAATAATAGTTATCGTATCAACTAACTTATAATACCTTTTAACATATATTAATAGTCATTGTATCAACTAACTTACCATGACTTAATCCATGTATTATTATGCAATGTATCAACTAACTTATCAGAACTTGTTACATATATTAATAGTCATTGTATCAACTAACTTGCCATAACTTATTACGTATATTAATAGTCATTGTATTAACTAACCTATCATAAATTTTTACTTTTAATAATAGTTTTTATATCATTTAACTCATCATAAACTTTTACATATATTATTAGCCATTGTTTCAACCAACTAACCATAACTTATTACATATATTAATAGTCATTGTGTCAACTCACTTACCATGACTTATTACATGTATTATTATGCAATGTACCAACTAACTTATCAGAACTTGTTACATATATTAATAGTCATTGTATTAACTAACTTATCATAAATTTTTACTTTTAATAATAGTTTTTATATCATATAACTTATCATAAACTTTTACATATATTATTAGCAATTGTCTCAACCAACTAACCATAACTTATTGCATATATTAATAGTTATTGTATCAACTAACTTATAATACCTTATAACATATATTAATATTCATTGTATCAACTAACTTATCATATTTTGTTATATATATTAATATATATTGTATCAACTAACTTATCATAACTTATTAAATATATTATTAGTCATTGTATCAACTTACTTATAATAACTTATTACATATACTAATTTTCATTGTATCAACTAACATATCATAACTTATTACATGTAATAATGTTAATTGTATCAACTAACTTATCAAAACTTATTACATGTTATAATGTTCATTGTATTAACTAACTTATCATAACTTATTACATATATTAATAGTCATTGTAATAACTAACTTATCATAACTTATTAAATATATTAATAGACATTGTATCGACTAACTTATCATAACTGATTACATATATAAATAGTTATTGTATCAACTAACTTATAATACCTTATAACCTAAATATTAATAGTCATTGTATCAACTAACTTACCATGACTTAATACATGTATTAAGAGTCATTGTATAAACTAACTTCTCATAACTTATTACATGTATTGAGAGTCATTGTATTAACTAACTTATCATACCTTATTACATTTATTAATTGTCATTGTATCAACTAACTTACCATACATTATTACATATATTAATAGTCATTGTATTAACTAACTTAACATACCTTATTACATTTATTAATAGTCATTGTATCAACTAACTTACCATAAGTTATTACATATATTAATAGTCATTGTATTAACTAACTTATCATAAATGTTTACATATACCATTAGTCATTGTCTCAACTAACTAACCATTAACTTATTACATATATTAATAGTCATTGTATCCTCTAACTTAACATAACTTAATACAGGTATTAATATTCATTGTATCAACTAACTTATCAAAACTTATTACAGGTATTAATGTTCATGGTATCAACTAACTTATCATAACTTATTAAATATATTAATAGACATTGTATCAACTAACTTATCATAACTCATTACATGTATTAATGTTCATTGTATCAACTAACTTATCATAACTTATTACATGTATTAATAATCATTGTATCAACTAACTTATCATAACTTATTAAATATATTATTAGACATTGTATCAACTAACATATCATAACTTATTACATGTATTAATAGTCATTGTATCAACTAACTTATCATAACTTATTAAATATATTAATAGTCATTGTATCAACTAACATATAATAACTTATTACATATATTAATATTCATTGTATTAACTAACATATCATAACTTATTACATGTAATAATGTTCATTGTATCAACTAACTTATCATAACTTATTACATATATAAATAGTTATTGTATCAACTAACTTATAATACCTTATAACCTATATATTAATTATAGTCATTGTATCAACTCACTTACCATGACTTAATACATGTATTAAGAGTCATTGTATCAACTAACTTATCATAACTTAAGGCGTATAATAATAGTCATTGTATTAACTATCTTATTATAACTTATTACATATATTAATAGTCATTGTATCAACTAACTTATCATAACTTATTACATATATTAATAGTCATTGTATTAACTAACTTATCATAACTTATTACATATATTAATAGTTATTGTATCAACTAACTTATAATAACTTATTACATATATTAATAGTCATTGTATTAACTAACTTATTATAAATTTTTACATATACTATTAGCCATTGTCTCAACCAACTTATCATAACTTAAGGCATATAATAATAGTCATTGTATTAACTTACTTATTATAACTTAAGGCGTATAATAATAGTCATTGTATTAACTATCTTATTATAACTTATTACATATATTAATAGTCATTGTATCAACTAACTTATCATAACTTATTACATATATTAATAGTCATTGTATCAACTAACTTATCATAACTTAAGGCGTATAATAATAGTCATTGTATTAACTATCTTATTATAACTTATTACATATATTAATAGTCATTGTATCAACTAACTTATCATAACTTATTACATATATTAATAGTCATTGTATTAACTAACTTATCATAACTTATTACATATATTAATAGTTATTGTATCAACTAACTTATAATAACTTATTACATATATTAATAGTCATTGTATTAACTAACTTATTATAAATTTTTACATATACTATTAGCCATTGTCTCAACCAACTTATCATAACTTAAGGCATATAATAATAGTCATTGTATTAACTTACTTATTATAACTTAAGGCGTATAATAATAGTCATTGTATTAACTATCTTATTATAACTTATTACATATATTAATAGTCATTGTATCAACTAACTTATCATAACTTATTACATATATTAATAGTCATTGTATCAACTAACTTATCATAACTTAAGGCGTATAATAATAGTCATTGTATTAACTATCTTATTATAACTTATTACATATATTAATAGTCATTGTATCAACTAACTTATCATAACTTATTACATATATTAATAGTCATTGTATTAACTAACTTATCATAACTTATTAAATATATTAATAGACATTGTATCAACTAACTTATCATACATGTAACATATTACATGTATTAATATTCATTGTATCAACTAACATATCATAACTTATTACATATATTAATAGACATTGTATCAACTAACTTATCATAACTTATTAAATATATTAATAGACATTGTATCAACTAACTTATCATAACTTATTACATGTATTAATGTTCATTGTATCAACTAACTTATCATAACTTATTAAAGATATTAATAGAAATTGTATCAACTAACTTATCATAACTTATTAAATATATTAATAGTCATTGTATCAACTAACTTATAATAACTTATTACATATATTAATATTCATTGTATGAACTAACATATCATAACTTATTACATGTAATAATGTTCATTGTATCAACTAACTTATCATAACTTATTACATATATTATTAGTCATTGTATTAACTAACTTATCATAACTTATTAAATATATTAATAGACATTGTATCGACTAACTTATCATAAATGATTACATATATAAATAGTTATTGTATCAACTAACTTATAATACCTTATAACCTATATATTAATTATAGTCACTGTATCAACTAACTTACCATGACTTAATACATGTATTAAGAGTCATTGTATCAACTAACTTCTCATAACTTATTACATGTATTGAGAGTCATTGCATACACTAACTCATCATAAATTATTACATATATTAATATTCATTGTATCAACTAACTTATCATAACTTAAGGCGTATAATAATAGTCATTGTATTAACTATCTTATTATAACTTATTACATATATTAATAGTCATTGTATCAACTAACTTATCATAACTTTTTACATATATTAATAGTCATTGTATTAACTAACTTATCATATCTTATTACATATATAAATAGTTATTGTATCAACTAACTTATAATACCTTATGGCATATATTGATAGTCATTGTATCAACTGACTTACCATAACTTATGGCATATATTAATAGACATTGTATTAACTAACTTATCATAACTTATGACATATTTTAATAGTCATTGTATTAACTAACTTACAATGACTTATTACATGTATTAAGTGTCACTGTATGAACAAACTTATCATAACTTATTACATGTATTAAGAGTCATTGTATTAACTAACTTATCATAACTTAATGCAAATATTAATAGATATTGTATCAACTTACTTAAAATACTTATAACATATGTTAATAGTTGTTGTATCAACAAACCTATCATAACTTATTAAATATATTAATAGACATTGTATCAACTAACTTATCATAACTCATTACATGTATTAATATCCATTGTATCAACTAACCTATAGTAACTTATGGCATACATTAATAGTAATTGTATTAACCAACTTATAATAACTTATGGCATATATTAATAGCCATTGTATTAACTAACTTATCATAACTTATGGCATATATTAATAGTCATTGTATTAACTAACTTACTATGACTTATTACATGAATTAAGAGTCATTGTTACAACTACCTCACCATGACTCATTACATGTATTAAGAGTCATTGTATTAACTAACTTATCATAACTTAATACATGTATTCATAGTCATTGTATCAACTAACTTCTCATAACTTATTACATGTATTGAGAGTCATTGCATACACTAACTCATCATAACCTATTACATATATTAATAGTCATTGTATCAACTAACTTATCACAACTGAAGGCATATAATAATAGTCATTGTATCAACTAACTTATTATAACTTATTACATATACTAATAGTCGTTGTATCAACTAACTTATCATAACTTATTACATATACTAATAGTCATTGTATTAACTAACTTATCATAATATTTTACATATACTATTAGCCATTGTCTCAACTAACTAACCATTAACCTATTACATATACTAATAGCCATTGTATCCTCTAACTTACCATAACTTAATACATGTATTAATATTCATTGTATCAACTAACTTATCATAACTTATTAATGTTAATAATAGACATTGTATCAACTAACTTATCATAGCTTATTAAATATATTAATAGACATTGTATCAACTAACTTATCATAACTTATTACATGTATTAATGTTCATTGTATCAACTAACTTATCATAACTTATTAATTATATTAATAGACATGCTATCAACTAACTCATCAGAATTTATTACATATATTAATACTCATTGTATCAACTAACTTACCATACCTTGTTACATATATTAATAGTCTATGTATTAACTAACTTATCATACCTTATTACATATATTAATAGCCATTGTATCAACTAACTTATCATATTTTGTTACATATATTAATATATATTGTATCAACTAACTTACCATAACATATTAAATATATTAATAGTCATTGTATCAACTAACTTATAATAACTTATTACATATATTATTGATCATTGTATCAACTAACTTATCATAACTTATTAAATATATTAATAGACGTTGTATCGACTAACTGATCATAACTGATTACATATATTAATAGTTATTGTATCAACTAACTTATAATACCTCATAACCTATATATTAATAGTCATTGTATCAACTAACTCACCATGACCTAGTACATGTATTAAGAGTCATTGTATCAACTAACTTATCATAACTTATTACATGTATTAAGAGTCATTGCATACACTAACTCATCATAACTTATTACATATAATAATAGTCATTGTATCAACTAACTTATCATAACTTAAGGCATATAATAATAGTCGTTGTATTAACTAACATATTATAATTTATTACATATATTAATAGTTATTGTATCAACTAACTTATAATACCTTATGGCATATATTGATAGTCATTGTATCAACTGACTTACCATAACTTATGGCATATATTAATAGACATTGTATTAACTAACTTATCATAACTTATGACATATATTAATAGTCATTGTATTAACTAACTTACAATGACTTATTACATGTATTAAGTGTCACTGTATGAACAAACTTATCATAACTTATTACATGTATTAGGAGTCATTGTATTAGCTAACTTATCATAACTTAATGCATATATTAATAGTTATTGTATCAACTTAACTAAAAATACTTATAACATATGTTAATAGTTGTTGTATCAACAAACTACTCATAACTTATTAAATATATTAATAGACGTCGTATCAACTCACTTATCATAACTCATTACATGTATTAATATCCATTGTATCAACTAACTTAAAGTAACTTATGGCATACATTAATAGTAATTGTATTAACCAGCTTATAATAACTTATGGCATATATTAATAGCCATTGTATTAACTAACTTATCATAACTTATGGCATATATTAATAGTCATCGTATTAACTAACTTACCATGACTTATTACATGAATTAAGAGTCATTGTTACAACTACCTCACCATGACTCATTACATGTATTAAAAGTCATTGTATTAACTAATTTATCATAATCTAATACATGTATTCATAGTCATTGTATCAACTAACTTCTCATAACTTATTACATGTATTGAGAGTCATTGCATACACTAACTCATCATAACTTATTACATATATTAATAGTCATTGTATCAACTAACTTATCACAACTTATGGCATATAATAATAGTCATTGTATTAACTAACTTATTATAACTTATTACATATACTAATAGTCGTTGTATCAACTAACTTATCATAACTTATTACATATACTAATAGTCATTGTATTAACTAACTTATCATAAATTTTTACATATACTATTAGCCATTGTCTCAACTAACTAACCATTACCTTATTACATATACTAATAGCCATTGTATCCTCTAACTTACCATAACTTAATACATGTATTAATATTCATTGTATTAACTAACTTATCATAACTTATTAAATATATTAATAGACATTGTATCAACCAACTTATCATAACTTATTAAATATATAAATAGACATTGTATCAACTAACTTATCATAACTTATTACATGTATTAATATTCATTGTATCAACTAACTTATCATAACTTATTACATGTATTAATAGTCATTGTATCAACTAACTTATCAGAACTTATTACATATATTAATAGTCATTGTATCAACTAACTTACCATACCTTATTACATATATTAATAGTCTATGTATTAACTAACTTATCATACCTTATTACATATATTAATAGTCGTTGTACCAACGAACTTACCATGCTTTATTACATATATTAAAAGTCATTGTATTAACTAACTTACCATAAATTTTTACATCTACTATTAGCCATTGTCTCAACTAACTAACCATTAACTTATTACATATACTAATAGCCATTGTATCCTCTAACTTACCATAACTTAATACATGTATTAATATTCATTGTATTAACTAACTTATCATAACTTATTAAATATATTAATAGTCATTGTATCAACTAACTTATCAGAACTTATTACATATATTAATAGTCATTGTATCAACTAACTTATCACAACTTATGGCATATAATAATAGTCATTGTATTAACTAACTTATTATAACTTATTACATATACTAATAGTCGTTGTATCAACTAACTTATCATAACTTATTACATATACTAATAGTCATTGTATTAACTAACTTATCATAAATTTTTACATATACTATTAGCCATTGTCTCAACTAACTAACCATTACCTTATTACATATACTAATAGCCATTGTATCCTCTAACTTACCATAACTTAATACATGTATTAATATTCATTGTATTAACTAACTTATCATAACTTATTAAATATATTAATAGTCATTGTATCAACTAACTTATAATAACTTATTACATATATGAATATTCATTGTATCAACTAACATATCATAACTTATTACATGTCATAATGTTCATTGTATCAACTAACTTATCATAACTTATTACATATATTAATCGACATTGTATCAACTAACTTATCATAACTTATTAAATATATTAATAGACATTGTATCAACTAACTTATCATACCTTATTAAATATATTAATAGTCATTGTATCAACTAACTTATAATAACTTATTACATATATTAATATTCATTGTATCAACTAACATATCATAACTTATTACATGTCATAATGTTCATTGTATCAACTAACTTATCATAACTTATTACATATATTAATAGTCATTGTATTAACTAACTTATCATAACTTATTAAATATATTAATAGACATTGTATCGACTAACTTATCATAACTGATTACATATATTAATAGACGTTGTATCGACTAACTGATCATACCTGATTACATATATTAATAGTTATTGTATCAACTAACTTATAATACCTTATAACCTATATATTAATACTCATTGTATCAACTAACTTATCATATTTTGTTATATATATTAATATATATTGTATCAACTATTTTACCATAACTTATTAAATATATTAATAATCATTGTATCAATTAACTTATCATAACTTAATAAATATATTATTAGACATTGTATCAACTAACATATCATAACTTAATACATATATTAATAGTCATTGTATCAACTAACTTATCATAACTTATTAAATATATTAATAGACATTGTATCAACTAACTTATCATAACTTATTAAATATATTAATAGAAATTGTATCAACTAACTTATCATAACTTATTAAATATATTAATAGTCATTGTATCAACTAACTTATAATAACTTATTACATATATTAATATTCATTGTATCAACTAACATATCATAACTTATTACATGTAATAATGTTCATTGTATCAACTAACTTATCATAACTTATTACATATATTAATAGTCATTGTATTAACTAACTTATCATAACTTATTAAATATATTAATAGACATTGTATCGACTAACTTATCATAACTGATTACATATATAAATAGTTATTGTATTAACTAACTTATAATACCTTATAACCTAAATATTAATTATAGTCACTGTATCAACTAACTTACCATGACTTAATACATGTATTAAGAGTCATTGTATCAACTAACTTCTCATAACTTATTACATGTATTGAGAGTCATTGCATACACTAACTCATCATAAATTATTACATATATTAATAGTCATTGTATCAACTAACTTATCATAACTTAAGGCGTATAATAATAGTCATTGTATTAACTATCTTATTATAACTTATTACATATATTAATAGTCATTGTATCAACTAACTTATCATAACTTTTTACATATATTAATAGTCATTGTATTAACTAACTTATCATAACTTATTACATATATAAATAGTTATTGTATCAACTAACTTATAATAACTTATTACATATATTAATAGTCATTGTCTTAACTAACTTATCATAAATTTTTACATATAGTATTAGCCATTGTCTCAACTAACTTATCATAACTTAAGGCATATAATAATAGTCATTGTATTAACTTACTTATTATAACTTATTACATATATTAATAGTCATTGTATCAACTAACTTATCATAACTTATTACATATATTAATAGTCATTGTATTAACTAACTTATCAGAACTTGTTACATATATTAATAGTCATTGTATCAACTAACTTGCCATAACTTATTACATATATTAATAGTCATTGTATCAACTAACTTATCATAACTTATTACATATATTAATAGTCATTGTATTAACTAACTTATCATAACTTATTACATATATTAATAGGTATTGTATCAACTAACTTATAATAACTTATTACATATATTAATAGTCATTGTATTAACTAACTTATCATAAATTTTTACATATACTATTAGCCATTGTTTCAACTAACTTATCATAACTTAAGGCATATAATAATAGTTATCGTATCAACTAACTTATAATACCTTTTAACATATATTAATAGTCATTGTATCAACTAACTTACCATGACTTAATCCATGTATTATTATGCAATGTATCAACTAACTTATCAGAACTTGTTACATATATTAATAGTCATTGTATCAACTAACTTGCCATAACTTATTACGTATATTAATAGTCATTGTATTAACTAACCTATCATAAATTTTTACTTTTAATAATAGTTTTTATATCATTTAACTCATCATAAACTTTTACATATATTATTAGCCATTGTTTCAACCAACTAACCATAACTTATTACATATATTAATAGTCATTGTGTCAACTCACTTACCATGACTTATTACATGTATTATTATGCAATGTACCAACTAACTTATCAGAACTTGTTACATATATTAATAGTCATTGTATTAACTAACTTATCATAAATTTTTACTTTTAATAATAGTTTTTATATCATATAACTTATCATAAACTTTTACATATATTATTAGCAATTGTCTCAACCAACTAACCATAACTTATTGCATATATTAATAGTTATTGTATCAACTAACTTATAATACCTTATAACATATATTAATATTCATTGTATCAACTAACTTATCATATTTTGTTATATATATTAATATATAATGTATCAACTAACTTATCATAACTTATTAAATATATTATTAGTCATTGTATCAACTTACTTATAATAACTTATTACATATACTAATTTTCATTGTATCAACTAACATATCATAACTTATTACATGTAATAATGTTAATTGTATCAACTAACTTATCAAAACTTATTACATGTTATAATGTTCATTGTATTAACTAACTTATCATAACTTATTACATATATTAATAGTCATTGTAATAACTAACTTATCATAACTTATTAAATATATTAATAGACATTGTATCGACTAACTTATCATAACTGATTACATATATAAATAGTTATTGTATCAACTAACTTATAATACCTTATAACCTAAATATTAATAGTCATTGTATCAACTAACTTACCATGACTTAATACATGTATTAAGAGTCATTGTATAAACTAACTTCTCATAACTTATTACATGTATTGAGAGTCATTGTATTAACTAACTTATCATACCTTATTACATTTATTAATTGTCATTGTATCAACTAACTTACCATACATTATTACATATATTAATAGTCATTGTATTAACTAACTTAACATACCTTATTACATTTATTAATAGTCATTGTATCAACTAACTTACCATAAGTTATTACATATATTAATAGTCATTGTATTAACTAACTTATCATAAATGTTTACATATACCATTAGTCATTGTCTCAACTAACTAACCATTAACTTATTACATATATTAATAGTCATTGTATCCTCTAACTTAACATAACTTAATACAGGTATTAATATTCATTGTATCAACTAACTTATCAAAACTTATTACAGGTATTAATGTTCATGGTATCAACTAACTTATCATAACTTATTAAATATATTAATAGACATTGTATCAACTAACTTATCATAACTCATTACATGTATTAATGTTCATTGTATCAACTAACTTATCATAACTTATTACATGTATTAATAATCATTGTATCAACTAACTTATCATAACTTATTAAATATATTATTAGACATTGTATCAACTAACATATCATAACTTATTACATGTATTAATAGTCATTGTATCAACTAACTTATCATAACTTATTAAATATATTAATAGTCATTGTATCAACTAACATATAATAACTTATTACATATATTAATATTCATTGTATTAACTAACATATCATAACTTATTACATGTAATAATGTTCATTGTATCAACTAACTTATCATAACTTATTACATATATAAATAGTTATTGTATCAACTAACTTATAATACCTTATAACCTATATATTAATTATAGTCATTGTATCAACTCACTTACCATGACTTAATACATGTATTAAGAGTCATTGTATCAACTAACTTATCATAACTTAAGGCGTATAATAATAGTCATTGTATTAACTATCTTATTATAACTTATTACATATATTAATAGTCATTGTATCAACTAACTTATCATAACTTATTACATATATTAATAGTCATTGTATTAACTAACTTATCATAACTTATTACATATATTAATAGTTATTGTATCAACTAACTTATAATAACTTATTACATATATTAATAGTCATTGTATTAACTAACTTATTATAAATTTTTACATATACTATTAGCCATTGTCTCAACCAACTTATCATAACTTAAGGCATATAATAATAGTCATTGTATTAACTTACTTATTATAACTTAAGGCGTATAATAATAGTCATTGTATTAACTATCTTATTATAACTTATTACATATATTAATAGTCATTGTATCAACTAACTTATCATAACTTATTACATATATTAATAGTCATTGTATCAACTAACTTATCATAACTTAAGGCGTATAATAATAGTCATTGTATTAACTATCTTATTATAACTTATTACATATATTAATAGTCATTGTATCAACTAACTTATCATAACTTATTACATATATTAATAGTCATTGTATTAACTAACTTATCATAACTTATTACATATATTAATAGTTATTGTATCAACTAACTTATAATAACTTATTACATATATTAATAGTCATTGCATTAACTAACTTATCATAAATTTTTACTTTTATAAAAAGTCTTTATATCATCAAACTTATCATAGATTTTTACGTATACTATTAGCCATTGTCTCAACTAACTAACCATTAACTTATTACATATATTAATAGTCATTGTATCAACTAACTTATCATAACTTTTTACATATATTAATAGTCATTGTATTAACTAACTTATCATAACTTATTACATATATAAATAGTTATTGTATCAACTAACTTATAATACCTTATGGCATATATTGATAGTCATTGTATCAACTGACTTACCATAACTTATGGCATATATTAATAGACATTGTATTAACTAACTTATCATAACTTATGACATATTTTAATAGTCATTGTATTAACTAACTTACAATGACTTATTACATGTATTAAGTGTCACTGTATGAACAAACTTATCATAACTTATTACATGTATTAAGAGTCATTGTATTAACTAACTTATCATAACTTAATGCAAATATTAATAGATATTGTATCAACTTACTTAAAATACTTATAACATATGTTAATAGTTGTTGTATCAACAAACCTATCATAACTTATTAAATATATTAATAGACATTGTATCAACTAACTTATCATAACTCATTACATGTATTAATATCCATTGTATCAACTAACCTATAGTAACTTATGGCATACATTAATAGTAATTGTATTAACCAACTTATAATAACTTATGGCATATATTAATAGCCATTGTATTACCTAACTTATCATAACTTATGGCATATATTAATAGTCATCGTATTAACTAACTTACTATGACTTATTACATGAATTAAGAGTCATTGTTACAACTACCTCACCATGACTCATTACATGTATTAAGAGTCATTGTATTAACTAACTTATCATAACTTAATACATGTATTCATAGTCATTGTATCAACTAACTTCTCATAACTTATTACATGTATTGAGAGTCATTGCATACACTAACTCATCATAACCTATTACATATATTAATAGTCATTGTATCAACTAACTTATCACAACTGAAGGCATATAATAATAGTCATTGTATCAACTAACTTATTATAACTTATTACATATACTAATAGTCGTTGTATCAACTAACTTATCATAACTTATTACATATACTAATAGTCATTGTATTAACTAACTTATCATAATATTTTACATATACTATTAGCCATTGTCTCAACTAACTAACCATTAACCTATTACATATACTAATAGCCATTGTATCCTCTAACTTACCATAACTTAATACATGTATTAATATTCATTGTATCAACTAACTTATCATAACTTATTAATGTTATTAATAGACATTGTATCAACTAACTTATCATAGCTTATTAAATATATTAATAGACATTGTATCAACTAACTTATCATAACTTATTACATGTATTAATGTTCATTGTATCAACTAACTTATCATAACTTATTAATTATATTAATAGACATGCTATCAACTAACTCATCAGAATTTATTACATATATTAATACTCATTGTATCAACTAACTTACCATACCTTGTTACATATATTAATAGTCTATGTATTAACTAACTTATCATACCTTATTACATATATTAATAGCCATTGTATCAACTAACTTATCATATTTTGTTACATATATTAATATATATTGTATCAACTAACTTACCATAACATATTAAATATATTAATAGTCATTGTATCAACTAACTTATAATAACTTATTACATATATTATTGATCATTGTATCAACTAACTTATCATAACTTATTAAATATATTAATAGACGTTGTATCGACTAACTGATCATAACTGATTACATATATTAATAGTTATTGTATCAACTAACTTATAATACCTCATAACCTATATATTAATAGTCATTGTATCAACTAACTCACCATGACCTAGTAAATGTATTAAGAGTCATTGTATCAACTAACTTATCATAACTTATTACATGTATTAAGAGTCATTGCATACACTAACTCATCATAACTTATTACATATAATAATAGTCATTGTATCAACTAACTTATCATAACTTAAGGCATATAATAATAGTCGTTGTATTAACTAACGTATTATAATTTATTACATATATTAATAGTTATTGTATCAACTAACTTATAATACCTTATGGCATATATTGATAGTCATTGTATCAACTGACTTACCATAACTTATGGCATATATTAATAGACATTGTATTAACTAACTTATCATAACTTATGACATATATTAATAGTCATTGTATTAACTAACTTACAATGACTTATTACATAAGTTAGTTGATACATGTAATAATATTCCATGTATCAACTAATTTATCAGAACTTATTACATATATTAATATTCATCGTATCAACCAACTAACCATAACTTATTAGATATATTGATAGACATTGTATAAACTAACTTATCATACATGTAACTTATTACGTGTACTAATGTTCATTGTTTCAACTAAATTATCATAACTTGTTAAATATATTATTAGACATTGTATCAACTAACTTATCAAAACTTATTACGTGTATTAATATTCATTGTATCAACTAACTTATCATAACTTATTAAATATATTAATTGACATTGTATCAACTAACTTATCATAACTTATTACATGTATTAATGTTCATTGTATCATCTAACTTATCAAAACTTATTAAATATATTAATAGACATTGTATCACCTAACTTATATTTAATAATTAATTATATTCATAGACATTGTATCAACTAACTTATCATACATGTAACTTATTACGTGTATTAATGTTCATTGTTTCAACTAAATTATCATAACTTGTTAAATATATTATTAGACATTGTATCAACTAACTTATCAAAACTTATTACGTGTATTAATGTTTATTGTATCAACTAACTTATCATAACTTATTAAATATTTTAATAGACATTGTATCAACTAACTTATCATAACTTATTACATGTATTAATGTTCATTGTATCAACTAACTTATCATAACTTATTAAATATATTAATAGACATTGTATCAACTAACTTATCATACCTTATTAAATATATTAATAGTCATTGTATCAACTAACTTATAATAACTTATTACATATATTAATATTCATTGTATCAACTAACATATCATAACTTATTACATGTCATAATGTTCATTGTATCAACTAACTTATCATAACTTATTACATATATTAATAGTCATTGTATTAACTAACTTATCATAACTTATTAAATATATTAATAGACATTGTATCGACTAACTTATCATAACTGATTACATATATTAATAGACGTTGTATCGACTAACTGATCATACCTGATTACATATATTAATAGTTATTGTATCAACTAACTTATAATACCTTATAACCTATATATTAATACTCATTGTATCAACTAACTTATCATATTTTGTTATATATATTAATATATATTGTATCAACTATTTTACCATAACTTATTAAATATATTAATAATCATTGTATCAATTAACTTATCATAACTTAATAAATATATTATTAGACATTGTACCAACTAACATATCATAACTTAATACATATATTAATAGTCATTGTATCAACTAACTTATCATAACTTATTAAATATATTAATAGACATTGTATCAACTAACTTATCATAACTTATTAAATATATTAATAGAAATTGTATCAACTAACTTATCATAACTTATTAAATATATTAATAGTCATTGTATCAACTAACTTATAATAACTTATTACATATATTAATATTCATTGTATCAACTAACATATCATAACTTATTACATGTAATAATGTTCATTGTATCAACTAACTTATCATAACTTATTACATATATTAATAGTCATTGTATTAACTAACTTATCATAACTTATTAAATATATTAATAGACATTGTATCGACTAACTTATCATAACTGATTACATATATAAATAGTTATTGTATCAACTAACTTATAATACCTTATAACCTAAATATTAATTATAGTCACTGTATCAACTAACTTACCATGACTTAATACATGTATTAAGAGTCATTGTATCAACTAACTTCTCATAACTTATTACATGTATTGAGAGTCATTGCATACACTAACTCATCATAAATTATTACATTTATTAATAGTCATTGTATCAACTAACTTATCATAACTTAAGGCGTATAATAATAGTCATTGTATTAACTATCTTATTATAACTTATTACATATATTAATAGTCATTGTATCAACTAACTTATCATAACTTTTTACATATAATAATAGTCATTGTATTAACTAACTTATCATAACTTATTACATATATAAATAGTTATTGTATCAACTAACTTATAATAACTTATTACATATATTAATAGTCATTGTCTTAACTAACTTATCATAAATTTTTACATATAGTATTAGCCATTGTCTCAACTAACTTATCATAACTTAAGGCATATAATAATAGTCATTGTATTAACTTAATTATTATAACTTATTACATATATTAATAGTCATTGTATCAACTAACTTATCATAACTTATTACATATATTAATACTCATTGTATTAACTAACTTATCAGAACTTGTTACATATATTAATAGTCATTGTATCAACTAACTTGCCATAACTTATTACATATATTAATAGTCATTGTATCAACTAACTTATCATAACTTATTACATATATTAATAGTCATTGTATTAACTAACTTATCATAACTTATTACATATATTAATAGGTATTGTATCAACTAACTTATAATAACTTATTACATATATTATTAGTCATTGTATTAACTAACTTATCATAAATTTTTACATATACTATTAGCCATTGTTTCAACTAACTTATCATAACTTAAGGCATATAATAATAGTTATCGTATCAACTAACTTATAATACCTTTTAACATATATTAATAGTCATTGTATCAACTAACTTACCATGACTTAATCCATGTATTATTATGCAATGTATCAACTAACTTATCAGAACTTGTTACATATATTAATAGTCATTGTATCAACTAACTTGCCATAACTTATTACGTATATTAATAGTCATTGTATCAACTAACCTATCATAAATTTTTACTTTTAATAATAGTTTTTATATCATTTAACTCATCATAAACTTTTACATATATTATTAGCCATTGTTTCAACCAACTAACCATAACTTATTACATATATTAATAGTCATTGTGTCAACTCACTTACCATGACTTATTACATGTATTATTATGCAATGTACCAACTAACTTATCAGAACTTGTTACATATATTAATAGTCATTGTATTAACTAACTTATCATAAATTTTTACTTTTAATAATAGTTTTTATATCATATAACTTATCATAAACTTTTACATATATTATTAGCAATTGTCTCAACCAACTAACCATAACTTATTGCATATATTAATAGTTATTGTATCAACTAACTTATAATACCTTATAACATATATTAATATTCATTGTATCAACTAACTTATCATATTTTGTTATATATATTAATATATATTGTATCAACTAACTTATCATAACTTATTAAATATATTAATAGTCATTGTATCAACTTACTTATAATAACTTATTACATATACTAATTTTCATTGTATCAACTAACATATCATAACTTATTACATGTAATAATGTTAATTGTATCAACTAACTTATCAAAACTTATTACATGTTATAATGTTCATTGTATTAACTAACTTATCATAACTTATTACATATATTAATAGTCATTGTAATAACTAACTTATCATAACTTATTAAATATATTAATAGACATTGTATCGACTAACTTATCATAACTGATTACATATATAAATAGTTATTGTATCAACTAACTTATAATACCTTATAACCTAAATATTAATAGTCATTGTATCAACTAACTTACCATGACTTAATACATGTATTAAGAGTCATTGTATAAACTAACTTCTCATAACTTATTACATGTATCGAGAGTCATTGTATTAGCTAACTTATCATACCTTATTACATTTATTAATTGTCATTGTATCAACTAACTTACCATACATTATTACATATATTAATAGTCATTGTATTAACTAACTTAACATACCTTATTACATTTATTAATAGTCATTGTATCAACTAACTTACCATAAGTTATTACATATATTAATAGTCATTGTATTAACTAACTTATCATAAATGTTTACATATACCATTAGTCATTGTCTCAACTAACTAACCATTAACTTATTACATATATTAATAGTCATTGTATCCTCTAACTTAACATAACTTAATACAGGTATTAATATTCATTGTATCAACTAACTTATCAAAACTTATTACAGGTATTAATGTTCATGGTATCAACTAACTTATCATAACTTATTAAATATATTAATAGACATTGTATCAACTAACTTATCATAACTCATTACATGTATTAATGTTCATTGTATCAACTAACTTATCATAACTTATTACATGTATTAATAATCATTGTATCAACTAACTTATCATAACTTATTAAATATATTATTAGACATTGTATCAACTAACTTATCATAACTAGTTACATATATTAATAGACATTGTATCAACTAACTTATCATAACTAGTTACATATATTAATAGACATTGTATCAACTAACTTATCATAACTTATTAAATATATTATTAGACATTGTATCAACTAACATATCATAACTTATTACATGTATTAATAGTCATTGTATCAACTAACTTATCATAACTTATTAAATATATTAATAGTCATTGTATCAACTAACATATAATAACTTATTACATATATTAATATTCATTGTATTAACTAACATATCATAACTTATTACATGTAATAATGTTCATTGTATCAACTAACTTATCATAACTTATTACATATATAAATAGTTATTGTATCAACTAACTTATAATACCTTATAACCTATATATTAATTATAGTCATTGTATCAACTCACTTACCATGACTTAATACATGTATTAAGAGTCATTGTATCAACTAACTTATCATAACTTAAGGCGTATAATAATAGTCATTGTATTAACTATCTTATTATAACTTATTACATATATTAATAGTCATTGTATTAACTAACTTATCATAACTTATTACATATATTAATAGTCATTGTATTAACTAACTTATCATAACTTATTACATATATTAATAGTTATTGTATCAACTAACTTATAATAACTTATTACATATATTAATAGTCATTGTATTAACTAACTTATTATAAATTTTTACATATACTATTAGCCATTGTCTCAACCAACTTATCATAACTTAAGGCATATAATAATAGTCATTGTATTAACTTACTTATTATAACTTAAGGCGTATAATAATAGTCATTGTATTAACTATCTTATTATAACTTATTACATATATTAATAGTCATTGTATCAACTAACTTATCATAACTTATTACATATACTAATAGTCATTGTATCAACTAACTTATCATAACTTAAGGCGTATAATAATAGTCATTGTATTAACTATCTTATTATAACTTATTACATATATTAATAGTCATTGTATCAACTAACTTATCATAACTTATTACATATATTAATAGTCATTGTATTAACTAACTTATCATAACTTATTACATATATTAATAGTTATTGTATCAACTAACTTATAATAACTTATTACATATATTAATAGTCATTGCATTAACTAACTTATCATAAATTTTTACTTTTATAAAAAGTCTTTATATCATCAAACTTATCATAGATTTTTACGTATACTATTAGCCATTGTCTCAACTAACTAACCATTAACTTATTACATATATTAATAGTCATTGTATCAACTAACTTATCATAACTTTTTACATATATTAATAGTCATTGTATTAACTAACTTATCATAACTTATTACATATATAAATAGTTATTGTATCAACTAACTTATAATACCTTATGGCATATATTGATAGTCATTGTATCAACTGATTTACCATAACTTATGGCATATATTAATAGACATTGTATTAACTAACTTATCATAACTTATGACATATTTTAATAGTCATTGTATTAACTAACTTACAATGACTTATTACATGTATTAAGTGTCACTGTATGAACAAACTTATCATAACTTATTACATGTATTAAGAGTCATTGTATTAACTAACTTATCATAACTTAATGCAAATATTAATAGATATTGTATCAACTTACTTAAAATACTTATAACATATGTTAATAGTTGTTGTATCAACAAACCTATCATAACTTATTAAATATACTAATAGACATTGTATCAACTAACTTATCATAACTCATTACATGTATTAATATCCATTGTATCAACTAACCTATAGTAACTTATGGCATACATTAATAGTAATTGTATTAACCAACTTATAATAACTTATGGCATATATTAATAGCCATTGTATTAACTAACTTATCATAACTTATGGCATATATTAATAGTCATCGTATTAACTAACTTACTATGACTTATTACATGAATTAAGAGTCATTGTTACAACTACCTCACCATGACTCATTACATGTATTAAGAGTCATTGTATTAACTAACTTATCATAACTTAATACATGTATTCATAGTCATTGTATCAACTAACTTCTCATAACTTATTACATGTATTGAGAGTCATTGCATACACTAACTCATCATAACCTATTACATATATTAATAGTCATTGTATCAACTAACTTATCACAACTGAAGGCATATAATAATAGTCATTGTATCAACTAACTTATTACAACTTATTACATATACTAATAGTCGTTGTATCAACTAACTTATCATAACTTATTACATATACTAATAGTCATTGTATTAACTAACTTATCATAATATTTTACATATACTATTAGCCATTGTCTCAACTAACTAACCATTAACCTATTACATATACTAATAGCCATTGTATCCTCTAACTTACCATAACTTAATACATGTATTAATATTCATTGTATCAACTAACTTATGATAACTTATTAATGTTATTAATAGACATTGTATCAACTAACTTATCATAGCTTATTAAATATATTAATAGACATTGTATCAACTAACTTATCATAACTTATTACATGTATTAATGTTCATTGTATCAACTAACTTATCATAACTTATTAATTATATTAATAGACATGCTATCAACTAACTCATCAGAATTTATTACATATATTAATACTCATTGTATCAACTAACTTACCATACCTTGTTACATATATTAATAGCCATTGTATCAACTAACTTATCATATTTTGTTACATATATTAATATATATTGTATCAACTAACTTACCATAACATATTAAATATATTAATAGTCATTGTATCAACTAACTTATAATAACTTATTACATATATTATTGTTCATTGTATCAACTAACTTATCATAACTTATTAAATATATTAATAGACGTTGTATCGACTAACTGATCATAACTGATTACATATATTAATAGTTATTGTATCAACTAACTTATAATACCTCATAACCTATATATTAATAGTCATTGTATCAACTAACTCACCATGACCTAGTACATGTATTAAGAGTCATTGTATCAACTAACTTATCATAACTTATTACATGTATTAAGAGTCATTGCATACACTAACTCATCATAACTTATTACATATAATAATAGTCATTGTATCAACTAACTTATCATAACTTAAGGCATATAATAATAGTCGTTGTATTAACTAACGTATTATAATTTATTACATATATTAATAGTTATTGTATCAAATAACTTATAATACCTTATGGCATATATTGATAGTCATTGTATCAACTGACTTACCATAACTTATGGCATATATTAATAGACATTGTATTAACTAACTTATCATAACTTATGACATATATTAATAGTCATTGTATTAACTAACTTACAATGACTTATTACATGTATTAAGTGTCACTGTATGAACAAACTTATCATAACTTATTACATGTATTAGGAGTCATTGTATTAGCTAACTTATCATAACTTAATGCATATATTAATAGTTATTGTATCAACTTAACTAAAAATACTTATAACATATGTTAATAGTTGTTGTATCAACAAACTACTCATAACTTATTAAATATATTAACAGACGTTGTATCAACTCACTTATCATAACTCATTACATGTATTAATATCCATTGTATCAACTAACTTAAAGTAACTTATGGCATACATTAATAGTAATTGTATTAACCAGCTTATAATAACTTATGGCATATATTAATAGCCATTGTATTAACTAACTTATCATAACTTATGGCATATATTAATAGTCATCGTATTAACTAACTTACCATGACTTATTACATGAATTAAGAGTCATTGTTACAACTACCTCACCATGACTCATTACATGTATTAAAAGTCATTGTATTAACTAACTTATCATAATCTAATACATGTATTCATAGTCATTGTATCAACTAACTTCTCATAACTTATTACATGTATTGAGAGTCATTGCATACACTAACTCATCATAACTTATTACATATATTAATAGTCATTGTATCAACTAACTTATCACAACTTATGGCATATAATAATAGTCATTGTATTAACTAACTTATTATAACTTATTACATATACTAATAGTCGTTGTATCAACTAACTTATCATAACTTATTACATATACTAATAGTCATTGTATTAACTAACTTATCATAAATTTTTACATATACTATTAGCCATTGTCTCAACTAACTAACCATTACCTTATTACATATACTAATAGCCATTGTATCCTCTAACTTACCATAACTTAATACATGTATTAATATTCATTGTATTAACTAACTTTTCATAACTTATTAAATATATTAATAGACATTGTATCAACCAACTTATCATAACTTATTAAATATATAAATAGACATTGTATCAACTAACTTATCATAACTTATTACATGTATTAATATTCATTGTATCAACTAACTTATCATAACTTATTACATGTATTAATCGACATTGTATCAACTAACTTATCAGAACTTATTACATATATTAATAGTCATTGTATCAACTAACTTACCATACCTTATTACATATATTAATAGTCTATGTATTAACTAACTTATCATACCTTATTACATATATTAATAGTCGTTGTACCAACGAACTTAGCATACTTTATTACATATATTAAAAGTCATTGTATTAACTAACTTATCATAAATTTTTACATATACTATTAGCCATTGTCTCAACTAACTAACCATTAACTTATTACATACATTAATAGTCATTGTATCCTCTAACTTACCATAACTTAATACATGTAATAATATTCCATGTATCAACTAATTTATCAGAACTTATTACATATATTAATATTCATCGTATCAACTAACTAACCATAACTTATTAAATATATTGACAGACATTGTATAAACTAACTTATCATACATGTAACTTTTTACGTGTACTAATGTTCATTGTTTCAACTAAATTATCATAACTTGTTAAATATATTCTTAGACATTGTATCAACTAACTTATCAAAACTTATTACGTGTATTAATATTCATTGTATCAACTAACTTATCATAACTTATTAAATATATTAATAGACATTGTATCAACTAACTTATCATAACTTATTACATGTATTAATGTTCATTGTATCAACTAACTTATCATAACTTATTAAATATATTAATAGACATTGTATCAACTAACTTATCATTAATAATTAATTATATTCATAGACATTGTATCAACTAACTTATCATACATGTAACTTATTACGTCTATTAATGTTCATTGTTTCAACTAAATTATCATAACTTGTTAAATATATTATTAGAAATTGTATCAACTAACTTATCAAAACTTATTACGTGTATTAATGTTCATTGTATCAACTAACTTATCATAACTTATTAAATATATTAATAGACATTGTATCAACTAACTTATCATAACTTATTAAATATATTAATAGTCATTGTATCAACTAACTTATAATAACTTATTACATATATGAATATTCATTGTATCAACTAACATATCATAACTTATTACATGTCATAATGTTCATTGTATCAACTAACTTGTCATAACTTATTACATATATTAATCGACATTGTATCAACTAACTTATCAGAACTTATTACATATATTAATAGTCATTGTATCAACTAACTTACCATACCTTATTACATATATTAATAGTCTATGTATTAACTAACTTATCATACCTTATTACATATATTAATAGTCGTTGTACCAACGAACTTACCATGCTTTATTACATATATTAAAAGTCATTGTATTAACTAACTTACCATAAATTTTTACATCTACTATTAGCCATTGTCTCAACTAACTAACCATTAACTTATTACATACATTAATAGTCATTGTATCCTCTAACTTAACATAACTTAATACATGTAATAATATTCCATGTATCAACTAATTTATCAGAACTTATTACATATATTAATATTCATCGTATCAACCAACTAACCATAACTTATTAAATATATTGATAGACATTGTATAAACTAACTTATCATACATGTAACTTATTACGTGTACTAATGTTCATTGTTTCAACTAAATTATCATAACTTGTTAAATATATTATTAGACATTGTATCAACTAACTTATCAAAACTTATTACGTGTATTAATATTCATTGTATCAACTAACTTATCATAACTTATTAAATATATTAATAGACATTGTATCAACTAACTTATCATAACTTATTACATGTATTAATGTTCATTGTATCATCTAACTTATCATAACTTATTAAATATATTAATAGACATTGTATCACCTAACTTATATTTAATAATTAATTATATTCATAGACATTGTATCAACTAACTTATCATACATGTAACTTATTACGTGTATTAATGTTCATTGTTTCAACTAAATTATCATAACTTGTTAAATATATTATTAGACATTGTATCAACTAACTTATCAAAACTTATTACGTGTATTAATGTTCATTGTATCAACTAACTTATCATAACTTATTAAATATTTTAATAGACATTGTATCAACTAACTTATCATAACTTATTACATGTATTAATGTTCATTGTATCAACTAACTTATCATAACTTATTAAATATATTAATAGACATTGTATCAACTAACTTATCATACCTTATTAAATATATTAATAGTCATTGTATCAACTAACTTATAATAACTTATTACATATATTAATATTCATTGTATCAACTAACATATCATAACTTATTACATGTCATAATGTTCATTGTATCAACTAACTTATCATAACTTATTACATATATTAATAGTCATTGTATTAACTAACTTATCATAACTTATTAAATATATTAATAGACATTGTATCGACTAACTTATCATAACTGATTACATATATTAATAGACGTTGTATCGACTAACTGATCATACCTGATTACATATATTAATAGTTATTGTATCAACTAACTTATAATACCTTATAACCTATATATTAATACTCATTGTATCAACTAACTTATCATATTTTGTTATATATATTAATATATATTGTATCAACTATTTTACCATAACTTATTAAATATATTAATAATCATTGTATCAATTAACTTATCATAACTTAATAAATATATTATTAGACATTGTATCAACTAACATATCATAACTTAATACATATATTAATAGTCATTGTATCAACTAACTTATCATAACTTATTAAATATATTAATAGACATTGTATCAACTAACTTATCATAACTTATTAAATATATTAATAGTCATTGTATCAACTAACTTATCATAACTTATTACATATATTAATAGTCATTGTATTAACTAACTTATCATAACTTATTAAATATATTAATAGACATTGTATCGACTAACTTATCATAACTGATTACATATATAAATAGTTATTGTATCAACTAACTTATAATACCTTATAACCTAAATATTAATTATAGTCACTGTATCAACTAACTTACCATGACTTAATACATGTATTAAGAGTCATTGTATCAACTAACTTCTCATAACTTATTACATGTATTGAGAGTCATTGCATACACTAACTCATCATAAATTATTACATATATTAATAGTCATTGTATCAACTAACTTATCATAACTTAAGGCGTATAATAATAGTCATTGTATTAACTATCTTATTATAACTTATTACATATATTAATAGTCATTGTATCAACTAACTTATCATAACTTTTTACATATATTAATAGTCATTGTATTAACTAACTTATCATAACTTATTACATATATAAATAGTTATTGTATCAACTAACTTATAATAACTTATTACATATATTAATAGTCATTGTCTTAACTAACTTATCATAAATTTTTACATATAGTATTAGCCATTGTCTCAACTAACTTATCATAACTTGAGGCATATAATAATAGTCATTGTATTAACTTACTTATTATAACTTATTACATATATTAATAGTCATTGTATCAACTAACTTATCATAACTTATTACATATATTAATAGTCATTGTATTAACTAACTTATCAGAACTTGTTACATATATTAATAGTCATTGTATCAACTAACTTGCCATAACTTATTACATATATTAATAGTCATTGTATCAACTAACTTATCATAACTTATTACATATATTAATAGTCATTGTATTAACTAACTTATCATAACTTATTACATATATTAATAGGTATTGTATCAACTAACTTATAATAACTTATTACATATATTAATAGTCATTGTATTAACTAACTTATCATAAATTTTTACATATACTATTAGCCATTGTTTCAACTAACTTATCATAACTTAAGGCATATAATAATAGTTATCGTATCAACTAACTTATAATACCTTTTAACATATATTAATAGTCATTGTATCAACTAACTTACCATGACTTAATCCATGTATTATTATGCAATGTATCAACTAACTTATCAGAACTTGTTACATATATTAATAGTCATTGTATCAACTAACTTGCCATAACTTATTACATATATTAATAGTTATTGTATCAACTAACTTGCCATAACTTATTACGTATATTAATAGTCATTGTATTAACTAACCTATCATAAATTTTTACTTTTAATAATAGTTTTTATATCATTTAACTCATCATAAACTTTTACATATATTATTAGCCATTGTTTCAACCAACTAACCATAACTTATTACATATATTAATAGTCATTGTGTCAACTCACTTACCATGACTTATTACATGTATTATTATGCAATGTACCAACTAACTTATCAGAACTTGTTACATATATTAATAGTCATTGTATTAACTAACTTATCATAAATTTTTACTTTTAATAATAGTTTTTATATCATATAACTTATCATAAACTTTTACATATATTATTAGCAATTGTCTCAACCAACTAACCATAACTTATTGCATATATTAATAGTTATTGTATCAACTAACTTATAATACCTTATAACATATATTAATATTCATTGTATCAACTAACTTATCATATTTTGTTATATATATTAATATATATTGTATCAACTAACTTATCATAACTTATTAAATATATTAATAGTCATTGTATCAACTTACTTATAATAACTTATTACATATACTAATTTTCATTGTATCAACTAACATATCATAACTTATTACATGTAATAATGTTAATTGTATCAACTAACTTATCAAAACTTATTACATGTTATAATGTTCATTGTATTAACTAACTTATCATAACTTATTACATATATTAATAGTCATTGTAATAACTAACTTATCATAACTTATTAAATATATTAATAGACATTGTATCGACTAACTTATCATAACTGATTACATATATAAATAGTTATTGTATCAACTAACTTATAATACCTTATAACCTAAATATTAATAGTCATTGTATCAACTAACTTACCATGACTTAATACATGTATTAAGAGTCATTGTATAAACTAACTTCTCATAACTTATTACATGTATTGAGAGTCATTGTATTAACTAACTTATCATACCTTATTACATTTATTAATTGTCATTGTATCAACTAACTTACCATACATTATTACATATATTAATAGTCATTGTATTAACTAACTTAACATACCTTATTACATTTATTAATAGTCATTGTATCAACTAACTTACCATAAGTTATTACATATATTAATAGTCATTGTATTAACTAACTTATCATAAATGTTTACATATACCATTAGTCATTGTCTCAACTAACTAACCATTAACTTATTACATATATTAATAGTCATTGTATCCTCTAACTTAACATAACTTAATACAGGTATTAATGTTCATGGTATCAACTAACTTATCATAACTTATTAAATATATTAATAGACATTGTATCAACTAACTTATCATAACTCATTACATGTATTAATGTTCATTGTATCAACTAACTTATCATAACTTATTACATGTATTAATAATCATTGTATCAACTAACTTATCATAACTTATTAAATATATTATTAGACATTGTATCAACTAACATATCATAACTTATTACATGTATTAATAGTCATTGTATCAACTAACTTATCATAACTTATTAAATATATTAATAGTCATTGTATCAACTAACATATAATAACTTATTACATATATTAATATTCATTGTATTAACTAACATATCATAACTTATTACATGTAATAATGTTCATTGTATCAACTAACTTATCATAACTTATTACATATATAAATAGTTATTGTATCAACTAACTTATAATACCTTATAACCTATATATTAATTATAGTCATTGTATCAACTCACTTACCATGACTTAATACATGTATTAAGAGTCATTGTATCAACTAACTTATCATAACTTAAGGCGTATAATAATAGTCATTGTATTAACTATCTTATTATAACTTATTACATATATTAATAGTCATTGTATCAACTAACTTATCATAACTTATTACATATATTAATAGTCATTGTATTAACTAACTTATCATAACTTATTACATATATTAATAGTTATTGTATCAACTAACTTATAATAACTTATTACATATATTAATAGTCATTGTATTAACTAACTTATTATAAATTTTTACATATACTATTAGCCATTGTCTCAACCAACTTATCATAACTTAAGGCATATAATAATAGTCATTGTATTAACTTACTTATTATAACTTAAGGCGTATAATAATAGTCATTGTATTAACTATCTTATTATAACTTATTACATATATTAATAGTCATTGTATCAACTAACTTATCATAACTTATTACATGTAATAATGTTCATTGTATCAACTAACTTATCATAACTTATTACATATATAAATAGTTATTGTATCAACTAACTTATAATACCTTATAACCTATATATTAATTATAGTCATTGTATCAACTCACTTACCATGACTTAATACATGTATTAAGAGTCATTGTATCAACTAACTTATCATAACTTAAGGCGTATAATAATAGTCATTGTATTAACTATCTTATTATAACTTATTACATATATTAATAGTCATTGTATCAACTAACTTATCATAACTTATTACATATATTAATAGTCATTGTATTAACTAACTTATCATAACTTATTACATATATTAATAGTTATTGTATCAACTAACTTATAATAACTTATTACATATATTAATAGTCATTGTATTAACTAACTTATTATAAATTTTTACATATACTATTAGCCATTGTCTCAACCAACTTATCATAACTTAAGGCATATAATAATAGTCATTGTATTAACTTACTTATTATAACTTAAGGCGTATAATAATAGTCATTGTATTAACTATCTTATTATAACTTATTACATATATTAATAGTCATTGTATCAACTAACTTATCATAACTTATTACATATATTAATAGTCATTGTATTAACTAACTTATCATAACTTATTACATATATTAATAGTTATTGTATCAACTAACTTATAATAACTTATTACATATATTAATAGTCATTGCATTAACTAACTTATCATAAATTTTTACTTTTATAAAAAGTCTTTATATCATCAAACTTATCATAGATTTTTACGTATACTATTAGCCATTGTCTCAACTAACTAACCATTAACTTATTACATATTTTAATAGTCATTGTATTAACTAACTTATAATAACCTATTACATATATTAATAGTTATTGTATCAACTAACTTATAATACCTTATGGCATATATTGATAGTCATTGTATTAACTGACTAATCATGAATTTTTACTTTTATTAAAAGTCTTTATATCATAAAACTTTTCATAAATTTTTACATATACTATTAGCCATTGTCTCAACTAACTAACCATTAACTTATTACATATATGAATAGTCATTGTATCAACTAACTTATCATAACTTAATACATGTATTAATGTTCATTGTATCAACTAACTTACCATACCTTATTACATATATTAATAGTCATTGTATCAACTAACTTATCAGAACTTATTACATGTATTAATAGCCATTGTATTAACTAACTTATCATAACTTATTACATATATTAATAGTTATTTTATCGACTAACTTATAATAACTTATTACATATATTAATAGTCATTGTATTAACTAACTTATCATAAATTTTTACATATACTATTAGCCATTGTCTCAACTAACTTATCATAACTTAAGGCATATAATAATAGTCATTGTATTAACTTACTTATTATAACTTATTACATATATTAATAGTCATTGTATCAACTAACTTATCATAACTTATTACATATATTAATAGTCATTGTATTAACTAACTTATCAGAACTTGTTACATATATTAATAGTCATTGTATCAACTAACTTGCCATAACTTATTACATATAATAATAGTCATTGTATCAACTAACTTATCATAACTTATTACATATATTAATAGTCATTGTATTAACTAACTTATCATAACTTATTACATATATTAATAGGTATTGTATCAACTAACTTATAATAACTTATTACATATATTAATAGTCATTGTATTAACTAACTTATCATAAATTTTTACATATACTATTAGCCATTGTCTCAACTAACTTATCATAACTTAAGGCATATAATATTAGTTATCGTATCAACTAACTTATAATACCTTATAACATATATTAATAGTCACTGTATCAACTAACTTACCATGACTCAATCCATGTATTATTATGCAATGTGTCAACTAACTTATCAGAACTTGTTACATATATTAATAGTCATTGTATCAACTAACTTGCCATAACTTATTACGTATATTAATAGTCATTGTATTAACTAACCTATCATTAATTTTTACTTTTAATAATAGTTTTTATATCATTTAACTCATCATAAACTTTTACATATATTATTAGCCATTGTTTCAACCAACTAACCATAACTTATTACATATATTAATAGTCATTGTGTCAACTCACTTACCATGACTTATTACATGTATTATTATGCAATGTACCAACTAACTTATCAGAACTTGTTACATATATTAATAGTCATTGTATCAACTAACTTACCATAACTTATTACATATATTAATAGTCGTTGTATTAACTAACTTATCATGAATTTTTACTTTTAATAATAGTTTTTATATCATATAACTTATCATAAACTTTTACATATATTATTAGCCATTGTCTCAACCAACTAACCATAACTTATTGCATATATTAATAGTTATTGTATCAACTAACTTATAATACCTTATAACATATATTAATAATCATTGTATCAACTAACTTATCATATTTTGTTATATACATTAATATATATTGTATCAACTAACTTACCATAACTTATTAAATATATTAATAGTCATCGTATCAACTAACTTATAATAACTTATTACATATATTAATATTCATTGTATCAACTAACATATCATAACTTATTACATGTAATAATGTTAATTGTATCAACTAACTTATCAAAACTTATTACATGTATTAATGTTCATTGTATCAACTAACTTATCATAACTCATTAAATATATTAATAGCCATTTTATCAACTAACTTATCATAACTTATTTAATATATTAATAGACATTGTATCAACTAACTTATCATAACTTATTACATGTATTAATGTTCAATGTATCAACTAACTTATCATAACATATTAAATATATTAATAGACATTGTATCAACTAACTTATCATAACTTATTAAATATATTAATTGTCATTGTATTAACTAACTTATCATAACTTATTAAATATATTAATAGCCATTTTATCAACTAACTTATCATAACTTATTACATGTATTAATGTTCAATGTATCAACTAACTTATCATAACATATTAAATATATTAATAGACATTTTATCAACTAACTTATCATAACTTATTTAATATATTAATAGACATTGTATCAACTAACTTATCATAACTTATTACATGTATTAATGTTCAATGTATCAACTAACTTATCATAACATATTAAATATATTAATAGACATTGTATCAACTAACTTATCATAACTTATTAAATATATTAATTGTCATTGTATTAACTAACTTATCATAACTTATTAAATATATTAATAGACATTGTATCGACTAACTTATCATAACTGATTACATATATAAATAGTTATTGTATCAACTAACTTATAATACCTTATAACCTAAATATTAATAGTCATTGTATCAACTAACTTACCATGACTTAATACATGTATTAAGAGTCATTGTATAAACTAACTTCTCATAACTTATTACATGTATTGAGAGTCATTGTATTAACTAACTTATCATACCTTATTACATTTATTAATTGTCATTGTATCAACTAACTTACCATACATTATTACATATATTAATAGTCAGTGTATCAACTAATTTATCAGAACTTATTACATATATTAATAGTCATTGTATCAACTAACTTACCATACCTTATTACATATATTAATAGTCATTGTATTAACTAACTTAACATACCTTATTACATTTATTAATAGTCATTGTATCAACTAACTTACCATAAGTTATTACATATATTGATAGTCATTGTATTATATAACTTATCATAAATGTTTACATATACCATTAGTCATTGTCTCAACTAACTAACCATTAACTTATTACATATATTAATAGTCATTGTATCCTCTAACTTAACATAACTTAATACAGGTATTAATATTCATTGTATCAACTAACTTATCAAAACTTATTACAGGTATTAATGTTCATGGTATCAACTAACTTATCATAACTTATTACATGTATTAATAATCATTGTATCAACTAACTTATCATAACTTATTAAATATATTATTAGACATTGTATCAACTAACATATCATAACTTATTACATGTATTAATAGTCATTGTATCAACTAACTTATCATAACTTATTAAATATATTAATAGACATTGTATCAACTAACTTATCATAACTTATTACATGTATTAATGTTCATTGTATCAACTAACTTATCATAACTTATTAAATATATTAATAGACCTTGTATTAACTAACTTATCATAACTTATTAAATATATTAATAGTCATTGTATCAACTAACATATAATAACTTATTACATATATTAATATTCATTGTATTAACTAACATATCATAACTTATTACATGTAATAATGTTCATTGTATCAACTAACTTATCATAACTTATTACATATATAAATAGTTATTGTATCAACTAACTTATAATACCTTATAACCTATATATTAATTATAGTCATTGTCTCAACTAACTAACCATTAACTTATTACATATATTAATAGTCATTGTATCCTCTAACTTAACATACCTTATTACAGGTATTAATATTCATTGTATCAACTAACTTATCAAAACTTATTACAGGTATTAATGTTCATGGTATCAACTAACTTATCATAACTTATTAAATATATTAATAGTCATTGTATCAACTAACATATAATAACTTATTACATATATTAATATTCATTGTATTAACTAACTTATCATAACTCATTACATGTATTAATGTTCATTGTATCAACTAACTTATCATAACTTATTAAATATATTAATAGACATTGTATCAACTAACTTATCATAACTTATTAAATATATTAATAGTCATTGTATCAACTAACTTATAATAACTTATTTCATATATTAATATTCATTGTATTAACTAACTTATTAATACTTATTAAATATATTATTAGACATTGTATCAACTAACTTATCATAACTTATTAGATATATTAATAGTCATTGTATCAACTAACTTATAATAACTTATTAGATATATTAATATTCATTGTATCAACTAACATATCATAACTTATTACATGTAATAATGTTCATTGTATCAACTAACTTATCATAACTTATTACATATATTAATAGTCATTGTATTAACTAACTTATTATAACTTATTAAATATATTATTAGACATTGTATCGACTAACTTATCATAACTGATTACATATATAAATAGTTATTGTATCAACCAACTTATAATAACTTCTCATAACTTATTACATATATTAATGTTCGTTGTATCAACTAACTTCTCAAAACTAATTAAATATACTAACAGACATTGTATTAACTAACTTATAAATTTTTACATATACTATTAGCCATTGTCTCAACTAAATAACCATTAACTTATTACATATATTAATAGTCTTTGTATCCTCTAACTTACCATAAATTATTACATATATTAATAGTCATTGTATCCTCTAACTTAACATAACTTAATACAGGTATTAATATTCATTGTATCAACTAACTTATCAAAACTTATTACAGGTATTAATGTTCATGGTATCAACTAACTTATCATAACTTATTAAATATATTAATAGACATTGTATCAACTAACTTATCATAACTCATTACATGTATTAATGTTCATTGTATCAACTAACTTATCATAACTTATTACATGTATTAATAATCATTGTATCAACTAACTTATCATAACTTATTAATTATATTATTAGACATTGTATCAACTAACATATCATAACTTATTACATGTATTAATAATCATTGTATCAACTAACTTATCATAACTTATTAATTATATTATTAGACATTGTATCAACTAACATATCATAACTTATTACATGTATTAATAGTCATTGTATCAACTAACTTATCATAACTTATTAAATATATTAATAGTCATTGTATCAACTAACTTATCATAACTTATTACATGTATTAATGTTCATTGTATCAACTAACTTATCATAACTTATTAAATATATTAATAGACATTGTATCAACTAACTTATCATAACTTATTAAATATATTAATAGTCATTGTATCAACTAACATATAATAACTTATTACATATATTAATATTCATTGTATTAACTAACATATCATAACTTATTACATGTAATAATGTTCATTGTATCAACTAACTTATCATAACTTATTACATATATAAATAGTTATTGTATCAACTAACTTATAATACCTTATAACCTATATATTAATTATAGTCATTGTCTCAACTAACTAACCATTAACTTATTACATATATTAATAGTCATTGTATCCTCTAACGTACCATAACTTAATACATGTATTAATATTCACTGTATCAACTAATTTATCAGAACTTGTTACATATATTAATATTCATTGTATCAACTAACTAACCATAACCTATTAAATATATTGATAGACATTGTATAAACTAACTTATCATACAGGTAACTTATTACATGTATTAATGTTCATTGTATCAACTAACTTATCATAATTTATTACATATATTAATAGTTATTGTATCAACTAACTTACAATACATTATAACATATATTAATAGTCATTGTATCAACTAACTTACTATGGCTTATTACATGTATTAATATTCATTGTATCAACTAACTTATCATAACTTATTACATGTATTAAGAGTCATTTTATCAACTAACTTATCATAACTTATTACATATATCAATAGACACTGTATCGACTAATTTATCATAACTTATTACATATATTAATAGTTATTGTATCAACTAACTTATCATAAACTTTTACTTTTAGTAAAAGTCTTTATATCATATAACATATCATAATTTTTTACATATATTATTAGCCATTGTCTCAACTAACTAACCATAACTTATTACATATATTAATGTTCGTTGTATCAACTAACTTCTCATAACTTATTAAATATACTAACAGACATTGTATTAACTAACTTATCATAAATTTTTACATATACTATTAGCCATTGTCTCAACTAACTAACCATTAACTTATTACATATATTAATAGTCATTGTATCAACTAACTTATCATAACTTTTTACATATATTAATAGTCATTGTATCAACTGACTTATCAGAACTTATTACATATATTAATAGTCATTGTATCAACTAACTTACCATACCTTATTACATATATTAATTGTCATTGTATTAACTAACTTATCATAATTTATTACATATATTAATAGACATTGTATTAAATAACTTATCATAACTTATTACATATATCAATAGTTATTGTATCAACTAACTTATAATACTTTATGGCATATATTGATAGTCATTGTATTAACTGACTAATCATAAACTTTTAGTTTTATTAAAAGTCTTTATATCATAAAACTTTTCATAAATGTTTACATATACTATTAGCCATTGTCTCAACTAACTAACCATAACTTATTACATATATTAATGTTCGTTGTATCAACTAACTTCTCATAACTTATTAAATATACTAACAGACATTGTATTAACTAACTTATCATAAATTTTTACATATACTATTAGCCATTGTATCAACTAACTAACCATTAACTTATTACATATATTAATAGTCTTTGTATCCTCTAACTTACCATAAATTATTACATATATTAATAGTCATCGTATCAACTAACTTATCATAACTTTTTACATGTATTAAGAGTCATTGTAATGACTAACTCATCATAACTTATTACATGTATTAATAGTCATTGTATCAACTAACTTATATTACCTTATAACATATATTAATATTCATTGTATTAACTAACTTATCATAAATTTTTACATATAATAATAGTCATTGTGTCAACTAACTAACCATAACTTATTAAATATATTAATAGTCATCGTATCAACTAACTTATCATAAATTGTTACATATATTAATAGTCATTGTATCAACTAACTCATCATAACTCATTACATATATTAATAGACATTGTATCAACTAACTTATCATAAATTTTTACATATATTATTAGCCATTGTCTCAACAAACTAACCATTACTTATTACATTTATTAATAGTTATCGTATCATTTAACTTATCATAACTTATTAAATATATTAATAGACATTGTATCAACCAACTTATCATACATGTAACTTATTACATCTATTAATATTCATTTTATCAACTAACTTCTCATAACTTATTATATATACTAATAGACATTGTATTAACTAACTTATCATAAATTTTTACTTTTTTTAAAACTCTTCATATCATATAGATTATCATAAATTTTTACATATATTATTAGTATATATAAAAATTGTCTCAACTAACTAACCATAACTTGTTACATATATTAATAGTCATTGTATCCTCTAACTTACCATGACTTATTACATGTATTAATATTCATTGTATCAACTAACTTACCATAACTTATTACATGTATTAATATACATTGTATCAACTAACTTATCTTAACTTATTACACGTAATAATATCCATTGTATCAACTTACTTACCATAACTTATTACATATATTAATAGACATTGTATTAACTAACTTATCATAACTTATGACATATATTAATAGTCATTGTATCAACTAACTTATCATAACTTATTACATATATTATTAATCATTGTATCAACTAACTTATAATACCTTATAACATATGTTAATGGTTTGGCAGTGATTTAATTACAATAATTTAGTATGTTTTGATAGCCAATGATCATGTAGAAAATATTTTGGTGATAGTTTTTTCCCAGAATATTTCACCTATTTGATAAAATTAGTCCGTAGTTTGCTCATCATAGAGTGAACCAAATTTCTTACTTTGGTCACGACTTCTTGAACTAGTTTAATACTGAAAAGTGGCCATTCTTATTTTTTTCATGATAAATACAATGTAGTTGGTAATTAGCATTTATTCTGAAAAGTTCAAAGATGATATAAATGGTCATTCCTACATGTACAATAGTCTTATGTTATACCAAAACCAATTTTCTTTTATTTCTTATTGTATTATCATAACTATGATAACAAAAATTTAATTATTTTTATCATAAGGCTTTTTGTTATCTACACAAACAATGGCTGTTAGAATTAGCATTGAGCTAATAATAATTCATTACACTGTCTTTGTGATAATTCTCAGATGCCTAACTTTGGCATGATTGGAACTAAACAGTTGATGAAGGTGTTCTCACAAACACCCTTGACAGAAATACAAAAATATGCAGAAGAATGGGTTGACATGGTGAATCAATGTAAGCTTCTGATGGAGAAGGTCATTGGCCCTTCCGCTCCTCAAATTCCTGAGGATCAATTGAACAGTTTCAGGTAACTTTGTATGATTATCTGTTTCAAAGAAGGTAGCGGTTTATTATGAGTATATGAACTTGCAAATATAGTTCAGATATAGTATTCAGATATAGTTATTGATATCGTTCAGATATAGTATTTGGCACTTTACATGCAACCGCTAGATTTTTCTGCTAAGTAGAGAATATAAAGTGATTGTTTTATTATTCTGTTATTTTTTCACGTACCCAACAGACACCCCAACGGTCTGATGAAATTTGCTTACAGTTATTTTGTCTCTTTGAATATTTTCAGGGAGCTCTGGTCAAACTTAGAGTTGAAAAAGTTGTATGTTGAGCATGTTATCATGCCAGGAAAGGTACAAGACGGGTACCATTCTTTACAGAAAAGTCCCATGTTTTTCCAGGTGAGTAAAGCAAGAAATATTATGCAGCTTCAAGAGTTGTATGACTGAGGTGATGTTTTAAGCGTAAATTCTCATGGCTGTACTTTGACATACTGCTCCATAAAATAAAGTCTTCGTTTAACAAACTACTAAATAGTCTTGGTGCTAGAGTCACACTTAAAAACTTTGCTTTGGTTTTAGATTCACACTTGAAAACTTTGCATTGGTTTTGGAGTGACACTTATAAACTTTGCTTTGGTTTTAGAGTCACACTTAAAAACTTTGCTTTGGTTTTAGAGTCACACTTAAAAAATTTGCTTTGGTTTTAAAGTCACACTTAAAAACTTTGCTTTGGTTTTAGAGTTACACTTAAAAACTTTGCTTTGGTTTTAGAGTTAAATTAAAAACTTTGCTTTGGTTTTAGAGTCAAATTAAAAACTTTGCTTAAATTGACATTAGTTTGATAACATTTTTTAAATATTTTTTATGTTACAGAAGTCTGGAATGAAAGCAACTTACTACAAAAAACAAGAGTTTGACAAAATCATTCAATCTCTGCAAAAGATTGTTGGAGACAGCATTTGTAGTCTTTTCAAGTATGGCTATACATACCTGTAGTTCATTATTCATATGTTCTATAATGCCTCATAGTCCACTCTGCCTTAGATAACTCTTGTACCTGCTATTTATAATGATTTCATAGATAGTTACACTTGGTAGGTGTAATAACAATGAAAATGTAATTCGGTTGTGTGCACATACATATGTCATTCTCCTATGGAGCCCCACAGAACAAACTGTAGCTATGACATGGCTGTTCATAACCAGACCGATCTGTTTACATAATAAAGCATATCAAAAAGCTTCCCCAAATAGTGATCTTGTTACTATAAGTTCATCTGTACATTTTCATGTACATGTACCTAGCTAAGCAGTGCATTACGCACTCGATATACATCCTATGTCGAAACATGTCACCATTCAATCAGGTGTCTTGTAGTACAGATCGATGATGAATATAGCTATGTGATTATCCCATGTAGACATGAGTGTACCTAAGTTATATGGATTGGGAGCAAATAGGAAAAGACAAATACATACAGAAATAAAATTTCAATTTAAAAAAAATGTTTTCCAATAACTATTCAGGTGAAAATAGATCATTGTAATATATTACTTGTATTTTTGTGACCAAAACAACCTTACTGTTTTAAAGCTTTCACTTTTGTTTTAGCGGTTGCCCAAGAAAGTGTCCTGCTTGCAAGAAGGCGATGGGGTCTCCTTCCAAGCTACCAGAATGTGGCCACTTTATCTGTTCATCTTGTGTACTGCAATTGGACTTGTGCCCATCACCCTCATGTAAAGAGAGAGTTCCTCCAAACTATGTGTATGATATAGAAAATGACAAGACAATTGAGTAAGGGCTCTAAGTCTAACACTTTTGCTTAGTGAGATTCCAAGTAGTTTGTATTGCAAGCAGATTATTGTAGATCAAATATTTCTAACCTATAATGCACCAAACCTTTTGCAGCATCAAGAGAAAACAGGATTTTGAAGACTTTCGAAATGGCATCAGCAACTTCTTTGTGCACTTTGTGTCAAACCTGGTTTTTTTGCCTGGGCGGAACCCTGATGCTGAAGTCATTCAGTGGTTGCTGAATCGCATCATTTTTCGTGATTGCAAGAGTGTATTTTCACTTTTTCAACATGAAGACACTGTAGCATCAACTTCTATATTCTGCTCCTTTCTGGTCCAACTGTTTCTGCAGCGCCAAGAGCGCCACGCAATAAAAAGTTACTTCAATGAGTTGATTGAAAGTTGGACTGATGATACGAATTCATCTGATCTGATCTCTAAGATGGTGATAATTATCAACTGCCACAAGGTAGAGTAAAGGAAATCTATTGTCATCTCTCATTGCTATATATAGTCCATATATTTTAATTAGTTTCTTGGTTTTTGTCAATACACTTTTTAGCTATAAATTTGTAACACAGTTTTTGTTAGAACAAAGTTTAATACAAGCACTTAACAATACACTAGTATTACTTTACTGTAGATCACTTTTGTATCTGTTATTTTTATGACTTTCAGGTACACTTCGTATGTAGAATAATAAAGAAGAGGAAGTTTGGCTGTGTGCACGTGCGCTTGCAAACAAATGCACACACATGCACACACACGCACGCACACACACACATACCCACATACACCCCGCATACCCGCACACACACCATGCACACACACCGCACACACTGCACACACCGCACACACGCACACGCACACACACCACAAACCACACATTACACACACTACACACTACACATCTGTGATATCCGGGATACACGAGATCATTGAATAGCGTTAACTAAAATGTGCAAACTAAATCTCTGTAGAAAAGCAGCAACTTTTTTGTGCTTTACACTGTGCTGTACTACTAAACAGGAAGTGTTAATTTTAAGTATCACCTAAATAATTCTTAGATTTCTGACAATTTATTATGCCAATTATGAACAGCAGTCAATGTATTATTTGTATTAAGACACTCCTACATTCACTAGTGAAGCAAAGATCAATTAATACATGCAGTTAGGATAACGCGGTGATACGCTAACAATTTAGGTGCAGCTCTTTCAGTTTAGTTTAAAGAAATCAAAAAAATAAGTTTATATTACTAATAAGCTTCATCAGCTTATTAGTTTTAACCTAGTTGATTTGCAAGCGATGTGCATTATGTAAAATAGATAAAAAGAATGGAAAATGCTAAAGTATGCATACACTTTGGACCGGAACATGTACATTTCTATTATTATCAATTACGATCTGGGAATAAAATTATGCACCAAAAGAGCTAAAATCGGCAAGACTAGAAAACTTCTAATTAATGAATTATTAGTTTGAGTTTTAGCACTTATCCTGCTGAGAAATAGTTAAATTACAAACTCAGGATTGCCGATAATAGCTCACTGGTAAAACTATAGAAGCTTTGGTTATGTTTAACGGCCATGGTTTCATGAGTGTAAGTTTTTTTTATAAAACTGTTTTATTTAGTGTTGCATTTATACATTGGAATCTATTTGATAGAACTTCAACTCTCACAAAATTTTGCCTCACGCGTTTAATTTATAGCGCTTGCTCGAGAAACGATGTTCATTACTAAACAACAGCTGACAAACAACTATACTCTATTGATTAATGATTTATGGAATAGTTTTTAATCATTCCAGTAATTCACTAATGCACAATACACAGTTAAAAAAAATCAGTAGCAAAAATTTGACAGATACGTCAGTATAGTTAATTATCGGTCTAAATATCTACTACAGTACCTTCAAAAATGTTATACATGTAGAATTGGGTTCATAATACAATTAAAAGTAATAACTAAAAATGATGAAATTCATTGTACAAAAACATACAATGCTTCCTTTTAGAGATGTCTTTAGTCAACTGCAAAACATAAAAGCATGAGGTTAATTGTTCTAAAATTATATAAAAAATGAAAATGCTTTAATCATAATATGTAGTTTGAAGATTAAGCAAAGGCTATTTTAATACCATTAAGTACTTACAGTACATTCTATAACATATGTAGGATATAATAGAGACTGTGTTAATATCACTAAGTAGTTGTATGGTATAATAAAGACTTTTTAAATATCACTGAGGAGTTCTAAACTATGATGTGAATTACTACCACCCTTACATCATCATATTACGGAATGCACGCTAATACATCTCGGTATCGTTAGAAAAGAATGTACTCATGTTATTTCTCTCCAGTGTTTATTAGCTCTGGTAGAAACTGTTTTAATGCTTATAAGTACTTATAGGATCTCTATGGCAGTGATATTCAGCAATATTCTGTTCAACAACTCCGACAACTCTTCTCTGGCTTTGTGAAAGATTATTCTCAGTTCTGCCCAGACCCAACAAAAGCATCATTTCTGGCTCTCACCGCAATTGGAGACATACAGTCTGCTTTGATGAGAACTGTTGACGAGATTCTATACAGCCGGCAGTATAAAACTCAAATGTTGGACATACTGAAAGAATTTCTTTCTGCTGATGAACTCAAAGACAACCCCCAATTTCGGTTAGCATAAAATCACGCTTTGCCATATTTTAACCAGAAAGCTTTGAGTTTTTCCCTGTGTACAAGTGTAAAATACTAGCTTCTATACATTGTTTACTAATCTCTGCATGGTCTGTTCTGCTATTCTGCCAAAGCCTGCCTTCAATTTACTCTAACCTAAAATTCTTAACCTAAAAAGTGTTTGTATCTAACATACACCGTGTGTCATACCAACTTTCTTCATATTCACAGCGTTTGAAGGTTAACTTAGTCCTTCCTGATTGAACCTCTTTTTTAAAGTGTGATCATCACAGTCTTCACAGATGACAATGATGACCAAATCATTCCAACAATTTCTAAAAAATATAGTTTTGAATCAAGTTATTTCAGCTAATTTTAGTTTTCTCTTTTTATTAATCTCATTCATCTATGATGCAGCCTGAATTGATCATCAGTGTTTCGTCACACATGTTAGTAAATTGTCAGTTTGTATTTGTAGACACATTTCAGCACCGCACAGCTTTTTAGTAATATAAACTTTAACAAATGTATTCAAAAGATGTTTCCTACAACGAATATTGTTTTTCAAAAGATTTCAGTAACCGTCAAAAATCATAAAGGGTTACTCTATCAGCCAATCAGGTTTTGATTCAACAGTTCTTCAACAAGTATAAAAGGAGTGTGTATAAGCGATTTTTTACTCTGTTTGCTTATTGAACAGTTGTATATGTATAGCCGCAAGGTTACTACTAGTGTAATAAATAGATAAATTTCTAAGTGTAATGAAAGTCAAAAACTTTTTAAGTAATAGGGATACATTTGGCTATGACCTAACATAAAATTTCACTCTTTGATTAACATGTACAATGAAGTTGAAAACAGTCAATGACATTATTAGCATCATTAAGTTTTTTTGCTGATAGAATTGGCTTATAGATCTTGAGAATGAAGTGAAGACTGATATACCTACCACCGGATTTTGGCTAAAACATGTTGGTTGCTCTAGAGCCTAATTCTCAAGTTTTTACCCAATGCTCCAGCCACTTATGGTACTTTCGAAATCATTAGAAATTATGCATTTGTTTTGGTGTATATTTCTAGATTGTGGTTTTACATGATCGATATAAACATTTTCGCTTTTTTATATGAATTGAGCTACATTGGAAAGCTATGCTCTCCTGTTAGTCAAAAAATTATTAAGCCTGTTGAGCCTCTCCAATATTTAGGTTCTGTCTGAACATACTAAACCCACTGTGTCATTTAGTCCAAACAGTTTGTCGATTTCTAGCCAGAATGCTTCCAAATTTTTATTGGTATATCGTTCTGCTAGCTGCCTACCTACCCTGCACCAAGCTATTAATAGCAGATATGAGCTTATTCATATCATTTTGTTCATCCATGCATTGACAGCGGACTTCTGCGCAAGCTGGTTTTTTGGTATTGTAGTAAGTTTTCACTTCAGATTTGTTGCTACCACACCAATAGAAATGTGTAGGAAAATGATAAACTTCTCGCTTTTATAATAATGGTAAGTATTCTTTATATATATATATATAGCTGGTTAAAAATAGCTTGTAAACTTATCGGCTAGCATCAGGCTGATGCCAAAAAGGTTTCATGATAAAAATATTAAAATATGGTAACAAAATCTATTTGTCATGAGCCAAAAGCGGCTATGACCCGTAAGAATGGAAAAGGGTAGTTTCCGCAGAGGTCTTTAGGTCACCTTGGTTATGGGTCCTGATGTGGGTTGGGGTTTTAGTATAAGGTATTGTCTGTAAAGCTCCTACCATGTGTAGGCTTGAGCAGTGTCCACGTAAATATTCTTGTTGGCTCATCTGATACCATCCTGTGTAAGTCTAATTGATGACAGATTGATTGGCGTTTACTGTGGGTATCTCCAAAGATTGACGTGCTTTCTTTTTCAATAACTACACTGTATCTACCAGGATATTTATTAATTTTAATGCCAATGTCGTGATCCATACTGAATCAAGTTAATGGTTAGCACATGCCTACCAAAGTAAAACAGCATTACAACAACATGTGTTTAAGTGAGGTTTTTTATAGTAGTCAGGAAATTAGCGCAAAATTCTGTTTTTTCCTGTAGCCTTGTACTACAATAATATTTCAATTTTTTGCTAATCTTATTTGCTGGTACAAACTTTTTTTTTTGTTCAAAAAAATGTTTTTTTGTAAAACACTTTTATGTATTTTCTACCTGCTGCAGTTTAATGCTTACGAGTTTTTGCTTCTTTAGTTTTTAATGCGACAGAAAGAATGTAAATAAGCTTATTTGCTTTGTTGCCTTCAAAATCTCTGACATGATTACCATGCGCAGTAAACCAAACGATGTGCTTTTATCCTGCACTCAATTAAACAATTTCTATAAATGGTTTCTATGTTTGCTTCAAATCATTTACCTCCTTGTTTTAATCACCACACTCAACATCGGTTTACTTCTTTTGTTGGTCACACGGGTGGTCAGCCTTCATAATATTTTGCCATTGCTTTCAAAATACTAGCATCTGTTTAATAATCAGCTTAGGTTTTAATATTATATGGATTGTCACACAATCTTTTCCTTTTATCACCCTACATATCATATTGTCTGTTAACGTCATAACCTACGAGCAGACATTATTTAGATCTTGAGTTCATCAATTTTAATGTTGAAAATGTTGTCAGTTATCACAATGCTGTACTCAAAACCGAAAGCCAAAATAGTAGGGATATTCACGCTAAATTTATAATGTTGTACTACAACACATTATATTGTGTACTACAACACATGGTTGATTCAAAGCTTTTTTACTCAATTAATTTGGATTTGTAGGTACTTTGTTGCTCGTCAAATGTATAGTCTCAATGGCAGTGGTTATATTAAAGACCTCTGTAACACTACTGACAAGTTCCTGGTTCCTCATGGTGTACAGGAAGCTTTGTCTTTCTTTGCTGTTCCTGATGTGTTCCGCCTGTATGGAGGGGATCGATATAAGCAAGCCTTCCTGCTCATTGATGACATCATCACTGCTGATGACAATGGACTAGAATCAGCTGTTAAAACCTTCTTTCAGGTGATATGAGTAACACCTGATCATGAAAAATCTAGCGAAATGTCTTGTCTTCTCAGATTCTCAGCTACAACAACATATTACAAATCATTACTAGTTATATCAGTAGGACTAAAATTATTCAAGCTTTGTTTGACCAAATGTTGAAGCATTACTTATCTTTTGTAGATTCAGAATATTAATAACCACCATATATTTTAGCGTATGTGTGATGCAGTGGCAATGGGCTCAAATCAAAGCCCCAGTGATGATTTAAAAAGAATTTGGAACTCAACTACGTTGTTTAACTCTGCCTAGCAGCTAGTTTTAATTTGTAGTTATTCTCCCTTGTAATAAAAATAAAACTAATTATTTTCGGATTTAGATATTTTGGGAATTTGGCTGTATGCGAACTAAATAATTATTAAATCTATTGAATTATTAAATCCATGAAAATCCATTGAATATTTTCATCATGTAGGGTATATTAATTAATGTGAAAAATTTGACACTAAATTTTAAGTATAACAATTTACCCTCGACTGTCAAATTTTTCATGACTTGAACTCTAGTAAAATTCAGCTTTAAAAAACCATCTCTAAGCATCTCTAATGACATGAGACGACACATTAGGATTTATTTATAAAATAGCATAATACTAAAATTCCTACTCAACATGAGATGGGTCAAACATCAAGTTTAATTTTCACCATTCAAATTGTCATCGCGATAATTCTTTCCTGGAATAACTTGTTTTTTTTTCGAATTGCATGTTACAATGGTGAAGTAATGTTTTTGTGCTCTGTGAATTTCGATAGCACCGTCTTCTCTCATTATTTTGTTTTCGTATTGCCGACGATACAAAAAACATGGGCGTTTTTTTACGGCATTTTTAATGTGATTTATTCAGCAATACATCACTGACTTTGGTTGAGCTACTAGCAATCATGCATTTTGAGCCAAGGCAGCAGGTTCGATTTATATGGCAGGTACTTGCCAAAACTGACATTTTAAAGCAAACCATACAGTTGGATTTACAGTACATGTCAGGTCAACTTGTATGCTGGAATTGTTTCCTGGTAAACCAGGAAGTTTACCAAAGTTCACAAAAATATTTTACTGGTATTCATATATTTTTTATTAAAACTTCATTATATTTATTTGTTATGTAATACTGATATGTTCATTTTGTGAAAACTTCTCAATACATATGGAAGGAAGATTAAGGTCATAAATAATTAATTTCAGAGTGGTAGTGATGCTGTCATATAGTTTTGGACAAATAGCAAGCAAATGATATACCTATGAATGCATTGTTAGAGATACAAGAGAGATGATACAACCATCCTCCAAGCAATCTTCACACGAGTAACCCGATCACATGCTGATAAAGTGCCAGTTTCCAGCAAGGTTTCAGAGAAGTTGCTAAAAATCATCTCGTGTCAGACCAAAAGCAGTCAGGTAACAACAATAGTAGAGTCCCAATCCACCTTAAAGTCCGGGCAAACTGGGAAAAAAGTTACAATATAAAATGCATATACTTTAGCAAAAAATACTGTGTTGCTCTGGTTGTTTTGTGTAGATGCATGCAACATACGCCGCCTTTTTATGGCAAAGAATAACAAAAGTTCATATTGGCTCAATTGAGATAAAAAGCTGATTTTGTCCTAGTGCCCCCCCCGCTCTCCTCTATAAACAGTTTACCATAGTAAGAATTAAAGCAATTGGCAAGCTCAACTGACATTTTAGTTGTTTTTACTGTTGGTTAGTTTTTATTATACATATATCAGTATGAATATGTCGATATGAGAATATTTAAGTCATAACTAACTTTTGATAGTGCCCCCAGATCTGCACAACTCTTTTGAATCTCGACCACAAGTTCCAAAGTCAATTATGCAAGCAAAAAATATTTACCGTTCTTCAGAGTTATTTTAAAAGTTGTTGGGTCATCAATTTAAATGTAGTTTACATTGCTAAACTCATGAATTGCAAATAGATTAGATCTGTCTTGATATATTTAAAACAAATTTTGGTTAGCTGACTAGACAAGCTGCAAGATACAAAAACTCTATTTGGGCTTCTGTGATTAGCATGCAGAAGTTGAACAGTCTGAAGAAGTTATTTTTGTTTTTAGAAGTTTCTAGAGATACTTTTGGACCGAAATCTTTTACCACCTGAGATGGATGTCAGTCAAGCAAAAGGGATTCACCTGTCTATGCTTGTCATTCACTTGTTCACAAGCCTCTTTTCCCGTTCTCAAACTCATGACTTGTACCCACTGTATGAGATTATAGATCAGCCAGAGAATGCTCAGGTTAGGCCACTTTCAGTTTCAGCTTTTTTATTGAGCATACATGTGATTTCCTTTGTACTGGATCAAAAGATCAGCGCTTTTGTATAAAAAAATGGTAACAGAGGGGGTACAGGACGAGGTAAGAGCTACAGTAAGCACATGGTAGCTGACTGTATGTTTTGTACGTATACACACGAGTATGGCAGATTTCCAGCATATGGAAACAAATTTAATTTGTGTTTGGTGATGAACAACTTTAGAGCAACTGTCAGAGCAACAAGCAAGTGAACACTAAAACTAGCTCTGTCAGTAACACTGGAATAGACACCACTAGGGCTAGGGAAAAGGTTTTGATTCAAATTATAATTTGTTTTTAGACACTGTTTCTAAAGTAGCATCTGTGAATTCTGCTGAGTTGATTTTACCTTTTTTGTTTAAAGTGTTGGACAAAATGGTACATGTGAAAGTCAACACAGGTGCAGAGCTAGATGTGATGCCTATAGAACTAGTCAAGTCATTAGGGGTCACTGAAATGTAATGTACCAAACAGTGTTTGGTTGGCTATTCTACTGTTTTGATTCCGCTTATGGGACGAGTTGATATAGAGCTAGAATATAGGAGTGGAATGGCTGTGGGCAGGTTTTATGTCTGTGGAAAGCTGGTTGGTAATAGCTATGTTGGGTTATTGGCGCTTTTTGGTTTACCTACGTTACATGGTTTGGGTACTATTTTCAATAAATCAGTACCTGCGCATGAGATTGGTTCTCAGTGTGAAGCTGGAGATTCGGTTGCTATGTATCCTTCAGTTTTTACCAGTTTAGGCATCATGGGAAATCTTATTAAGTTAAAATGAGAGAAAATTTAAGCCGTAAGAATTTGTTAGCGAACACATCCGTTTAGCAGTTAGTTGCAAAAAAACGGTAACGGTGCATCTTAGGTCGATAAAACGTGCATGCAACATGCATACAAGTCACTTGCAACGCACATACATTGTGGATACAACGCCTACACAAGTAATTAACAACGCATTAACAACAAAATATTTATATTAATAGTCTGTTAATGAAATAGGTCTAAAACATTACACAAAGTATTCTGCTTATTGTTTGTTTTAAAACAAGTCTAAATCATTACAACTCTTTTGTTTATAGCAACCCTGAGCTCTTTAGTGCGGTTTTTTCCCATTTTGATGCCAGTGTATGCTTTACTAGTGCCTTGTATGTGCATTGCTAGTGCCTTATATGCTCGTTGTATGTGCATTTCACCAATCTAAGATACACTGTTACCAAAAAACTAAAAAGATAAGTAAAAGCTGGTGTAATTGTACGAGATTATGAGTCATGTGAATAGTTATCACAATCAGTTAGGGTCAAAAAGGCCTAATGGTTCTTTGAGAATTTTTCTAAATCCACAGAACGAATGTTCGATTAGGAATAGATGTGAGTTACCAACTATGGCTGGGATATTTGCTAGCACACATGCTGCCTACTGTTGGTAAAACGTGTTATCTCTGATAATTTTGCATTTTGTGCCTGCCACTCCAAGATTTTCATTCGAAGGCTTTGAAATTTTGAAGGTGTAATTCTAAACCTGTAACCTGACTGGTATGAAAATTTGTGATAATCCTATTCTTTTAATCTTTAGTAATCTTTTGTTAATCTGTTATATCATCACACTGAATATTAACAATAGCAGTGGAAATTGATGAAAGATTTTTTATCAGCTGCTAATAGGTTTTGTTTGCAACTTGGCTCAACAATGCTGATGGTCCATTGTGTGTAATGCATAACTCTATTACTTGACGTCTCACATGAACTCGATGGAATTATGTGCTGCACTCAAACACATAAAACTTTCAGTAGTGCACTTACCAATATACAATCAAAAGTGAATATGGCAAAGCGAGTTGACATACATGTAGATGTGCAGACTTTTTTGGAGACCTCAACACATCCGCAAACCAACAAAAGACGACGCACACTAGACGAAAAGCTTCCACAGGAGCGCGCAAAACATCCATTGCGTGAACCTTATCGCTGCTCTAAGAGTTGCATCACACATATAAATAAAAAACAACGCATTAAAATTTATTTGCAATACTGGAGTGTTAGCTATCTGGAGAAGAAAAAATTCATACACCGTCTGGTTCAAAGTCGAGATGCGAAACGTTTGATGAAACGTTTTTCTTCACGCCAACGGAGAGTGAGTATTCAAACTCTAGTACGAAATCATTTAATACTTTATGAAACATTGAAATGCTTTTTTAGATACAGTTTGTAGCTGTTCTCCTCAAATACACAGTTATATGTTATGTTTGCTGCAAAAGTCGGTGTTACGTTCCCATTATTTGAAATAGGTGAAAAGTAATCAATGATTCGGTTTTGGCGGACTTTGGTTTTATTTTATGCCTCATTCACTTTTAAGCTATAACAAGAGTAAAAGTTGTAATGGCTATTTTAGGTTCACTACATTTATCGTTTGATGGACGATGAAAAATGTGAGAGAGTTGTCTGCAAAAAGTTTTTCTAGGCAACTCCTGGATATGCTGAAATTTCAAGTGTTGTAGCGGTTGCAAAGTCATCGAGGGGTGTTATGGCTAGCACAGACAAGCGGAAAAACAAGAAAGATGACACAAATCGCTTTCATCAAAAAATAAATGAGCATATAAGATTTTTTAACCCGGGGATATATCATTACCGTATAGAGCACACCCCTGAAAAAGCTTACCTACTCCATGAACTGTCAATTAAAGATATGTACAATGACTTTAAGGCAAAAGATCCGGGAATGAGAGCTCATTATAGCTCATATACTCGATGGTTATCTGTTTTGAACATTGGTTTTAAACAGTTAGGTCAAGAAGAATTCAAGCTATGCCCAAAATTTGGTCAACAGTCTCGTGAGTGTGTATATCGGCAATGCTCATCCCATTGCAAAGTTTGTGACAAAAAGAAAAGAAATGCTTGGCATATGTAGCAGAAGCCAGAAAGGCATATAAGGTAGAGGGTGAGATTGCAGAAGAAGGAAATGTGTAAGAAGTGTGGATTTTAAAAAGGTAACAATGTTACCTCACCTTCCGGGTTATAAATCTGCATGTTTTACGCGTTGGTTTGTTGCGTTTCACTATACGTTAGCGTCAGAGGTAGTCTACTGCAAAAGCTATAAGACTGTGTCTGTTGTCTGGCACGAAGGGATCAACGACAAAAAATTTGAAGACATTGCATCTACCATTCATTTAGCAGCACTTAGAGATAGAAACTGTACCAGGTTTTACCAACAATGGGCAGCACAGGGTAAAGTATTTTATCAAGTTAGATGACGTAAAGGGTTCCCATTAGGTCTCTACTAATACACAACCTTCAAAGCTGTCAAGTTTTGTGACACAATTTGGTAAATTCAGATATATAAGAATAATGATGGGAATCAAGAGAGCTTCAGAAATATTTCACAGCATTGTGAGTAATCTATTTGTGGGTATAGAAGGTGTTCATACATTGATTGATAATTTTCTTGTGGTGGTTAACACAATAAAATGACAAGATAGTCACCTAGAGCAGGTTCTAGGTAGGTGTTTGTCATTTAGATTAACACTTAGTGCTGAAAAAAGTGTTATGGCCAAATCGAACTTGACATTCATGTGACATAAGTTGTCGTATGGTGGTATTCGCCTAGCGTATATTGAGTTGCCTAAAACTCCTACACCAGTGTTTCCTGAGTATAAAACTATATGCAAAATGATTACTGATAACAGGTCTCAGTATGCTAGGGTTGCATCACTAGACTAGCCCATGGGGAAATTCTAGAGATGAGTTATTAGACTCAGGCATGTGTTAGTATTGCTCCAGATTCTGTTGCGCCCAGACATCCTCATGGTTTGAGTTCTGGGGAGACTAAGACCAGTAGTGAGTGCATCACCAGAAAACCTGAACAAATTAGGAAATAATTCAAAGGCTTAGCACAGGTCCAGAGGTAAACTCGGCAACATAATGATAATGATAAAACAAATCTTCACTGTTGTGCTTTTCTATGGTTTGGAATTAGCAATGTTATGTTGACAAAATATTTAAGTTACTTGGTGTGTTGTTGCATACAGTCACATGAGCTCCAAATAGTTTCAGTTTTACCTGATGAATGAGAACAATCACGAAACTAAGTAATAAATAGTTTTTAAAGTTTACAGTTCCTAATATATTTTATAATAGTTCCCTATTTTAATATTGAACACTCACTCTGCTCCTAGTAAACCGCAGCCTTTTATTCATCAGTATATATGCATAAATATATACTAGCTGTGCTACCCGACATTGCCCAAGTATTAAAAATTATCTTATAAACAATAAGATGTAATGAGAGTTGCCTGCCACTTTTTATTAGCCTGACACTTTGCCAATAGATAGTTTGAGTAAGCTTACTAACAAGAGCTACCGCTTCTCATGAATTAACGCCATCACATAATGTCATGACTAAGAGTTGTAGCATATTTGCTTTTATTTGGCAACATGTCTCACCTAATAAATACATCAAGAAAATGTGGCATAAGTGGTAAGAGGTTGAACTGGTGAACCGGAGGGTTTGAGATAAAGGATTTTGCAATATGGATTCTTTATTTCAAAAATTTTAGTGGCTATAGCTTGAACTACACACATACCTACAAACTGTTAGAAATTTATTCATGTATATAGATGTTTGTAGACATATGTATGTAAAACTCAATGTTTGTCTGTATTCTGTCATCTGTACTTTTTTATGACCTGTTATAGAGATAAAGTTTTAGGAAAAAAAACTGCATGTCACAGGATTTGAAATCTGAATTTTCATTCCACAAAGTTTTCAGCTCTGTAGAACTGGAAATTGAAACATGAAACTGCACGTTCCAAATTGAGATGGTGACAATGGAAATGAAAATGACAGATAAAAAATATTGGTAATGATTAAGAGCCTTGAAAAACTTTTAACAGAAAAAAATGTCAAAGGTAACATTAATTTATAAATATCAGTGTTTTTCTATCGTCTGTTGTTGGTCTGTCTAGTTATGACAATATAGTTTTAGCAACAAAAATTCACCACTATCTTTTATTTAAACTAGCGACATTCACATCGCAAGCCTATTAACAAGCTCGCGCAACCTGAAGGCTTATCACATCCATTGATCTTACCATATACCGTACACAATATTTTTATTGCAAATTTTAAATGTGCTCTTTTCATTATTACTTAATACAGTTGCATTCAGGTTATGATGTCTCTGTTCTGAATTTTTTGCTTCATGGAGCGGAACAGGATGTTTTTTCGACCTCACCATTAGAGGGCGAAGGTTTTTTTGATTACTTTCCGCCATACAACATCATATAATTCTCTCAAAGTTGAAATTTTGCAGTCAATGTGTTGATTATGTTGAAATAGGAAAGTTGCTGATATGCCATTTGCTGACATCTTTCTCACAACGGCTGAAATAGGTGCGATGCTTGCTCTCCATTTCAGTTAAGCGTTATTCGGTATAAGCTATTGTAAAAAAAAGCGAATAGGCGATAAAATTTTTGCAGCGGACAAAGTTGAATGCCACTTTAATATTATGCATTCTGAACATTGGCTCCAAGTATGTTTTTAGTAAGCTAAATTTGTTTAGGTTGAATTTGGAGTTTATGGTAAAAGTCTGTTTCGAAGCTAAAAGCTCCTCACAGTATGTAATACACGTAGTACATTGTAATGCTACATTTTATTCAAGATCATAGCCACTAAATACGTTTAAGTTACTCTAGATAACTATAGTTACTAAGGTTTACATAATAGGTTGTTACTAATCTTTCACATGTATACATAGTTGTACATACATACATGTACGTACATGTAATACATATATAAAATTTTCATGATTTTCACTAAGCGGTTACGTTAAATAATCACAATGGGTTTCTAATACTACTCCATACGATATTTTTGTATTTGATGCCGAAACGAACTAAAACGAACGAAAATCATATAATATTGTCCAAAATTATAAAATATTGTCTGTGTTGCTAAGACTACGATATAAAATTGCACACCAAACAATTTTTTATTGTAGTCTTAGCAACACAGAAAATATTTAGCTCTTACCTGCTGATGATTCCACATTTACATATAAACACCTTTACAGAGTTATTCTTCTTCCTGATTTATTTTAACAAGACACATTCACAATATGAAATTTAAACTTACAGTTGTTTGAAACAGTTAGAAAACCTTTACAGTTATTTTATTTTTCTATTCATTCGTTTGAACCGCACAAAAAGACTTCTCATAATATTAGGTTAAAAAGTTAGAACGATCAAATATGTTACCTAAAAAGAAATTTTGGTCCGAAGACGTTTTTATTACTCGGGCAATGCCAGGCATTCAGCTAGTATATGAGTATATATATAGTTATCAGTTTGCAAACTAAAGTCGCTCAGAAGCATAAATGTGGCTCGTTCATTCAAATCAAGATTATAAGGAGGCAGCATTTGCAGGTCATTTAAAATTTCTATTTGATAGTTTACAATTTCATCTAGATCAACTATCAATGTTTGACCATTTGTCAACCAATTTGTAGCTCTTGCATTCGCCACGTAGCTTGTGATGTAATTTCGTATTGGTTGAATCAGCGGAACCATTTTTGTGAGAAATTATTGTCTTTTCATCTAGCCATATTTAGACGAAGAATCTAACAGAAATTTTAGCAAAAAATCCTGAACATACCATATATCTTTACATTAAAGCCTATCACACATGTACGCCGAGTATAAAAAACAGCTGTGAAGTCAGAACCCTGAAAAGCTGACCCTATAAATTGCAACACGCCGTACACAGCTATCAAAGTAATAGATTGCCAAAATAGAGAGGCTTTTGTGGGACTGGTGCCAAATGTTTCTGATTAGTGAGTAGTTGTAAAATTCACCTATCCCGTCCCTGCCTAATCAGATAGAAACATCATCTGTTCCCATTGAGCCAATAAAAAACATCTTCGCATCTGACGCTGACCTTAGTTGCACTTTGCCAAAATAATTTTTTGATAGCTATATTTTTTTCCGATGATCAGCTGCATTACAGCTATTTAGATGTCACAATTTGTACATCAATGAATTTCTGATGATCATCTATCTGAGACTAGTAATAGAAACAGTGAGTGTTTATTTTCACAGTAAGATTAAAGCAGTAAGCTATCGTAATACAGTCATATGTCTATACGAGTGCCTCAAAATGTGAGAAGCTCGAGATACGAGCTGACTTTACAGCAAGTTTTTTCCTTGAGCTACGAGTAATCTTTTAGATACGACCATACGGACCAGTTCTCGATGGCCATTACTGTATATGGCCAAGTGTGCTAGAGACCGCTTTTAAGAACAGCGTGCTCGGTATTGCATTTTGAATCCATTTGAAAAATGTTTCAAAAGGTTGGCTAAAAGATGTTGAGTACCCGAGGCAAAGCGTATAACTAAAAACAAATACTAAAAACAAAGCGACTAAATAAAGTAAGTTTAGTAAAATATTTACTAAAATTTAGCTTCAAGTGATTTTTTACAAAGCTAAATTCATTAACATTAAATTTAAAGTTTCTATTACATAGCGTCACAAAGGTTTAGAGTACCAAACACATTAATCTCAAGTCTCTCAGACTGCCGTTATCCATAACATGCATGTATGTCTCGAAGGCAAAACTCTATTTTGTTGTGTACATATCGATGTTACATTGCAGATCGTAACAACTAAATAGGTATTTGATACTTTTTACTGTAGGTACCAATATATAATAGTTAAATACCCATTTTCCAATTTAATATCTTCTTTAGGTTATTTTTCATAATAAGGTAATGCATTAATTTGTACTCAACTATTTTGATTAGGAAATAAGTCCTTGCGATGCGAGTAAAATGACAGTGTGCGACCTCAGTCACAGAACGCATTAAGCTTGTATATCAAAATATGACTGCATGTAGTGGTGACTAGTCCGACTCAGAACATGCTCAACCTGTCAACCATGATATTATTAAAAAAATTATCTGAACTCATTCTGTAACACGTTTGTAGTACAGATTAGGTAAAATATAAATTTTACGCCAACTTAGTTGGTCAAATGTTACGACAAATTAAATGTGGCAATGTCAAGAATTTGGTTTTAGCGAATAATTACTTTGGTAAAAAAAAAGTTTGATAGCAAAAGAGTTAATGTTGTTGGTAAACAGTAACATTAACTGTGTTGTTTTGCTTTTATTAACAACATTAATTAAGCCAACATAATGACATTTCATTTGCTGTCAATCAAAGTTATGCGTGTATAAGCCGGCCCCTTAGTTTGGTAGCTTCATGTTGTCCTCTAAAGTTGGCTTGTATGAGAAAATATACAGTACGTTGTTCTAATGGTTTCAAAACCAACAATAACGCTTTTCACTGGTAAAGAGTCTTTTGGTGAATTTAATAACATTTATTTTTATATCTATACGTAAATCTCAAAGTCTGTGTGTATGTAGTTCAGTCTGTTCAGATAAAGCAATTAAAATATTGGGATCAACAAACTTCATCAAAGAATATTTAATTTTGAAACCTCCCTTTGACTAGGCAAATGCCTTACCAATTTAGCTACACAAGATTGACAGATTCATTTGGCGATATATGTCACTATGTGAGTGAAAATAAGCTATGGCTCTCTGTTACGGCACAACGTCATTTTATGTTTGCTCCCCCATGAAAGCAAGTAGTTAGCTCTTTTTAGTAAGCTTAATCAAATCAGCTATTGGCAATGTGCCAAGCTAATGACAAGTGGCAAGCAACTATATTACCTCTCACTGTCTATAAGCTGATTTTTAATATCCATGTATTGCCAGGCAGTCTCCTAGCTTATGTATGTATTTATTTACATGTATATAATAATTTAGGAAATGTTAAAAGAAGGTTGAAGCAATAATTTAAGTGTTAATGATTGATTAAGGAAAAAATGTTTTATATCAGCGCTTGTTATTCAGTTTTTAATGCATATCTACACACATACACAAAACTAACTTCTAAAACTTTGCAAACAGATATCGGTGAGTCCTACTTATTGTAATAAAAAGTTATTTTTGTTGTAGGATCATTTATTTCCAACAATAGAAGACAATGAAATAGCAATGGTGCTAAAAGTGCTCCAGGAGAAGGTCTCAATTGAACGGCTTTATTCGGATCACTCTAAAGCATTCAGTACGATATGTCATTTTAATAAGAGTGGTTTTCTTTGTATTTCATGTGCTGCAGATTGTTGCTTAAAAATTATGCTCTATAGAAAATGAATTTATATGTTCATAATGACATATGTTTTATGTTGTAGAATGCAATTGTGGGGAGATATATACAGTTGGGGATGTAAGTGAATTTAAGATCTGTTTGGTTGGTAATGCAAAACAATTTTGATTAATGCAAATACCCTTCAGTAATCCGTTTTAAAAATATTTGCAGTATACCTGTTTTCCACTATACCTTTGCAGTGCGGAGTTCCATGCATGAGTTCAAGATGCCCGCGATGTCATTGTCAAATTGGTCAAGCTAGATACAACATGCTTTTATCCAATCTCACTCCTCTCACAGAGTAAGACAACCTGCATCTGCTACGAATTCGCCCACATCAGAGTTTGACTTGCAACAAAACTTATATTACAATTAATTGGTATCAAAAGGTTCACCATGTTTAACTCTGCTGTATTGTACATGAAAAATATATAGAAATATGATTACAAGCTCTAAAAAGCTCAAAAACGAATATCATAGGTTGGAATTCTTCTCTAAAACGGCTCAAATGGGACTCAGTTGAACACAATGTGCTTCTGTTTACACTTTCATGCAACTTCATTTGTCAAAATATTTTCATAAATTCGTTTTACGCATTCAATAAAACCATGTCTATTGTCCTTACCCGTCTATTGCATCATCATTGTAATGCTGTCACTGAGCACTGATATATCAACATCTAACCTAAAAATTAGTATAATTTTTAAACCTTAACTCAAAGGAGGGCATATCATCCTCTAATAAATATGAAAAGTTTGTTGGTCACCTGTGAAAGCCGCAGATGCTGCAGAAAATGTTCATACCATTTGGCCAAAAGTATGGGTCACATGATCAGATTACGACTAGAGGATTAGACCAAGCTGAAGTGCAACTTTGAAGTATCGAGCATCTATATTTGATAAGGGCTTTCCGGTGGAACCCGAAGTGTTTGTCATAAACTAGTGCTACGAGATACTTATATTGATCCTTTTATTTGTCTTTCAATTCACGTGATAGCATCACGTGTCTAAACAATAATCACGTTAAGTTGAGTGCCTCATCGGAATAAAGTGATTCTAACCTACGGCAATTTCATGATGGCGGCGATTAACTGTTCATTTTTTAGCTTATAAAAGCTTGTAATTACATTTCTACATGTTTTGAACTTACAACACAGCAGAGTAAGACATGATGCACCTTTTGATATCAAATAACTAAAATGTGATTTTGGTTGCAATTCAACCTTTAAGTAAAAGAGAAATTTTCGGTGCCATAAAATATTAAAATTGTTGTTGCTACTAACTTTAACAATTTCTCTCTCAAGTACTGCTTTTGCACTGTAATTTCTTTAGGTTTTTAAATAACAATTCTTTGTAATTTTTCTACAAAATGTATTTTTCTTTACCCTTGAAACATTTAAAATTATGGCTGCACAGTTTTTGCCAGGCTGACCATTTAACAAGTCATCTAGCAGTAAATAATATCCTTGAAAGAAACGCCCCTTTTGGCTGCTGAAACCAACATAATTGTGGGTTATCTTCATCTGTAATATGTGTAGTGATTTTCTTCCATTTATGTGGTGATTTGCTTAATAGTGCTATATTAACAGTGCTAAATATTGCTCACATATATCTGAAGTATATGTGAGCAATGTCTAGGAAGCACCTTATTTAGCTTTGTGATTAATTAATCCCTTATGTTCACTGTTCTTCGTCACTTGATTACGTTTTATCAACATCTTTAAAGTTTATTTAGAACTGACCCTTAAAGAAATAATTTAACGTTAATCTCCCTACCAAAGTACTCTCTACAATGTCTAAAGCCATTTCAGTCATCCCTCATTTGATTTCACTACTATTTGTTGAAGAAAATTTACCTGAACCAGTTTTTCTCATGCAGCGAAGACATGAAAACAAAACCTGGTCATATCCTTGGTGACGCCAAGACCAGGAGCAACAGATCTTTCCCTCAAAGAAAGCTGACAGCTTTGTCGTGCGCCGTGCTTCGTTGTCTAACACATATTGCCATGTGTGCATCCATGATTGTCAACAAACAGCAGGTAACCAAGTTTAAAGTTATAATAACTACTGCATTAACGTAACTTTGAGAACCCAAAAAAATGTTTTGACTCTCTAATACTAAAAAAAAGTTTAAAAGTGTTCAATTAAAATGAGCAGGTTTTAAATGTTGACATTCAATCTTATCTTTTCACAAAAAGGCTTGTGGCTTTTCGAATATTTGGGGTGATTTGTTTTGTTTATGTTTATATTTACTTAATAGTGTAAAGGAATTTGCTGGCCTTTACTTAGCACGATCTAGACTATTACATAAAGAAAAGAGAATGCGTGTAGTTTCGTTCAGTTTTTATTACAGAAAACAATTCCACTATCCAAAGAGTGTACAGCTATCTGCTCTGCCTAACTGAGTGAGCGCGCTTCCTTATATACAATAAACTCACCCGTTCCGGCTAAACTCACCCGTTTCGGAACCGAGTAAAAACCGTATAACATTAGTAATAAACAGAACGGCTAATCCGTTGGCATGCTTAGAATATAGCGATAAACAAAGACATAGTAGCTATGTAATATATGGAATAATTAATAACGATATAATAGAAAGAACAATACAGCCTGCAAGATATAACATGTAAAAATATCTACATGAATAAAAATATCATGGCCCGGCATCCACCACACACTTCCCTCCATTAGAGACCGTGTCTAACTAATACAAAAAGCTTGGAGGAACCAGCAGGGACCACGTCTCAAGCTGCTTAACACGATGTACAAGGCAGCTATTTACTTAGTCAATTAAAGGTTTGTCGTCAGTAACTGGTGTATCTTGTTTCCGGTACTGCGGGCTGCCTTTTGGAACTGTCTTTTTTTTTTCCTGAAGTTATCGCGGCATGGCCAGAATACGGGTGACCAGCTAGATGCTGTCTTAATAGAGTGGTCCGGCGGTCTGGAATAGGCTTCCGGGTCATTTGGCCTGTGGCTAGGTCGTTGTATTCTCTCGTTGTCTCGTGGACCCAATCATCATATCATTCCGGCTTTTTTCTAGTACGGGATAAACAATGATTTAGATCTTTTGTAGCAGTGCTGGGGTTTTTCACGGCCTGAGGGGACATCGCCAAGTGTCCGGAGTCAAGTTTCGTAGCTAACTCATTGGGGCTTTCTAAAGAGGAGATATACCCTTCCTCTCTAGAAAGCCCCGATGAGTTAGCTAGGGAGGGAGGAAGGGTTTATTTCCTCTCTAACTTCGCTTTGGGGAAGTGCTGCAAAAGGTCCGGAGTTCGAACCCTCGTGCAAGTTTTCTTTTACGGGATTGGTGTCTAAAGTTGCCTTTTTCATTTTCTCGAGCTTATCAGCTAGACGCTTTTGGGAAGGGAACTCCATTAACTATTCATCAAGTTGCAAGCAGTTTCTTTGTGATGGCTGAGCCTTCCTGGCTCTTGTCATATTTGGCCCTATTCGAGGCTCAAGCGTTGTCAAAGCACCACCAGAGCTCCCCGGGCAGGCACGATTGGGTTTCAACCTGACTCATGTTCAGTCGAGATTGAGCTCTGTCTTTCCACTACATAGGTGTGGTTGAGCCAAGCGGTTATGATTTGGTAAGGGCCCACGAACTTAGCTTGTAGCTTAGCGTTTGCCCTCTTTTGCCTCCCCTGTTCACCAACTCCACTCAATCCCCAGGTGCGAAGAGGGTTGGCTCTTTTTGGTCTGCCTGCCGAGTCTCCACCCACACCTCCCTGAGGGTCTCACCACAAAGTTTTTACTAAATCACATAGGTTCTTAGTTGTAGGTCACAAATACTTTGTCACTCTGCATATTGCTTCTCAATTTTCAAAAAAGGCTACTAAACAGAAGACATACAGTAGACGCTCTTACAATGTAAATAATCCTTTCCAGGAACATTTACGTTATAGGGAATTTATATATAAGAACAGTAAAATACATGTAAATTGCCTAATCTGTTCCAAGATCTTTCCAAACTTACCCTTTTGGCCATGCAAAAAGAAAAAAAATTACCTAACTTTTTTAATTTTTGCCCTGTACTGTAACTGCAGAACTATTGGTATGCATCGATGACTATTCTATTTCTATTATCGATATCACTGGTTCTATAGACCATGATTGCGGTAAATTTACAACAAGTTAATAGGGACTGCAAGTTTTTGACGTTGATTTACATTGATTGGGTTATTATTCTAAACAGCAAAGTCTATTCTACAAATTAAAACTAATAACAATAATTTTGTACATCTGCAATAAGACAAAGAAACAAAATATTTTTATAGTAAAAAGCATTTTTACCTGTTCATCATCTATCACTATCTAAGGGTCAAGTTTAAAATTAAAATAATTTTTGTCGATACTCCAGCTCATGACATTAGACCAATGCTATAACACCTGCACCAATCGAACGTTTTTGTATTCATGAACAATTTCACAGCTATCCTATTTGTCTTTTTGTTGACACATTTAACGATCTATTACAAGCTAGAATGCCTCGCAAGTTATATATAATATGTATTGTAAAGGTTTGTGCGACCTTCACTTTTCCTCCACTAGTACAAGACTCGATGCATGAGTTTATACATATATTTCTGCTTAGCTCATAAGTTGTACAAGAATGATCAAGTAACAGGCAATGAACAGGCCCAGAAAAGCTCTGCTCTTCTACACAAATGTTCAAGCTTATATAGCTTGTAAGCTCCGCCTCCGTTCTACTTGGCTGGACCCGGCATGGCTCGGCTCAGCTTGGTCTTGACTCAGCACGGCTCTGGCTTGGCTAAACTCTGACTTCGTCATTCTGCCTGACTGAGCACAGCCCGGCTCGGCTTCGCTCAGCCCTAGGCTCAGCTCTCAGTGAATCACATTCTTCCCTCCAGGGTGTCAAAGGTTCCTCCCTTATGCACGCCTCCTTAGACCTGGAGGTAGTCGTTCCCGACCTGTACAGCGTCAGCCAGCGTGGGCGTATGTCGCTGTGGGGTCAACAGATGTGGCTGCAAGGTAGGGTCCCTTAGTGAGCTGCAAAAGGTCTCCATAGCCATAATGTTTAGGTGTCGATTTGGCAGGTCTTCGTACACAATGCGTACCAACCTCTCGATTCTACAGCATCCTCCTGAAGTGTCGTCCTTTCTTCTCGCCTAAGAGCCTTGAGCTGGCTTAGCGCTTGCTTGGCGGATAGCCCAAATATTGCTTGGAGGGCATTGAAAATGGCCTCCTGGTCCTCAGCTCACCCACAGTCCTAAGCCTGTTTGCCCAGTGCTTCCCGGAGGTGCAATAGGATTGCTCCTTTTGTCCACTGGTTGGCATCGGCTACCTCCATGAAGCGAGTGATCAAGTACTCCACATTTCCCTTTCCAGTGTACTGGGGAGTCCTATAACGTGGTGCCAGTTCCTGAGCCCTTGACATCAGTAGTACCCGTTCTAGTGTCTCGACTAGTCGGTTGGGTTTCGAGTCAGCACTTCTTGCTCTTCTATTGGCCGTGTCTGGCTTTAAGTAGGTTTCTGCTCTCTTTCTAGAGCAGTGCCTAAACTGGCTGTTGGCTCCTTTCTGGGTTTTTTTCCTGTAAGAAGTTCTTCCGGTAGGAGCTCGCTGCTCCCTTCAGGAAAGTCTTGTTAGAGCCTTTAGTATGTTTCTGCTCCCAGAGCAGTACATCCACTGGGTCTTTCTGCAGCTCTCTCTGGGTTTCTTTCTGTTGTCAGGAAGTTCTTCCAGTAATAGCAGTGTCGCCATTTGTAAGCTGCCCAGCTCATCCAGAGTCCAGTAATCCTCCCAATGTCCAGTGATCCTGGCGCGAGTCCTGTGGTATAGTTTTTGAGATCGTCAGCAATCCCACTGCTGCCACCAGTGTAAAGGTTTTGTGCAACCTTCACTTTTTTCCACTAGTACAAGACTCGGTGCATGAGTTTATACTAATATTTCTGCTTAGTTAATAAGTTGTACAAGAATGATTAAGTAACAGGCAATGAACAGGCTCAGAACATCTCTGCTCTTCTACACAAATGTTGGAGCACATATAGCTAGTAAGCTCCGCCTCCGTTCTACTTGACTGGACCCGGCACGGCTCAGATCGGTCTTGACTCGGCACCGCTCGGTCTTGACTCGGCACAGCTCTGATGCGGCTATGCTCTGACCTCGTCATTCTGCCTGACTGAGCACAGCCAGGCTCGGCTTAGCTCAGCCCTAGGCTCAGCTCTCAGTAGATCACATTCCACAACATTATAATGCTGAATGCACAGCGTTTTGCTTCTACAAGTGCGGCAAAATAAATAAACAATCAAATCAATATTTAAGACTCGACCAAATTGACCCTTTACATTATGTGGATTTTTTTACGTAGAGCGAAGTAAAACCTTCACATAAAATTTTTATGTTAACCGGAGTTTATGTTACAAAAATTATACTTTATAGGAGCGTCTATTGTACTTGACTTCATCACTCATACGTGTAGTTATTTGTGAGAGTGTGCAGTATTTTAAAAATAGTATTGCTGATAAGGTTGAATAGGTCTCTACCTGCAAAATCATCATCCTTCTTTGTAAGTAAAAAGAGGGATGACCACAAAGAACATGCACTGTCATCTTTTTGGCTCCCACTCAAACTAGTCTTATATAAGTTTTCAAAGTACTTATTTTGTAGATCACGATCTGTCTTAGGATATGATAACTCCTCATGAACTTAGCCATACCATACCGAGTGTCATAACGGTAGCTTGAGCCTAAAGTGTGTGTCACAAAAGTGTAATGACTTGGGTGTAATGGTAGAATTTTTCTGCAGCTCAGAATTGGACAGACAACTTTACTTAAAAATGTGTAAAGATCAGAATTGTCACTCTTGAAAGAGTGTCATTCAATACTGTTGTTTGCATAACTGAAGAGTCAAAGTTTACATATACTGAGATCAGCCAGTTCAATATTAGTAATTCTACATGATGCTGAGTTGTATAAGGTAATATGTAGCACAGGTACATATTTCACTAGGAAAGTGAAATGGCTACCTGGCTATGTCAGACTGAACATGTCTCACTGGCATCCCTTCAGGTTAATCTGACAGTTCTGAATGTGTTAGATACTGAAAACTGGATCGCCTCTTCTCTACCATACTGCTCGACCCAAACATGTATTGCTAAGATGCAAGTCATTGTCGAAAGCGACAGACAGAAAGCCAATATACCACAATTTTCAGAAATTGTAAACACTAATATATATGGTCATTTCTTCTTCATTCTGCTTAATATTTCTTAATAGGCTTTAATTGGAAAACTATACTATTTATAACATATATTATTGTATTGCATAGGTAATCTTTTGATACATATCTTACTATGATACCATTTGTTGACTATAGAGCTTTGTTCTTATGTTGCTATGAAGCAATATAATTGAAAACCTTCGCCTAATTACAATTCGTGCTGCCAAAATATAAATAATTTTGGCAGAACGAAGTTTTTTTCAATTTTGCAAAAATAATTGTCAATAACACTTAAGCAATATTACACTTTGACACATCAATAAATCACAGCAGTTATTCAAAACTACCTTATATTGTAAAGAAAAATGGAAAGACTCCTTTACCATGCTAGATAAAACTGGTAAACCTTACTGGTTTGATGGCTCAGCCAGCAAACCTGGCCAACACCTGGGCTGTGTTTGGAGGTGTCAGCAAAACTTGTTGTGGATCCAACTTGATCATATCCTTGAGTGTGCCAAAAGTCATTCCTGCACTTTCGAAGGTGGGAGAAACCTTTAAGCACCTTATCTCCAGGTATCTTGAGTTGAATCTTGCTGGCCATACTAGGCTTCATGCAGTGCCTGGGGTCAATAAAAGTTTTAACAGTTAATGTGAGTTGACTCCGTTTGGTCCTCTTCTGCCAACTCCTTTCATCTGGTCTCTAGGCATTTCTCATTGCATTGCATTTTAACACCATCTGTGTTTTTGAGTTCTGCCCCGCCCTGCGCTTTAATGCATACTGAAATTTAGTCAGAATCTGCAGCCATCAACAAATTGGTTGAATTCCTTGCTTCTCCTGCAGAACCACTAACGAGAAGTGTGATCCATCAATAAAAGAAACTCCTAGCAATAAAAATATGGCCTGAAGTCTTTTACGGCTCTAATTACTGACAGCAGTTAGCTAAGCATAGAGCAATAGCTACGCTCATTTGGTCTCAGGGTTTTTAGTGAAGTATGCTTTCAGCCTCTTTTCCTACCTCTCTGAACTGCACTGCCCCATTGCCGTGTTTGTTAGCCTTGGTGCCCAGGTTAAACTGTTTTACTATGCAGAATCACGATCAACAGCTAGGTTGTAATCAAGATGGATATACATTATGTATATGTGTATAATGTTATAGGACATTCACACTTTTAAGCTAGACACAGAGATACTCTGTTTTGTTTTCAGTGTCAGCCTCATTATACATGTATGTAGATTTCTTGATTAAGCTCCGAATTATCTGAATTGTGATTAAGCATCGTATCGAATCGTTCTCTTTGATAGAAGTTCAGCTATTTGGATTGAGGCAAGCTGAGTTGAGAGTCGGCTTGGGCATTAAGCCGGCGTGCCTGTCACAATATTTTTCTATGGCTCTAGACAGCCTATTATAAACAAATGTTTTGGTTAATTTATGTGAGTCCACAAAAAAGGAGGGAAAATTATGCCAACTTACATTGTAAGTTCAGCAAAATCCAACTTGTGTTCGATTTTTACTATATTGTGTAAGTAGAGTAACGTTACAATAAGTAAAGTGGTAATATAGTGTCGCGTTATGTGCAAAGTATGCCACTATGCTTTGTAGTTTTGCATGAGCCGCACGTATGTATGTGCTGCATATGTAATGCCATTTCATATACATGTACAGTACATACATAAATAGTTTAGTTGCATAGTTTAATTTGTCCAGCTATAGCTATTAAAACTTTTGAATGAAGATTCCGTATTGCAGAAGATTAGATCTTGGGACCTTCGGTTTGCCAGACAATTTTGCCATGCAAGATTGATGGAATCATTAGGCGATTTATGTCGCAATACGGGTGATAACACGCTATCGTTCTTTGTTATGGCACAACATCTTTCTGTATCAGTAAGAGCTGTAGATACGGTAACTCGCTTAATTAAATGAGTCATTGATAATGTGCCAGGCTCATTGCAAGTGGCATTGTTTATAAGCTTAGTTTATCAGTGGGCCATTGCTATCACTGCCTATAAGCTGATTTTTAATACCCATGCAATGCCGGGTATTCTCCTAGTATGAACCAAAACAAAATGGGTTTATTGGTGGGAAAGGTAAGAGTACAGGCTGAATTGCGAGTTTTATTCTTTTGACTAGCAATGGTCTCCTTATATAAACAAAATCAAAAAATATCATTAATCATACTTTACCTAAAGGCAATCCACTTTAAGAATAACTAAATCAATTAAATCAAGTAAACTAAGAAATAACATCCATCATACATCACCTGACGGCAGTCCCCGTTTAGAAAAACAAATTTGATGTTGGGTGCTGCCATTACACATGAATAATTGAGCAATGTTGTTTTTCCACAGATGATTCCACTTGTAAACCCTCGAGTCAGCAATCTGAGAGATTTAGCTTCATTTCTTGAGGCTCACATACAGCTAGATTTCCAACAGATATCGGATTGCTGTGGAGAAAACGTTGATAACTGCATTTATCTGCTCCATGATGTCATCAGTCGAATGAAGAAAGGTAGTGATTGATAGAGTTGTAATACTTTGTCCTATTTATAACCCATCAAGTTGCAGAAAAATTGGTACTGGTATGCACTGTACTATATATTTACATTTTATCAACTGTTCATCGCGTATTAAAAGAGCTCATAGTAATCACCGTTGTGTAACAGTTTCAAACACAGCAGACCAAGTTGAAGGTTAACACGAATGTACATGTATGTAAGCAAATTTGTTAAAGACGGAAATTGAGGTTAGGAGTCTGCGGGTTTAAATTTTCAGTAGATAATTTTATTGTTAAAGACTAATTAGAGACAGCAGCCTAAACACATCTTGTATACCACTTCTTATATGTGTATATATACAAATATATATATATACAAATATATATATATATATGTATATATGTATATATACATATACATATATATATATATATATATATATATATATATATATATATGTATATGTACATGTATATATATATAGATATATATGTATATATATATTTATACATATATATATATACAAATATATATATATATACAAATATATATATATATACATATGTATATATATATTTATACATATGTATATATATGTATGTATGTATATATATGTATGTATATATATTTATGTGTGTGTATATAGGTTTATTTATATATGGTGGCAAAAATATTAAGAAGAAAGTAAATTTTCAGTAAAAGCGCTACCTATCTGTTTCGTGCGATGCACTCCTCAGGAGCGCTTTGACTAAAATGAAAAGCTGAGCCAAAATGCTAGAAATGGGCTCAATGCTTTAATGAAGTGATTTAGTGTTAAGTGTGACCAAGAAGATAACTCCTAGCGTGTTTGCAAATAGTTGAAAACTCATTCCTTTTAATCAATGTGATCAAGTGGGATTCGCATATTAAGAAGTATTTCTCTATTAAACATAGTTTGCATTATTTTGTTTTCTTGCATATGGTTGTGTTGAGCTAATATTTCCCATGTTATGCTGAGTTGTTGTCTTTCAACTTCCAAATGTGCCTGCTCAGTTCTGTGTGGTGCTGCTTGTTGTGGTGGTTAGGCGAGGTTTTATGATTGCTGTATTTGGTTTTAAATTATGTTGAGCAAAGTTCTACGTAGGTTGCTACGTGGTTGTCTGTATGGTTATTCACTGTTACCTGGTATATCACATTCTTAGCTCTGCATTTTCCTTCAGAGGGCAATTGTTTGTTTGTCTGCAGTTGCCACTTTTGTCGTTTTCTTCTTTTTGTTGTACTATAGTTTTAGAAAACTTTCCGTTGCTTACACCAATGAAGCCTTCATGTTTGACTTCATTGAGTAGCTCAGTTTTAAGGTTTGTCTATTAAATATCGCGTGGAGTGGGTGTTTCTTTTGAAAGCATGTTGTATTAATGTTAAAGAGCTTTTTGCTGATATTTGCTGCAACATTGGCGATGAATAGGGGGGTTGTACCTTGTGATTTCTCTTTGTCTGCTACGTTTTTTGGATTTTTTCACGTCAGTGTTATATTGTAGTTTGCTGTTGTATCCACTCTTGTAGAGGGCTTCTTGTTACGGTTGCATTGTGCTGTTAAATTGTGGTTCATTTGATGAGAGTGCGTTTAATCGTTTGTTGATATTGCCGGGTAATTTTTTTAATATAGAAGGCAGATGACTGCTCTATTTGTGCACATGCAGTATAATTGTATTACCTGGCTTTTGAAAAGGTTTGAAGCTGCCATCTTGAGAGTTAAAAATACGTCAAGGAAGTTTACAGATCACTTGTTTGGGTCAATAGTAATTTTCAAGTTGTTTTAACTAAATACGCTGCATGTTAGTTTCTTTGTTCACTCTATAGCTTGTTCGCAAGGTAACAATGGGTGAGTTTGTTGCCTTGTGAGTGAGAAGCTCCGAGATCAAATCTTTTGCGATGCAAATTTTTCATTAATACATTTGAGTTGCCATAGCTGGACAGACACCGAAGGACTATGACAAACTTCGAGATTTATATATATATAAATCTCGAAGTTTTCATAGTCCTTCAGTATATATATATATACTGAAGGATATTTATATATATACATATAAAAATATATATACATGTATATATATACATGTATATATATACATGTATATATATACATGTATATATATGTATATATATGTATATATATATATATATATATATATATATATATATATATATATATATATTAATAGCAATTGGTTAAAATATTCACGTTTTCAGCACTTGCTTGCACAGTTGCAATTCCAGGCACCGTGAAAGAATGTGTTATGTAATGATTATATGCGCAATTATTACAAGTTCTGGCAGGGTGGTTCTGTAACTTATTGGTAAGGCACTTGGCATAGCATCTGTGCATCCGAATGTATGGGTTGATGAGGTGCATGAGGTAGCGCATTAGTCCTGTGAGATGCAACTTTGGTTGCGGATGGTCCTGTAAGATGCAACATTGGCGGCGTATGGGTCTTGTGAGGCGCAATTTTAATTTCCTAACACTCTAATCTTGCTTCAAACAGATTCATTTCTTATTATAATAAAGATTAAAATATTAGCCCAAGTAATGAGCCTAATTGCTTAAATATTATGGGTAAATAAACTTGGTCAATGACACCTACATAACCTGCCGCGGTTCATAAGCTGTTTAAATTCTTCAATGAATGTCTATCTATCTCTATGATGTGTGAGAGCACACAAAACGGTGAGATTAGCTGTTTAAATTTTGGGTTTAAAAAACTTATTTGGCATTGTGCTACACCCTTATGTAATAAGGATTATTATAACTATTAAAACAACTTATGTTTAAAAGAAAGCATTAGAGATACAATAAAGTCAAAAACTAAAATAAAACCATAATAAATGAGTATATTGTACCATCTCAAAATAAAAATTGATGATAAAAGATTAACTCTATGCTGGCTTTCAGCAGATCTGAGAGTTTTATATACTTGTATATAATGGTAACTCAGTTTGCCGGCTCATGTGTTGGTTATGTAGAAAGCTAGATCCATGGGCTAAAATCCTTCATATAAACTCCTTTCAACCAAGCCATAACATAATCTCCATGAGCCACTATTTGGAATTCTTACAGTTCATCTGACTATGAAACACTAGCAACTAATATCTGTATTTAATGTCCTCCTATACATCATTGAGATAAATATTGCTGATTTATCTATGTATCCATACTAGTTATCTCAAATAGTCAGTCTGAAAAATCATACTGGCTATGTGAGAAGATATTAGACATAATATAAATAGACATGAGATACTAGCAAAAACTCAGTTGTTTTATTTCAAAATAAAATTTGATGATAAATATGCCATAATACAAATGGGGCTAAACTGATCATTTTCACACGTCAAAAAGTCTGACCATTTCTAGCTTCATTAGCTGCAATGAAATTAGTATTTTTATATCTTGAATCTCAATATTAGGGTGAAACTGGCTGTACCTTAGAAATGTAGATGCATATAAGTTATAGCTTAAAATAGATTAACCCACATGTCACAAGGCAGCAGCTAGCCAGTTTAAATTGTTTTTTGGTAAAGTGAGTTTTTATGACAGCTGAGTCAGTCTGCACTTATACCATTCCCTGTTTTCTTGTTTCATTGCATAGAAAACGCTGTGTGGGGCAAAGCGAGAAACTGCATTCTGACTACTCCCGACTCACGATCTGAGTGGGAGCAGCGATTTCAGGAGAAATACATCAGCCCAACTTTTAGCGACATGGTAAGTGAAGTTCTTGACAGTAAAAAATGCTTTAGAATGTAGTCATACTAAATTCTCATTGATTTTATCAGAAATAATAGACATCTTTTGATCACTAATAGTTTTGCTGGTTCAAATAAAAAAATATCTATACTTTTTGATACAGTTTGCTTGCCTTCTGGATGCAAATTTTTTTAGCGTTTCATCTGCGATCAAGTTTTTTTATTTCGATCTTAAAACATCTTGGCAGTCAGATGACCTCAAGCATCAAAAACATGTTCAAATAATAAAAAAAATGCTGATACTTTCTGATAAAACCTACTACAACTTTTTTTAAGTTTCTCTTAAAAACGCCAGAAAACTAATGAACTTGCTGAGCATTTTTAAAGTTTAAAACAACAAAAATATTAAACTATAAAAAATATTTAAGCTTTTTGATAAAAATTACTAGAATTACATTTGATCCCATGTTTAATTAGCAATTTAAAGTGCTTCAATGAATTTCATTTCACTTGTTAAAACTCAACTTAGCAGCGGTCAAATGTTTGACATGTATTACATTAAAAAGCAATTGAAAGCATTTTAAATTGCCATCTATTTATACCAATATAATCTTAAGACTTTGTTCGATGTTATGGGATTTTAGGGTATTAAGAGACCAACCAAGCAGTTTTAGCGGCAGATAACCTTTTTTGTACAAGCAACAGGCTGAGACAAGGACAAATAAGGAAAAAGAGACCTTTTGTCGATAAACCATAGACATATAAATTACGATGAATGCATGACGAATGCATTTCATTTGGTTGCCTTTCTAATACATTTTTCCTATTTCGTCACCTAACTAATAATATAATCCTGGCAAATAATTATAGCACAAGGTTGAAGCCAATTTCATAAAAAAAAAAAAAAATAACTAAACAATTTCACAAAAAGGTCTGTGCCTTATTTATGCATATTTTATGTTTTTAAACAATGGTTATGTAATTATATTAATCAACTTGTGTATACCACTTTAAGGACTGCTCCAGCAAAAATTTATTCGTTTACGCAAATTGAAATTTTATAATTTTGTCTGTAGAAATTAACAAATTTTAAAAGTCATGTTTAAAACATACTATTACATAATCTGCTTTTACAAATCATATAGTTTAGCAGACGGCTTTTAGATGAGCCAGTTAAAAGAATGGACAACTGTAAAGTAACAATACATAGTGCCACAGCTGTTTTTAGTTAATACTGTGCAGGGATCACAATTTGATATGCATTTTGTTGAAAAAGTTAGGTAAACTTGTTTATGGTAAAAATTACAAAAAGCTTTTTAAGCCCCATTTTTATTGCTATCTGCTACTGTTAATGCAATACAACTTTATGCCGTATGTTGACTTTTTTGCCCCAAAATTAGACTTTTTACTAGGACATGGTTACATATTTGGTAAAACTTAATATTTGACAAATTCATGTATAATTTGTCATGTTTTTAAAACCACATGTCAATAAAAATTCTTGATAGCAAACTAATCATTGTAAATCTTTGCATCGGCTGATAATGTGAAAAATTCTTTGTAAACCTTTACTGCTTTACTTAGAACCAGTCGCTTTGTTCGAATATAACATATGGATTTACATGTAATTATATATAGTACAGTCAGCAGTTTGTACATACAATCAACTGCATACTATGATACTTTCTCTTGCTCTGTATTCTCTGGTTATTCTTCCTGTTTCTTCTTTATATATGAGCAAGGCCTGCCCTTTTCTTCCTGAGTCGGCCTGTCCTCTGAGTACTAGCCGGTCACCCAGTCGGACATATCATCCACATCCGGCAGCTAGATGCTAGCCACAAACGCTCTTTATTGAGCCAGTCATTCATTCACCCTGTTTTTTCTCAACTCGGATAAGTTAAGCTGTCCTTCAGCAGGTGCTGCCGCCAGCCGGTTAGCTGTCTGTTGCCCAGTTAGGGGAACAGACAGGCTTCCCCTAACTGTCCTCCACATTCTCCTTCCTATTACAGGCTGTGGGGTTCTCTGACAAATGGTTGAGAGCTGCTATGAGCTAGGCCCAGAGGCAGTGTTGTAAAACCTCTATACTTTAGGTATCATTGTCTTTGCTGCAGGATATTTCGGACCATGGGAGAGCCTTGGGTCAGACGCGATGTTGGTCCGTAACATTCACTTTTGGCATGCGCCCAGAGGTGATTGCTTGTCAAAAGTTGGTTAGCTTTTCTTTGTTTCCTCTGAGTCTAGCTGGCCCTCAGGGATTTTTTGTTTACCTGCCTCTATGAGTCCTTGCTAGCTCGACATTTTTTCTAAATGGTCATTTATTTTAGGTTGCTTGGAGTCCATTTCAACAGAGTAGGAAAGCTGTAATTTGAAAAGTGGCCCATGCGGAAAATTGCAGAGTGCTTCATAAAAGGCTTGCTCAGTAGTAGTTTGTAATGGAAATGATTTTCTACAAAATGGCTTTCAAACATGGCACCATGTTTGTTATTGTATCATTTCACCAAAATGGCATGGGATCAACGCATGCAATTTTTGACCCTAATAAATTCTGTATCAATCTGCTTTTCTGGTCGCGCGGGCTGGCTGGAGGTTTGCCTTTTGGGAAATGGGGCCGTTCGCCTGGGCCCATAGACCTTTTAACTATGCTATATTATAGTGTAGTTAATAGGTTTATGCATAGGCCTGGCAGGTTGTTGCAAAGTGTAAAAAATACTTTTCCTTTGGAACTTCTTAAACTGCCTTTGTCAGCTTTTGTTGAGATTCCTCTAATTTTATGGCCAATTTCCAAAGGTTTCAGACATCCAGCTTTGGGATATGCAGCTTTATCACATCTTTAGTTCAGAAATGTGGCTCCTTTTGTGCTAGTTTAGGCTCAGCTTCTTTGGGTCGGCATAGTAGGGCTTCAGCCAGTTTTCACTTGTGGAATAAGAACTGTTCTGGGCTGTGGTTGAACCAGGCTTTCATTATCTGGTAGGGCCCCTCAAATCTGGCTGCCAGGTTAGAGTTTTTCCCTTTCCTCTGTCTCTTGTTTGCTATCCAAACCCAGTTTTTGTGGGTGTAGAGAAGTGGCAGCTCCCAGTCCTGTCGGATCTCCTTCTGTGCTTAGCTAAGTGTGCTCTTGAGTTATGCTAAACCTCTCTTGCACGTCAACTATGTATTTATTCTTTGAGTGGAACCTTTTGGGAAGGGCTGGCACTCTAACTGGTCCTGTGGGAACAACTCTCCTTTAAACAAGACCATGTTTGTCGTCTTCCTCATGGCTGAATGTGAAGCATCCCAATACGGTCTCATCAGATGGAGGGGCAACATGTCCCATTCTTTCTTGCCTCGCTTTAGTGGTAGGGCTTTAATCAAGTTGACCAGGTTTCTGTTGTTTCGCTCTGTTATGTTGTTTGCTTGTGGGTGTTGTGTGACTTTTTTGCACAATGCAGCTGGTACAGGCTTGCAATTAGATGTCTCTCAAACTTTCTTCTTTGTCAGTGTAAATCTGTTCCTGCTAGCTCATGTAGCAAAATACTCACTCGTCCCGGGTTTGTGCAATTACTGACACTGTTGCTTTTGAAAGAGCCAGGCTATTCTGCCATTTGCTAAAATGATTGGTTGACACCATGATCCTCTTGTTGACTTTTGATGTCATTGGCAAAGGCTCCATCAAGTCCATCACCACCTTTTGCCAGAGGTAACCAACATATCGTCTCTGCTTTCCTCCAGCTACCTTTGTCTTACTGCGCTTGGCAGTTTAGACGCTTTACAGCTGTCGATCAGGCTCTTCACGGTTGCTGTCAGACCCGTTCAGCACTAAGCCAAGTAGAGGTGACTGATCTTTCAGTCCACGTCAAAATGGGCCGAGGTGCGTTTGTCACACAGTGGTTTCTTAGTTTCTAGGCTGGTCGTAAAGAGAAGTTTGAGTCTCTAACACTACATCTGGCCGTATCCTAAGGGACTGCCAAATGGTCCAATTTCCAGAGCACTTGTCCTTCTCTGCTGTCAGCTGTTATCTGGCCAGTCCGTCGCCTCTGAATAAAATTTGGTTCATGGTGGCCATGGGTCCTGCTGTTTGTCTGCATCTGATCCAGTTCCTTATTCGTGACACATTTAGCCTTTACTCGAGTTTCAGGGTCAACCACAGGGCTGCCACTTTGAAGATAGTGAGCTGAAAACTCTTGAAATGACTTGGCTTCTCTTCAGTTTGCACAATAAAGGTCTTCCTGCACTAGCTTTTGGTGGCTGCACTACTTTTCAGCTAGACGAGTTTGCATTGCCGACAGTTTTCACAGGTCTGCCAGTGCATTCCATCATTATTGCTATGGTTTAGGTTGACTCGATGCTTCAAGGTGCAGCGGAACTCTGCAAAGATTTTCAGACACCAGCTTACTCGGTTAGATAGTTCTTTTTCTACACTGTTCAGTTCTGAGCAGAAATGGCTGGCAAGGTAAGTAGGCTAAGACTGGCTTATCGTCCTTGTTCCTGGCCATAAACTTTTTTTGGGTGACACAGTCGTTATTCTCAGCAAGTTTCAGAGTTTTGCCAAAGTAAGCAATCACCATTTCTGCCCCGCCCTTTACTTTAAACAATACTGCCCCTTCCACACATCTTCTAGCATCTGCATATAATTTTTACAATTGGCTCAGATCGAGATACCCCAAAAGAAACAAATAGAGTTGGAGAGGAAATGCATAAAAGATGCATTTGTTAAGCCTCTCAAACGCTGCCTGTTCTTATTTTTTATTTTCATGCTTCTTTCTTTCTATCAGCTTGTAAAGGGCCGTGCCGCCGTAGTGAAGCTCAGAATGCACTGTCAGTCAAATTCTACCACATTCAGAAAATTTTAAAGCTTCCTGAGCCCCTTGGAGATGGGCCATTCTCAAACCGCCTGTGTTTTCTCAGGGTCGGGCCGCTTTGACCCCCTCGTGGCCTAAATAGTGGATTTATTGATAAAAGTGCTCAAATTTGTTGGGTTTAAGCTTGAGTGCTCTATATGCTGTGAATGTTAGCTTGAGTTGAAGTTAGCTTAGAATGTTTGATTTTACACTTCCATAGACTAGATCAGCTCGTGAATGCTAATTTCCTTGGTGTATTAGCATACAGTGACAAGTGCCAGTAGCCACTGACTAGATTCAATGAGCAGAAGAACCGTTGCAAAAATCAACCATAGAATCACGTACTGTGGTTGGTGTTTGCAACGCCTACTGGTTTACTTACTTACTCAGAAGTTTTGTGGTGCACCCGGTGTTTATCAAGAAGTGGATGGATTGCCTCTTTTTTTTCCTCGAGGAAGTATCTAGTTTAATGAGGCCAACCCAGTGTCTGTGCTGTGATCGGTTCTTCACCACTTTTTTAAAGCAAATCTTTGGTGTGTCCATATGACCTGGAGGTGGGATGGAGCAGGAGCCAGTCTTGCTTCTTTAAAGACAGGTTTCCAGTCAAAGACTGACCCTGCTCTTGCCATTCTTTGTTGCTCTCCATTCCTTGCTGTCCTGCCTAGCGTGATCCGTTTTGGCTCAGGCTGCACCTTTCTCTTCTTAGCTGGGATAGGGTTCTGAGGTCCAAAGTCAAAGTAGTTATTGGTAACTACAGTGGTTGGTTTTCACTTCACCTTTCCGTCACTCCAAGATGAATTTTGTGCGAGAGTTCATTCAGGCTCCGTAGGCCTATCCAGCTGGCTGGAATGCCTATTTACGAGGTTAAGCCTTGCAGGGTCTTTGTACAACCAGTCGTAACCACTACTGTTTCAGCCCTTTGTGCATTCCTTGGCTCAGGCACTTTTTGAGGGGAAGTTCTGTCAGATGTGCTCCTGCCTTCCTTAACTCTGGCATAGTAGAGGTTTTTGCTAGGGCTGCATTTGAGGAGTGGTTCTGCTCGCTTTGCAGCTGACGGACCTGCTTCATTAGCTGTTGCACTAGAAGTGCAAGTTGGCTAATGGACTAGCCCTCTAAAATTGTCATCTATGCAGCTTGCTCCTCATTGAACTTGTCAACCAGTTTCTGGCATTTTTCAGTTATCACTTAAGGAACTCCATGCGAGCCTATACCGCATCAGTCAATGTGGAGATGGATATGGCCAGCCGTTACCATTGCAGACAAGGGTTGTTCGGAATGCTACAGAACATTTCCTTTTCCACGTATGCGCGGTAGGAGTCTGGCGGATTGCCTTGATTTACTCGAACCAATTGTTCTCCTGGGATGGCATGCTCCTGAATAGTGATCTGGGCGGCTTTCTGTAATGTACTCAGTTTTGCTAGAGCATGCCTGGGAGACAGGCGGAGCTGAGTCCTGAGCGCCTCAAAACATCATTAAATTGTTGGCCTGACCACAATTTTTTGTCTTTTTTTACAGCCTCCCCAAAGTGCAACAATACAACAGTCTTGGTACACAGGTTGCTTTTGGCAAGCTCTAGGAAACAACATATGCAGTATTCCACATTTCCAGTACCTGCGTATTGAGGTCCTTTCAGCGGATGAGTTGCATGCATGGTCTAAAGGACCATCATTAGCCTTCCCAACTCATTGGCCAGACAGTCCGTGTCCCTCTCTGTGCGCCAAGCACGCTGTGTGGGCCATTGCACCTTTCCTACAATATTTACATTTTAGATATTGAGATAAAGGCTGCTTCTTTAAAGGCAGCTTAACTTTCACTGGTATACTGGTATATTTAGACATTGTCAATATTTTTGACAATGTCTCACCTTGGATTACTTGATATTTTTGGGTTTCTCCCGTGATGCCATCTTTACGGCAATTGTGGGAAGGTCATCCAAAGATTCGTTAGCTTATGTGTATTCATGATTCAAGATATCTTACTGCTGCCAGCAGTGTAAAGGATCCATCATGATGAACCTTTACTGCTACACTTAGAACCAGCAGCGGTTTGTGAGTGTAGAGTATATATTTACAAATAAATATATAGATATATATGTATGTGAATATATATATGTTTATATATAGATAAATATATATATATATATCTACATTGATATATATATTAATATATATATATATGTATATTTACTATATATGCTCTGACTATATATATACATATATACTATATATGCTCTGACTATATATACATGTATATATATATATATATTCCAAAGTAGTGTGTTAAAGCTGCCAAATAGTGCTCAATGAGTGATCAGAGCTTGAATATAAAATTTATTCATGTAAAACATTAGATAAAAAACAACTTCATTACTATTAGTTTCATGTCTGTTACGCAGACAATCATCAGACCTGATGATTGTCTGCGTAACAGACATGAAACTAATAGTAATGAAGTTGTTTTTTATCTAAAGTTTTACATGAATAAATTATATATATATATATATATATATATTGTTTCCTCACTCCGAATCACCCATATGGGTGGTAATTTCTGCTCTAACTCGGGTCTCCTACCAGAGACCTGGGAGTTTAAGCACTCGCCTCAAGATCTTAGCTGTTCCCAATAGCGCACTTTTCTGCAACTCATCTGAGTTGATTGCTGTCGGTATTTGGGCAAGCCACATTTTATGCGCCGGTGTTATTGCGCCCAGTGCCCTAATGACTACTGGAATTACAGTTGTTCTTACATCCCAGCATTTTTCAAACTCTTCTTTAAGAGGGATATATCTCTCTACCTTTTCTTTTTCTTTGCTGGCTATATTGTAGTCATTGGGTACTGCTATATCTATTATAGTAGCCTTCTTTTTCTCCTAGTCCACCACCACTATATCTGGTTGGTTTGCTAAGACAAACTTGTCAGTCCAGATGTAGAAGTCCTAGAGGATCTTAGCACAGTCATTTTCAATGACCTTACCAGGAGCTTCCACCAGTGTTGTGGTATATTAAGGCCATACTCATCACATAGACTTCTATACACAACACCTGCAACATGATTATGCTGCTCAGTGTATGCATTTGCTGCTAGCTGCTTGCATCCACTGATGATGTGTTGAATGGTCTCGGGTGCACCTTTGCACAGTCTGCATCTAGGATCGTCTTGAGTGAGATATATTTTTGTTTGGAGTTGCCTTGTTGGGAGCACTTGCTCCTGGGCTGCTATGATTAGCGACTCTGTATTGGCTGTTAGGTTTTTTTTGTTCAGCCGCATATATGTCTGGTGAAAATTGCTAACCTTAGATATTTGTCGGGTGGTAAGCACCATGAAGAGGTTTCATGTGCCAGTCAATTTCCTCATCATCAGGGCGAAGCACTATTTTCAGAGCAGTCAATTGAATTTCAGCTAGCAACTTATCTGAAGTGGCTATGGAGGCTGCATAGGCTTTGATGCTTTGTTTTTCCTCTTTCACTGTCTGCTGTACACTTTAGAGTTCTCTACCACCATCTTTCCTATCGAAATACAATCTAGTAGTATCAGATTTTGGGGGAGTGCTCCACGCATAGTCAGCAGTTTACGAGTTGCTATATCTGTTTCCATGATGGCTTCTTCATTCCACTTTATTATGCCTGCTGGATATCTTATTACTGGCAGTGCATAGGTATTTATTGCCATGATTTGGTTCTTGGCAATGAGCTGGCTCCGTAGGACCTGCCGAAGGCGTTTCTTGTATTTGGTAATGGCTTTGTGGCGTACCTCGGCTTCGTAGTTGATGTTGCCTTGCATAATCTCCAAGTACTTGTACCCTTCTCCTATATGTTTGATGATACCATTTGGCATTCTTAGGCCATCTGTGAGCATAGAATGGTCTTTCTTAAGAAATGGCCTTCTACATTTGTCAATACCAAAAGTCATTCAGATGTCCTTGCTGTACACCTGAGTGAGATGTATTAGCGAATCAATGTCCCTTTCTTTGTTAGCGTAAAGCTTGATGTCATCTATGTAGAAGAGGTGGTTTATCTTGGTGCCCCTTTTAAACTGGAACCAATATTGAGTCTTCTCCAGCATATTGTTTAGAGAGTATATATATATATATAAAAAAAAAAAAATTGTTTTCTCACCCCGGATACCCCGTATGGGTGGTAAATTCTGCTCTAACTCGGGTCTCCTACCAGAGACCTGGGAGTTTGAGCACTCGTCTCAAGATCTTAGCTGTTCCCAAAAGCGCACTTTTCTGCAACTCACATTAGTTGATTGTTGTTGGTATTTGGGCAAGCCACATTTTATGCGCCGGTGTTATTACGCCCAGTGCCCCAATGACTACTGGGATTACGGTTGTTCTTACATTCCAGCATTTTTCAATTTCTTCTCCAAGAGGGAGATATTTTTCTACCTTTTCTTTTTCTTTGCTGGCTATATTGTAGTCATTGGGTACTGCTATATCTATTATAGTAGCCCTCTTGTTCTCCTTGTCTACCACCACTATATCAGGTTGGTTTGCTAGGACATGCTTGTCAGTCCGGGTGTACCAGTCCCAGAGGATCTTAACGCGATCATTTTCATTGACCTTACCAGGAGCTTCCCACCAGTGTTGTGGTTTATTAAGGCCATACTCGTCACATAGACTTCTATACACAATACCTGCGACATGATTATGCCGCTCAGTGTATGCGTTCTCTGCTAGCTGTCTGCATCCACTGATGATGTGTTGGATGGTCTCAGGTGCATCTTTGCACAGTCTGCATCTAGGATCGTCTCTAGTGTGATAGATTTTCGTTTGGAGTTGCCTTGTTGGGAGCACTTGCTCCTGGGCTGCCATGATTAGCAACTCTGTATTGGCCGTTAGGTTTCCTTTGTTCAGCCACATATATGTCTGGTGAAGATCGCCAACCTTAGATATTTGTTGGTGGTAAGCACCATGAAGAGGTTTCGTATGCCAGTCAATTTCCTCATCATCAGGGCGTAGGTCCGTTGTGAGAGCAGCCGATTGTAATTCAGCTAGCAAATTATCTGAGATGGCCATGGAGGCTGCATATGCTTTGATGCTTTGCTCCTTCTCTTTCACTGTCTGCTGTACACTTTTGAGGCCCCTACCGCCATCTTTCCTATTGAGATACAATCTAGTAGTATCAGATTTTGGGTGGAGTGCTCCATGCATGGTCAGCAGTTTACGAGTTGCTATATCTGTTTCTTTGATGGCTTCCTCAGTCCACTTTATTATGCCTGCTAGATATCTTATTACTGGCAGTGCGTAGGTATTTATTGCCATGATTTGGTTCTTGGCATTGAGCTGGCTCCGTAACACCTGCCGAAGGCGTTTCTTGTATTCGGTAATGGCTTTGTGACGTACCTCGCCTTCGTGGTTGATGTTGCTTTGCATAATCCCCAAGTACTTGTACCCTTCTTCTATATCTTTGATGGTACCATTTTGCATTCTTAGGCACTATGTGAGCATAGAATGGCATTTCTTAAGAATTAGCCTTCCACATTTCTCAATACCGAAGGTCATTCCGATGTCCTTGCTGTATACCTGAGTGAGGTGTATTAGCGAATCAATGTCCCTTTCTTTGTTAGCGTACAGCTTGATGTCATCCATGTAGAAGAGGTGGTTTATCTTGGTGCCACTCTTAAACTGGTACCCATATTGAGTCTCCTCCAGCATATTGCTTAGAGGGTTTAGGCATACGCAGAAGAGCAGCGGTGATAAGGAGTCACCTTGATAGATGCCTCGCTTATCTTGTACACTCGCCAGCTTTGTGCCATTAGCCTCCAGTTCCGTCTTCCATTTGGTCATTGACATATTGATGAATGCCACAAGAGCAGGGTGAACATTGTACATACTGAGGCACTCAAGTATCAAACTATGGGGAATTGAGTCATAGGCCTTTCTGTAGTCAATCCAAGCCATGGCAAGATTGGTTTGTCTTCTCCTGCTGTCTTGACAGACCGTCCGATCCACCAGTAACTGATGTTTAGCTCCTTGGGTGTTGCGCCCAATTCCTTTCTGAGCACTGGTCATATAGTGACTCATGTGCTCTTCCAGTTTGTCTGCAACTATTCCTGAGAGCAGTTTCCAAGTGGTGGGCAAGCACGTCATTGGTCGATAGTTTTTGGGAATCGGCCCCTGCTTTGGGTCTTTTATCAGAAGCACAGTTCATCCTTTGGTCAGCCATTCTGGATGGTCACCTTGTTCTATTAGGTATTCCATCTGCTTAGCCATTCTAGTGTGAAGTGATGTCAATTTCTTTAACCAGAAGGCTTGAATCATGTCATGGCCAGGTGCTGCCCAGTTCTTCATACGCTGCACTCTGCACTTAATGTCGTCTTTGCTGATGGTGAGTCTTTGCTGAGCCACAGTGTGTTGATGGTTCTCTTTAAGCCTCTTTAGCCAATTTGCAGTGGTGTTATGAGTGGTCTCTTTCTCCCAGATGTCCTTCCAGAACTTTGAAGTGCTAGATCGGGGAGGCTCAGATATTGGCCTCTGCAGTTCACCTTTGAACTGGGAATACACTCTAGATGGATTATTGATGAACAGTTTGTTCATTCTCTTGTTATCTCGCTCTTTGGTGTACCGCTTCAGTCGTGCCGAGAGTGCTACTAGCCGCTGTTTGGCAGATTCTAGAGCTTCTATTGTGGCTTCCTTTTTTGGACGCTCCAAACTGTGGTTAGATCTCTCACTGAGCCTACTAACTTTCTTGCGCAAGTCCTTGATCTTATTTTGTAGCCTCAGCTGCCAGGATGGAATGGCTTGAAGCCTTGTTGGCATTGGCTTAATATTCATCTCCTCCAAGATGACGGTTGCTGTACTGTAGATTAAGGCATTAGTCTCACTGATTGATCCAGTTGAGATCGACTCCAGTGCCATGTTAATGTCTTCTAACAGCTTCTTAGGTATGGCCTTGCTAACTCTTCATAGTGGTACCCTGCTTCCATAATCATTAGCAGCTGACATCTTGTTGATGATATTTTCCGCAAGCTCTTTCACCCTTGGGTCAAGGTCCAAGTGCATGTCTTCTTCAGCCTGTGAGTCAACACATGATCGTGTATGCACGACAGTGTGTGTTGATATGCACTCCTCGTTGGTTGAGGTTACTTGGGTGAACTGTTTCCTAATTTCATCTACCTCAAGTTCCGATATGAGGTGTCGCTTGATTATGTTACTCCTCTGAGCTACAAGTTGCTTAGCGGTTAGTGGCAATTCAGGGCGCATGTTTATCCACAGTTGCCGCATCCTTCCCATATAGCCCCACTTCTGAGGTTCACTCATAAAGTAGCACTGCATGAGGTCCGTGTTATCAGTCCGAGTCCATTTCATCCGTTTTGAACCAGTAGCCCATTTTTCACTGCCTTGTCCTGGTTCAGCTACAGGCAGCGCGGAGCTATATATATATATATATATATAGCTATATATATATATATATATATATATATATATATATATATATATATATATATATATATATATATATATACATGTATAGAGAGAGAGCAGTCAGTGGCTTGCTCATATAATCAACTGCATAGAATGATGTTTTCAATTTCTTCCCTTACCCTGATTATCGTACCTCTTCAAATATATGCAAGGGCCTGCTCTCTTCTTTCTGGGCTGGCGGGATATTTCAGTGCTGTCATGGCAGCCAGCCAGTTGTCTCATCATTGTCTGCTGTTTGTCCTGACAGGGTCGGGCTGGCGTTCGGCGGGGTAGAGCTATCTTCATGCCTGCTGGCTGGTAGTTGGCCAGTGGTTGGTCATGTTGTTGCTCTGCTAGAAAAACAATTGTCATTTTCCACATTTCCATAAAAATTTCACTAATACGTTGCAGAACAAACTTAGATGCTATGTTTGCTAGATGCATGTCTGAGTCAAATGGTTCATCAATATTACTACAGCTTGTAGCATTGTTATTACTGCTAAAAATAAAATCGTCATTTTCAGCAGTACTATTGTTCAATAAAAGTTCATTCAAAATCAATCGATCTAAAATTAGTAAAACCTTTACAGCTGTTATGCGTCACACAAAATTTGTAATTGCTAAGAATAAACTGCGATAAAAAGTAAAGTTTTGGCAAAGTGAAACTGCCTTCAGGATGGGTTGTAAACATAATTTTATTAGCTCAGCATATGTAGATAACTGTTTCTTTTTACTGAAGTACAAGTGCAATAGGCTAAAATTAACTGCTCACCAATCAAAAATGTTTTGTACAAAGCCTGTTAAAGCTGCATTATCTAGTTCTTGGCCTACTGAAATATACATGGCTTGTGATAGTGAAGCAGTCCTCTTTTAACTATTGCATAAGATTAAACATTGTTAATAAAGTCTATTTGATGAAAACTGTTCCCAGAATGTCTAAACTGCTGATGCTGACCACAAATTTATTTTTCACGTAATACCTGCCAGCAGTTTCACAATTCATTCACGCATGTCAAAACTTACATGCACACTTAAGCTAGCAGCTTGATCACATAGTTTTTAACATAGCTTCTGCTAAAGCTTTCTAAACTGAATGGTTCTCTAATAGGATATGACAACAGAGCTTTTTGAATGTCTCCTTTTTTAAATCAGTAAAGACCCTTTGACTTTGGACCTTGCGAAACAAAGTAACCATTGGCTTACGACTAATAACATGATTGTAATAAATTAATAAATCTATTTTTGATCAGATGAAGTTGGTAACAGAGACATACAGGTATTTCCGGCTCAAATCATTTATTATTAAGCAATGACAGTTCTTGCCAATTGCCCGACTACCGACTCACCCATTAAATATAGTTTTGTTCTTAATTAACTGTTTTCAACAAAAAGCAGTTCGATTTTATAGATTTGATACTGATTTGCAGCTGAGTAATTTGATATGATTAATTCAGTTGCTTGTACCACTACTTACCTCTTACCATCGTAGTAAAAGCTGTAGTACATATTGTAAAAAATCTACTGCCACCCTATACTACTCCATAAAAAACCAAACCGCTGTGAGTATATAAGGCAGTATATATTTTTGCAAATATATACGGTGTACGCATGTTCAACAGACAACTGCATAAATTGGGTCTTTGCAGTGTTCTGCCAGCAGGTCGGATTTGCCAACCGTTCGGTTCTTTCAGGGCTGGTTCGGTGGTAGGTCAGTTTTTCTTCTGCTGAGTCGGTGGAAAGTTGCTCGGTTATCTGCCTGCTCAGTACCAGATTGGTATTTCATCTTGACAGCTCCGTGACTGGCCCGGCTGTCTTTACTAGCCTACTGCTGACCAGCTGCACTTTAGGCCAACATTCACCTTTAAAATGATGGTCAATCTTCAATATCTTTCCGTTCCAGCCGATGAGATTGCACAAAATAACTCAAGAAGTGGAAAATGAATCACAGAGTTATCTTTCAGAAGTTTTATCTACTACAAAGGTTCCAGTTGATTACAAACACATTTTGGCTTCTCCAGGATTGTGGGAATACAGGCTACCACTAACTGCAGCTTCAGTACTCAATCACATGGGCAACTCTGGCAAGGTATCACAAAGTATCTAAAATTCCCAAAAACTGCATTTTGTAATTTTATAGTCTTGGTCACCCAAGTTAAAAAACATCCATTGTAATAAATATTTATTTCAAATTAGTAATAAGTATTCTGATGAGATCAAAAAAATATTTTTTTCAGACATTGCTATGATTAATATACAACTGTCACAAACTTCCAGTAAATTTTGTTCTGTTCAAACAAACGGATGGATAAGGTTGTGAATCAACTGACTGGTTGACTCTCTTTGAATTTATAGCAATTCATATATTAATTAGGGCAGCCCGTTTATTTACTTGCATATTATAAATATCAGGTTAGGGAAAGAGGTTATGCTCAGCCATAAGCTGTTAGAATAATGCTACAATGTTTTGTCTCCAACGTTGTCAGCAAAGGATTTCATGGTGAATCTTCAGTTCAAAAACTTGAAAATTAAACCTTGATGCTTTGCAGCAGTTAGCTATTTTTATTGTTATATATTACTTTCATAAAGGCTCTTTACGTGTATAAAAGTAATTGGTTTCCTGATTTCAGTAACAATAGTGTCATTCATAGGTAATCTTTTAGTAAATGGTTTAACAATGGTATTTCACCGATTGCAGGAGTTGCCCTTACTCACTGCATTGGTCAACAACTGTGAAGCTCTAGTCGCAATAAAATGTCTGCCAGACATCCTTCACCTGATCAAGTTGATTGGTAACAAGTTTCACTGTCGCTTCACCCGAACTCAGGCTGCAGAAATAAACATCAACTCATTCTTAGTCAAACACGAGCAGACATTGAATGTGTCTCAAAAGAGGTTGGAGGAGATGGTTAAAAGCTTTGTGAAAGCCTGGAATACAGCCATCACCTTTCCATTTTGTATGTTGTGATAAATTATCTCTAATATCTCTCTCTTCTCTATTACATAATAGCGATGAATTTAAACTTTTATGTAACCTAGAATGTATTCTAAAGAATATACCAAGGCTGACTGAAATGTTTTTACAAAAATATTTTTAGCTATGACAATATTTTTGTTACTAATAGGGATTATTATCAGTATTCATAAAACTATTTTTGCTAATAGTTGCCATCATAATAGCAAATGCAAAGCTATTCATTAATATAAATGATCCTACCATATATCCCTGCACATAAACCAATTTTGAAGTGCAAAATATTTTACTAAACCAAAAGGTTCGGCTTGAACTTTGTTCGAAAACCAACGAAATGGCATTATGCTAACTTAAGGCTAGTTCACACCATATTTCCCTATGTTAGCGTTTTCCTTTTGCTGTTTATCGTCGATTACATGAACCATAAACCAATAGCATCGACGAAGCAACGCGGACATGTTGGGAATGTTTGCAGCTGTCAAACTTTCCCAATGTAAGAAGGCTACAAATATGTAGCAGAATGAGTTCGATCACTTTTTTGTCCTGTTCATACTATCGTGATTGGCAAGTTAAGCATTTTTTGAGTCACAAAGGTTATCACGATTATTATAGCTCGAGGTTATATTATATTACTGTTAAAAATAGATACTCACTGTCACCACTGCTATTGCCCAGTAGACAATCATCAACAGTCTATTGATCAACAATTTGTGACACACAATAAGCTGTAATCATGCACCTGATCATAGCGAAGAAGAAATAGCCATAAAAAGTGTTCTATACAAAGCAACAATAAGCTTAGCTTGAGATTCAAACATGGTTAGCTTTGGCTCAAGGAAAACAGGTTTTTTTTTCTTTCAATTAATCAATGACTTGATAGGCTAATTATAGAATACTCACCAATCAGAAACATTTTGTACTAAGGTTACAAAAGTTGCTCCATTTCTGCAGCTGATAGCTTTGATAGCTACATAAGGTGCGTAACGATTTATAGGGCCAGTTTATACGTGAATTCTTATAAATTCCCTGCCTTTCCAAAATCGGCTTATGTATGAGATAAGCTTACATATGTACATATTATGTATATGTATATGTATATTATGTATATGTATATGTATTACGTATATACGTATATTACGCTTATGTATGTATATGCTGGGATATACTGTAGAATTTCTACCTCTTAATATATGTTTTGTTTACAACTCAGTTTGAGGAAACTAAGTTTAAAAAAATTCTCTTGCTTTATTCAATTTTACAAATGAATAATTTTAATTGCTTTGAGAAAAATTAGAAACTTTTGGTGTAAAGATTGAAAGATTTAAAGATGGGTTAGGCAATTAGCAAATATTCAACTCATCATTCAGCTATGTTTTTTTAGGGAAAAGAGAGGCTGAAGTCCTCAGTAATGACCCAGTTCTTTCCACTTTCCTCATCGACAGACATGACAAAGATACATCTCATTCTCTCAGACTTGTGAGATTTCTGATTACGACTCACAATGCTGTAATCTCAGCTGCCAATACTGAGAGGTTAGTATTTAGCAGGTAGTTTTCTGTAGTTTAGTGGTTCATTTAGACGGAAAAATGCTTTGCAAACTTAATGAAAAAATAGATATCATCATAATTACTTTGCATTATTTTTTATTCTTTCTAAGCTGAGATTTTTGTTTGTAAAATCACATTTTTTGAAATAATTTTAAAACCGGCAACATCAGAGGTAATGTCTCTACAACCAGAACACCATATTCAAAAGTTGCAAACGACCAAAATGAATATATCATTTTGAGATTGCTCTAGGGTTGTTGTTTATGCTGACTGAAAAGTAACTTTATCTGAATGTTTTAGAAACCCAGTTTCTCCAAGTCACATCACTGCATCCTTGCTGGTGAGCCTTAGAGACAGAGATGAAGTATTTAGTCTCATCTCAGCTCATAGTGAGTCCTCCTCGGATGCGACCAATGACCTTCAATATGACTGGGATGGAGCTGAACATGAGGCTAGAGTAAAATTTGTTGGGTATCGAACTAGCATTTCTTTTACTGATACTGACCTCCCTTTCTACATGTTTCAAGAAGATTTCAGTCTCCAAAATCAAATTGAAGCTCTTATCTCAAAGCAAGTAAGTGATATGACATGTTGTATAGCTAGTCTGACTGTAATTTAGTAGTGCTTATATTTATAATGTTTTCAGTCAATATCAATTTCCTTAAAATATTTATGCTGAACAGACCAGTGTTCTAACTTTTTTGCGAGATTGATTGTTTTTATACAACAATCTTTTAAAGATGCCCAATAAATTTGAAACCATTACTTTGAGCTGAACCATCTAACGAGTACTTGCCCCTGAAAATATTTTAGTAAATATGCTGTGACAGTAAGTAATGATGACTGTAAGTTTTACCCTCCGTGGGTATCAAGTGTTTTTACTTTCTTCTGGCAGCATTCACACAAAGTTCATTTACATTGTAGAAAAAGTTGGATGGCCAAACCCGTGATATCACAGCAAATGCAGCTTCAAATCAGAGTATTCAGACTCTGACCAACAACTTGAATGCTCTGGGAATTGCGATCAACTATCTTTCAGCTATGCCCAGATATGACAGAGAGAGGTCTCTTTCAGATTTCATGCAGAACACAGTTGGTACTGCGCCAGGATACTTGAAGCCATTTATTAAAGTTAAGCACACAGTGGATGTCTGGCTGGTTGTCAAGTACTGTCAAACAGATGCACTCATGCAAAACAATCAGGTATGTCGACAGTTTGGAGAGTTCAGGATAAGATATGAAGCTACAATATGAAAATTAGCATATCTTCTCGAAACCCTCTCTTTGTATTGTTTATTTAAAACTCATTAGATTCAAATGCAAAAATGGCTTGAAGTATTTTTTTCTTGTCCTATTAAAGAGAGTTATTTGTCATTACAAGGATGTGAATGGTAAAGGTAAAATGTGCTTTGCTAGGAGACACTCTTATGTTCTGGCCCATAACAACACCATGTGTGTAAATTAATGCAACGATTGTCACACATAATTATTTGTAGTCCATTTTGTTACTTACAAATTAAAAGCAGATAGAATATTGTAATAATGATATATGTGTGCGATGATTATGTTGACTTTTTTGAAATAAAAGTTTTTTATAGTTCCAGCGTGATTTGAATTTAAAAGATAATATTGAATAGCTTTGCAAGTAGACAGAGCAGTGAGTTTAGTAACAGAAGAAACAAAATTGATATATTTTCTTCATGCATTAAGTTGCTTTGAATTTCGGGGTAGTTAAACCCATTTTTAGATCAGCATTTTAGTGTAATGCTATGAAATATATGAGTAAAATTTAATTTGTGCCTAATAACCATTTTTAATTGTGTTCATTAAAAAAATTACAACAAAATCATTTAAAAGAGTATTATTATTTATAAAAAATTGTTTAATATGACTTTGTGAGTCAATCTTTGCTAGTTATTCCATGCCAGATATCTCTTGTAAGCAGCGTATGCAACAATACCTTTGGCATTAGCAGTTGGCTGCTCTTAAGTTCAATGCCAATTAAAATTGGCAAGGGAAGTAACTTCTTACTAAACACAGCTTTTATCAAACATATATTGTAATTAGCTGGTGTATTGATGATTTTGTTGTACAGGACCCATTTGATGATATACATGTTGCCTACACTGAAAATCTCACAGCAGAAGTAGAGAATGTTGTTATGAAAAAGTGTACATACAAGAGCCCGAGAACAAAAGCTCTCCTACAACAACTTTTCACATTCATCATTCTTTTCCTGAACAAAGAAGCTGTTGTTCAAGATTACATTGATCCAGAAAGAGGGTAAGAAATTTTATTAGTTTGAAGTTAAATTTTAGGCAATTAATTTAACAATAGTTATATTACTCGCCATCTACTTCTAAGTAAACTTACCATTTGTTATTGATGATTCAGCCTCAAGAGAATATTTGTTATTTTACTTGTTAACTTATTTGGTGAACCAACTTTGGGTTTTCTGAACATAAAGATTTACAAAAAGTACTTTTTTACTCAAAACCGAATACAAGTCAATTTATTTGAATTTCATTTTTATTCTCTTTGCAGTTTTTTATTTATTCCATTGTTTCAGGCTCTATGATGCCTTGGTCAGATTCCTCTACAAATACGATGAAGATGGTGTTGATGAATCAATGGAAATGCTACCTGATCTGCCAGCTTGTGTAACTGTGAGCAATGCCGAAAGGTTCTGGAGATCCGTATGGAGCAGATTCACCAGTGCTGGAGAAACCCAGTAAATTTTGATGCCAATTAGATGATTGTGATTGAACATTGACCAAATTGACAAACTTTAATATCAATTAGATGATTGCGATCAAACATTGACGAATCAACTAATTTTATGATTGGCTTCTTAATACAATCAAAATCGATGCTCTCTGTTCTGTTGAAAAGGAAAGACATAAACAGGTCATTAATTCAACTACTAAACTGCTGCTTTCATTCCATTCACTTTTTTAATTTCATTATAATTACTTTAGTTTTGAGTGATCTATTTCGGGTTGGGTATCGTCTTATTTAACATTTGCCATATTATACATTAATGCTTTTGTGTGATATATATTTTATATTTCAATAAATTTGGTGTGGGTGTATGATGAGTGGTATAAGATTTCTGTATGAGGTACTATACAAAACCAATGGTTATCATCAATTACCCAATATTTACAATAGTTCAATTACTAAACTGATAATATTCATTTGAACACCACAGCTGGTGACTCACAGTTTATGAAGGCTTACAGGCTAGGCTTCCCAGATATGCAAACCTTTCCTAACATTTATGCATCACAGTTTCTTAATAAGCAAAAGCACACATACCAAGCCTATAGTTGAGCAAAAGGTAGACCAGTATCCAATTTTTAGGATCAAGCATTCGACCAGACTTTGATCTTTAGATCGTTTGTCGTTTTTTTTCTTGTAATATTTGTGCAACCGTACAAAATTCTTTTGATTGGCAGTCTTATCTGAATTAAACATCAAAGAACTTTGAAAACCTAAATATCTGGTCATTAAATATTTTAAAGTTTGAATTTTAAAATATGTACAAAGAGGGCTTTAAGTGAAGTATTGAAAAAAATGACTTTAATTCTATATACCATAAAACCTTTAATTGAACGTCGCCTCTATTTGAACGTCACCTCTATTTGAACGCTACCCCTTTTGACCACCGCTACAAAAAAAGATTGAAAAATAAAGCACCACCCTCTATTAGACTTCCACCTTCATATGACCGCCACTTTGACTATCTTTGATCTTTATGAACCTACAAAATGAAGTGATCAGTAGAAAAGTGTCCACAAAATCGTATTAATAATGAATCGTTTACATTAATAACAATCAACTCTCTCGTTGTCCAACTCTGAAGCTTTTTGCTTTTTTTGTTGAGACTTCAAAAGCAACACCATAGAAATAATCAATAACGGTCTCAGGTTAATAGTAGTTCTTTGTTTAACGTGGTCTTGATACTTCAAAGTACATGTACCTTTATAAAAAAATGGCTCAATTTTACGTTGGTAGATGACCATTGAAAGCAACACTATAGGAAAAATTAGTATCTGTCTCCGGCTATTAGTAGTTATTTGTTCAGCACGATGTATCTACTTCGAAGGAGTCTACATATATAAAAACGGTTTAAATTTATGATGGTAGTTGAACTTTCAAAGTGACGCTACAGTAATCATTATTAACAGTCTTAGGCTAATAGTAGTTCCTTGCTTAACGTGGTTTTAATACTTTGCAGAACTTGCATATAAAAACGATTTACAAGTTTTGGGCCAAGGCTTGAGTTTAGCAAGCAAACTTTTACGCGTTGCATTTGTGCTAAATGCAGCAAGTAAAGGTTTTGCTCTGCTAAAAAAAGATTTGGACGCTAATATCCACTAGTTCAGCAGTGCAGAGAAAGAGTTGAGGCTCCAATATATTGTGGAAGGTATTGAACAACCAGAAGATGCTCATTCCATCGGAAGCAACAATCAGATTGCAGCTAGCCTGGGCATGGCTCTCGTGGGGGATTGGGAGAGAGAGCCTAGGACACATAGCAACACGCGAGGAAGACAACTCTAAAAGTCGACTTCTGCAGTCGCTAATATCAAAATCTTTATTGCCGAAGGAGTATCATGTGATGGTCTTTTTTAAGATCTTTGCGAGTATTGTGTATTATTTTAATCTGAATCTAGTAAAAAGTAATCTGTTTTATTTTACTCTCGAGTATTGTGGTTACTCGCAACAGTTATTATGAACAACTCGGACCTACCACTGCAAAACGGTGCCATCTGAAAGCAAATACTCTTTCCGAAGCCAGTAGGAAGAACTATAAATTAATAAAAACCTGCGATAATATGTTGTAAAGCTTGAAACTGTTTTGGTGTCAGCGTGACTATGCCTAGCTTTGATAGATGAATTTTAAATCGCTACATTTTTATTAGTATATGAAATGAAACTGCAAGCGTGAAAACGCAAGAGAATAGTAACCTATGGTTCTTATCGTTTTGTTATCAAACGGGGGATTTTATAATTGCCCAGCCTATCAAAAACACAGGGCCTTTCACTAAATCAAGTCACGTTACTGTGACGATAGGCTTTTAAACGCGCCACATCTAATACATCGTGAGATCTGAATCTATCGACACGCTTTCACTAGTATCAGTCTGAGCGTCATATGTAACATGTGTCGCTCGTTTTGCAGAAGTTATCTTATCTTTTTCCGCTATGTGTTCCAGGCTCTCACTCCCAATCCCCAGTAGAGCCATGCCCAGGCTAGCCTGCAGCTATCTGAGCAAATGACGCAAATATTTTTGTTTTAAAAACATTGAATTTTGTTTCTACATGTAATATGAATCTGGTTCGTTTATGCCACTTGTTCATGAATATATATTTGCATTATTTGATAGATTATCATTTTATAACTTATACATATGCAGATTTATAGCATGTTATTTAATAGCTTTCTTGTGGCTATGTTAACACAACTTACAGTGGATTGATACTCATAACTCCACCCACTTCTGTTGCACATATAAAGCTAGCTTTGGCTGCAAATTGTAGTAGAAATATCAATGAGTGCAATGAACCTTTATGCAAAAGTGTTAAATATGCGTAAAAAATAAAAATGTTTTAAATTTAAAATGAAAAGAAAATTGAAAATGCTGACAAATTGCAAAAAAGAGGCACAGACTATAATATCATCACAGGTCAATTGCAAGCAATAGATGTCAACTGGAAGAGATATTTTTTGGTTTCATGATGCATATTTACTAAGATATATTTGACAATTTAGAGGTAAGTTAGCGGATTGATTGCATCCAAAAAGTTTAACATCACTCTACCAGAAAAAGAGAGCGAAATATAGGTGACATTCACTTCGCCTTTTAAAATGTACTCCGACAGTGTACTATCTATATTAATATATATCAATATATCTATATCAATATATATTAATATTGGTCATTGAATATTGGTTATTAGTCATTGAATATTAGTTGTCCATCTGTCACAACTTATCAGTAATCCACTGTCACCATGTAATATTCATTAACTGTCACTGCGTGTTAGCCATTAGCTGTCACTGCAAATTAGTCGTCTATTGTCACTGCATGTTAGTTGTCTATTGTCACTGCAAATTAGTCATCTACGCTCACTGCTTATCTGTTGTCCACTGTCACAACCTATTAGTGATCCACTGTCACCATGTATTATTCATTCACTGCCACTGCGTGTTAGCCATTATCTGTCACTGCGTGTTAGTTGTCTACTGTCACTGCATGTTAGTTGTCTATTGTCACTGCAAATTAGTCATCTACTCTCACTGCCTGTTGTCTACTGACACAAGTCATTAGTGATCCACTGTCACCATGTAGTATTTATTCACTATCACTGCATATTAGTCATTGACCGTCCTTGCGTGTTGGCCATTAGCTGTCACTGCGTGTTAGTCATCCACTGTCACTGCATATTAGTCGTCTATTGTCACTGCAAACTAGTCATCTACTGTCACTGCTCAGTAGTTGTCTACTGTCACCATGTGTTATTCATTCAATGTCCCCGCAAATGATTCGTTCACTGTCACTGCGTATTATTCATCCAGTGTTACTGCAATTTAGCTATTGGCTGCCACTGCGTATTACTCATCCGCTGTCATTGCTAATTAGTCATTTACTGTCACTGCGTATTGGTTTTCCACTGTCACAACTTATTAGTGATCCACTGTCACCATGTATTTTTCATTCACTGTCACTGAATATTAGTTATCCACTATCACTGCATATTAGTCATCTACTGTCACTGCTTAGTAGTTGTCCATCTGTAACAACTTATCAGTGATTCACTGTCTAACGTCACAACTTATTAGTAATCCACTGTCACCATCTATTATTTATTCACTATCACTGCATATTAGTCATTGACCGTCCTTGCGTGTTGGCCATTAGCTGTCACTGCGTGTTAGTCATCCACTGTCACTGCATATTAGTCCTCTATTGTCACTGCAAACTAGTCATCTACTGTCACTGCTCAGTAGTTGTCCACTGTCACAACTTATTAGTGATACACTGAAAACACATCCTATTCATTCACTGTCACTGCATATTAGTCATTCAAAGTCACTGCAAAAGATTTGTTCACTGTCACTGCATATTAGTCGTCCAGTGTCACTGCATTTTAGCTATTGGCTGCCACTGCATATTAGTCATCCGTTGTCATCGCTAATTAGTCATTTACTGTCACTGCGTATCGGTTTTCTACTGTCACAACTTATTAGTGATCCACTTTCACCATGTGTTTTTCATTCACTGTCACTGCATATTAGTTATCCACTATCACTGCAATTTAGTCATCTACTGTCATTGAATATTCCGTTGTCCACCTGTCACAACTTATTAGTGATCCACTGTCACCATGTAATATTCATTCATTGTCATTGCATTTTAGTTATATGCTGTCACTGTGTATTAGTTGTCCACTGTCACTGCAAATTAGTCACCTACTGTCAGTGCAAAAAAGTTGTCCACTGTCCCAACTTATTATTGATTCACTGACAACATGTATTAATCATTCACTGTCACTGCAAATTAGTCATTTGAAGTCACTGCAAATGATTCGTTCACTGTCACTGCGTATTAGTCTCTCACTGTCACTGCAAATTAAGCATTTACTGTCACTGCTAACAAGATTTCCACTGTCACAATTTATTAGTGATCCACTGTCACTGGGTATTGTTCGTTCACTGTCATTGCATATTAGTCGTCCACTTTCACTGCATATTAGTCATTCACTTTTCACTGCAAATTAATCGTCCCATGTCACTGCATATTAATAATTCCTTTCACTGCATTTTAGCTATCTGCCGTCCCTGCATTTTAGTCATTCACTGTCACTGCATATTAGAGATCCGGTGTCGCTGTTTAGTAGTTGTCCATCTGTCACAACTTATTAGTGATCCACCGACACTGCATTATTCATTAACTGTCTCTGCATATTAGTCATTCACTGTCACTGCGTGTTGGCCGTTAGCTGTCACTTGGTGTTAGTCATCCACTGCCACTGCAAATTAGTTATCCCCTTTTACTGCATATTAGTCATTCACTGTAATTTGGTCATTCCCTGTCACTGCATATTAGTAATCGCCTTTTACTGCGTCTTAGCTATCTGCTGTCACTGCGTATTAGGCATCCCCTGTCACTGCAAGTGATTCATCTACTGTACCTGTGTATTAGTTGTCTAACGTCACAACTTATCAGTGATCCACTGTCACCATGTAATATTCATTCACTGTCACTGAATATTAGTCATTCAGTATCACTGCGTGTTAGCCATCTGCTATTACTGCATATCAGGCTTCTTCTGCGAATTAGTCATTTAGTCATTAGTCATTAGTCACAGTTGAACCATTTGAACATTTTCTTCAGAGCCATTTAACAGTTGGATGTTGTGCTGGGGATCTGTAAAGGCGATGATAGCTGCAAGAGCTGGTCTGAATGCTCGCTCCAACGAATCCTTGATTGCATGTCTGAAACATCAAATAAAATCATACAGATTGTTCACATATTTGAAAAGCCTAGAACCCAGAATGCTAAAAAAAACTGCAGTACAATCATATCAAATTGTAACGAATTATAACTTTTTAATACTGAATCACAGCTCCCAATTAAATAAAAATTATCACATGAGCAAATTTATCAAAATTTTACAATTTGAAACTTTCAAGCTAGCACTACTTTTAAAGTTTTTTGGTTGCAGATGAGTTATTTTGAGAGTTGGTTGCGGGAGATAGCACTAATTTTGAAATTTTGCTATGACAGATAACAATTGATTGACGTTTGAAGATTTGTTGGAAAAAAGGCAGATATTTTGAGAAACTATATATATATATATATTTCTCAAAGTTTGTCGTCTGTTTTCGATATGTCCAGCTCCAGCTATTATTAGATAGAATCTTAAAATAAAAAATTCGTACCGAAGAAGATTTGATCTCGATTAGTACCAATTAAGCCACAGAGATTGATATATTCGCTATCCAATATATGTCACTATATGGGAGCAAAAGCCTAAAGGCTTTGCATACTATGCAAGGTGATTGTATAACAACACAGGGACGAATAGCTCTCATAAGTAAGCTTACTCAAATTTTCCATTGGCAATGTGCTAGGCTAATAGCAAGTGGCAGGCAAATCTCACCACTTCTTATTGTTTATAAGCTAATGTTTAATACCAGGCAATGCCGGAAAGCACAGCTATTATCTATATATAGATCAATGCTTTTCCGTCCATATGTTTGTCCAGCTATAGCGATAGTTTTAAGAAGGAGAAATCTGCTGCGAACTAGATTTGATCTCACAACTCCCAGGCCTGGAGAGAGCCATTTATCCAATACATTAGTGTCTAGCTGGATAAACTACGGAATAAATTGGGCATAGGTAATGTGTGCCAATTTGTTATGGCTTCACTGAATCGGCACACTGTTTTGTTAAGGGACTTTGAGTGTGACTTCATGCTGAATTATCAACTACACCTACATGATGTGAAAGGTCACAGATAAAAGACTGTAACCAGTGCAAAGCATTTTTCATTGTTGTGTAATTGTCAATTGTGTAATGAACTTTCTCGCGGTAATGTTCATAACCGTGAGGCGTTTCAGGAGTGAAAATGTACTAAATGTTTGTTAAATTTCTAGCAATCTGTTGAACAATCTGAAGCAATAGTACAGCATAAATTTTTAACACAAACAAAGGAAAGTTTAGTGGCTTGTTATAAATATCTGCTCACATTTCAGCAAGAGAAGAGAAAAATGGTTAGTTTCATATACTATCGACAGAAAATGACATTTCTACAACAGAATGGTGCATCAAACACAATTCTTACCGAATAGTTTCTGACTTCTTTATGTTACTCGCTTTGGCAGCATCAAATTTCACCCATTGGCCGTTCTTCACACACACATTTGCATCATCTTGTTCTCTTAGCAGGGTATAGAGATGAGTTAAAAATGTCCTTTGATTTTCTGAATAAGACGAATTCAACACTAGATTAGCAACTGATCAGTAACTAATAATATCACAGCTGATGAGTTCAATAAAAAGAGTTCTTCTTTGATACATTATCATCTACATAAAATGTATATAATTTGTCAATTTTGTGCACAGCTTCAATACAATTATATGTACCTTGTCCTTAAAACAACTGCTTAACACAGGGATTGAAGGTTTGAAGTAGCATCTGATACAATTTGAATCAAAGGGTGAAACTGCTAACAAGAAATCAGGCTTGATAGCGACAGGAAATGACAGCTTATACAAGTTTCATTACATCTTGAACTACCGCAATACCTTTGTTCGTTAGTAGAAATTTCAATCCAGCAACTCGACCATCCGATGGAGAGAAGGTTATGATGGAAAGTTCTCCAAATAGACAGTGTTCCAGAAACTGCCAAATCTTCAATAGTAATGGCTAATTCTTCAATTGCTCTACTCTGTACTCCGGCTCAAAAACCTGTCCCTCAACGGTCTGACAGTCTTCCTGCAAATGGTGAGCTCATCGATATTAAATAAGTGAGTATAAAAACAACTGATTATAGATTGCATTAGGACTAGTTTGTCATGTATAACCTCTGCGACAAGATGACTGCTCTCAAGTCCTTGAACAACTTTCTCTCTTGTAAGGCTGTTGTCATTGGCTTTACTCAGAGAGTACTTAGCTCCGAGTTTTATGCTTGCAAAACAAGGAATATGAATCTAGTCCTAAGAGATTTGCTACTTTTAGAATATGAGTCATACGCTTTTTCACGCAAACAATTGTATCATCTCCGTAGGAAGAGCCTCTACATTCTCTTTCCGTTCGGTCAGACAAAGACAGTACGATATCTCATTTTTTACATTTGCACCAGTATCGAGAGGTACCAGTATCGCTGTATTCAAAGTTTTGATGGATAGTTTCTGATGGAACAGTAATCTGTTTTATACACACACTTCTATGCAAGGATTGTTATTATTAAATCAACATATTCAGGATTTTTATTTTTTTTTCTCAGTTCGTATTAATTGTGCTATTACCAAATCATCTTTCATTGTAATCGTAGCAAAGCAGATTTAATTTAGCTATTACTTGCTAATTATTCCACATTTACATTTAAACCCATTTATAGTTGTTTCATTGTTTTTAATTTATTTGACCTGCACAAAACATTTTCCGCATGATATGAAGTTTGAAAGCTAGTTGTTTGACAAAGTTTAAAAACCTTTACAATTGTTTTTATTTTCTCTCTTAATTTATTTCAACTACACAAAACACTTTTCAGATGATATGTAGTTTGAAAGTTAGAATGGCAAATGTTGTAATATGCTAAATACAAATCAATTTTCTGTCCAAAAACCTTTTTATTACCCGGGCAGCGCTGGGTAGTACAGCTAGTATATGTATATATGCATACATGCATATATATATATATACATATATACTAACTCAGGGGTCGGTAACTTGTGGCTCCGGAGCCACATGCGACGCTTTCATCTTCTCGCTGCGGCTCCCTCTGACATTGGAATTTTCTCCTCTTAATACCATATGCTAAGTAATTAATAAAAATATAGAAACTTTATCAATAGATTTTGTAATATAGTTTTAAAAATTGTATGTATGGTGATAAATCAAACATTGTCACTCGCTATGCATCATTCTTTACATTATGTTGTATTATTAGTACCTTATCACATGATCGTCACGTGACTGTAACATAAAAGTACCGAAAAACGTACTAACGGATTCGGGCGGAAGACCAAACCGTTATACCTTCTGATATTATGTCAATGTACTGGGTTAATTAAACAATTAGAAATCTAGTAAGGCTGGCCAGCCACTTAGGTCTGCAATATCGCCAAGAACACTCCTGACAAACAACAACACTAATACTCGCAGTACACTTTATAATAATTTAGGCGCCAATAAAACTACTGAGATTATTTTATTGTTTTTTGCAAAAGTGTAATCTTGTTTTCTCAGCAGTTAAATCATTATACATGCCACAACTCTATGTTTTGTGATGTAAACATTGTATAAAAACATTAAAAGCTAAACAAAAAAAGTTAAATGCGGTATTTATTTTTTAATTTGAAATATGAAAGGGGGTTTATGGCTCCCATTGCGTTCTTTTCTGTGGAAAATGGGTCCAAATGGCTCTTTGAGTGGAAAAAGTTGCCGATTCCTGTACTAGCTGGAAGCCTGATATTGCGCAGTTAATAAACAAATTTCTTTACTAAATGAATTTGAGAAAGTTAACTCTTTGAACCCTGACAGTCTATATTCCAGCTTTCTACAACGTGTGTCAGAAACCCTAGTGACTGGAATGATGGCATCCATACGGCTGTTTACAAATACCGCTACCAAATAGAAGCCTAAACAAATCAAATTAATTTTTAAACAAGGCATTAAGACTAGAAATATTACTTCCATTTTCAACCGTTTTCAAATATCTCTATTTACTTCCCTTCTTATTATAGTAATTTTACTGGGACAATATTATGAAAAAATTGAGATGGCTCGTTTGTTGGTATGTGATAGAGTATTGTGATGGAGAGAATTATATGACACTAGTTATAAGTTTGCAGATTATTTTAAGTCATAAAACAATGATGAAAATGTGCTCAATTGATATGATGCCACTTCTAAGCTTTTTGGAAGGTTTTTTATATCGTACAAATTTTTATGGTTTCACCCCCAAAAAGTGTGAAACAATTTTTTTTATATATTTGGTAACATTTGCTTTGCGTTGTTGGACTGGTTTACCAGTGTTTACCAAATACCAATGAATTATGAGCATATTTATATATATTTATTATGTTTTAAAACTTCATATTATTGGACTAATTTCCCAGGGATACTGACAAACATTGACAAGGACCACCAGGGTTCAAACGTCGCTCTTATTTAAGCTCTTAAGTATGAGTAGTTATTATAACTTGAGTCAGCATTAGGAAGAAAGAATGTGTTTTGTTTTTAAAGCATGCAAGTTGAAGCGTGATTATTTTAACAAATCATTAATAGGAATGATTTAAATTATTAATCTATTGTATAGCATTGTGCCGTAGGGTTTACCAGTTTAGAACGCCTGTCTGCAGGCCTATACATTCCAAGTTAAAATCCACAGTGAAGCGTATTTTTCATTCCGAAAACTTGATCGCTATCACTGGACACATGTAGAACAAACGGCCAACAGACAAACACTAATATTTAAAGATATATTAGACCAAGGGTCGGCAACCTTTTCCAATCAAAGTGCCATTTGGACTCGTTTTCCGCTAGATAGAACGCAGTGAGAGCCACAAATATCCTTCGCTATTTTAAATTAAAAAATAAACAAATACCACATGTAATGTTATTGTGTAGCTTTAAATGCTTTTATACCATGTTTACATCATAAAATGAAAAGGTGTGGCATGTATGATTTAACTGCTGAGAAAACCAAATTACACTTTTGCAAAGAACAATATAATAGCTAATAATAACTTGAACATAACGTGAAAATATTATGTTTTTAATATTACTTTCTAGAAAAATCGCAACTTCATGTTTAATTCAGTCCTTCTTTTAACAAAACGCCAAACTTAAATTTTAACTGCAGCAAATGTGCGAGGTTTCTTCTGTGTGTTGTCATTTGTTTCTTAGTACTCACTATAGTTTGCCTACCTGAGGTAAAAATAATCAAGAAGTGTCAGGTCGGCTGGTGTAACTTTGGCGGTTTTATTAGCACATAAATAATGACACATAATGTGGTGGATGCCGGGCCCTGAATTTATTTCTGATGTTTTATATACTTGCATATAATTACTCTTATATATATTTTGCATATTGTGTCTCTCTTAAATATGCATCTTATCGCTAATACTTTGTTAGTTTGGCTGTAACTATTCCAACGTGTTAGCGACTCTATTAATCATCATTCCTATACGGCTGTCTACCCGGTTTCATTATACAGTCCAGGGGGGAGGGGGAATATGTTTATATACAGGGAGAGCTCTCACTAGGAGAGCAGAATAGTCGCCGCTTCATGACTAATGGAATTTCCTTCGAAATAAAACGAACGAAAAAACCACGCTCATTTCTTTTGCATTTATGCAACATTTCTTCAGATCTAGATGTGTCTGAGTGAAGACCAGCAAGTCATTTACAATAACAAGTGGCAATGTTTGATTTATCACCATAATTACAATTTATCCAAAGTCAGCGGGAGCCCAGCGAGGGAATTAAAGAGCCACATGCGGCTCCGGAGCCAGCCGCATGCTGATTGCCACAAGCCCGCAGGGTGGCAGGGTGCCAGGTTGCCGACCCCAGGCCTAATTAATGACTCTATAAATAGCTACTCAGTCTTGTCACGTTAAGCTTAGCAGCAATGGCTGGCAGCAAAAAACGACTGAAGCATAAAATGTTTAGAATGGAATAGTTGCAATATTTTAATGCACATGATTCGAAAGTGCCATTTCCATGATTCACATGCATGATGGATTCAATAAAGATTTTCAAATCGAAAAACTCACTTAGCTTGCGGATTTATGCCGTTTCCATGACACGGATAACTTGCGGATTTGCTCAAATTTGTGAATTGTGCGCATCATGAAAACACAGTGTTTGTATGATATTTTGGCCAGGTTCTTGTTGGCAGCCATCTAGCTGCATTGCATGACTGCAGCTTCTAGTAGTGGCGCAACTGCCCATGCTGCAAGACACTATTCAGATATGAATCAACTCTCCTTGTATAGTTACCAAATGCACGATCATCATTTCTATATTAATGTATGTCGTACTTCGCTTCTATTTCTTTGTTTATAAACAATCATACTACACACAGAAGGATTTTTTGGTAATACCATTTTATACCAGCTAATTTTATACGAGCTAAGGAGTGCTATGCAACATCAGTACTACATGTTATATACATGCTTCTGTAGAAGATATTCTTTTACAACTTATTCCAATTTTTATAAGCTGTCCGGAGAGAGAACAGTTTCTTTGGTTTGGTTGATGTAATACAATAAACCAGAGCAGATTAAACTGACTCACAAACCATGACTCAGCTTACACAGGTAAATCATTGCCTTCTTCTACATTCTCTTTCATAACTCATCTTGCAATGAATTTCTCGACTTCTAAACCAATATAGGCTAGCGATGTGTCGTTGGAATTTAACAATGAAGCACAAATCTAGCAGTAGTTGCCAATGCAAATGCACCACTGAATTTTTCAAATATTTTGTGCCAAAATATCTCTACCCTAAAAATAAATTGTGATTGATAGAAGCATTTAGGAATTTGGGCGTTTCATAAACAATAACATATTATTTTTACACATCATCAAATGCCTGGTCAAGACTGTCATTGTTTCTTTTTACTTTTTAGACCACAGCTAAATGTTGTGTTTGCATTTAAGCCAGTTATAAAAAAACTGATGTTTCAAATGAACTAAAATCAAGTGTTTCTACATAACAATTAGCATCAGCAACATGGCGTTAACAGATTGTTTCAACTTCAATTCAGAATTAGCTCGATATATACTTGAAGGCTTTATATTTGTGTTTGCCAAGAAGAAGAGTTTAATGATAGGCCTATGAAGCATAATTCTAGCTTTAGTCTATTTTTGCATTTTGTAAATCATCATATATAGTTTAATATATCGAAAGCAGCAGAAATTGCTTTCAATGCATGCTAATGTAAGCATTCACATAAGTCAGATTGAGAAAAATAATAAATCCCATGATGGCTATCTTGCAAGTAAAACATTGCAATGATTATGTTTTTCTTGATAATGGCATGCAAGTATTCATAGATAGCGATAGAATACCTAGTTATAACTTTAAATGAAGTATTTTCAGTCAATAGTTTAGGAATGCAAAAGTATTACTAAGTAAAAATACCACATACTGACCTTTTATGCAAAAATGTATGTGTTTAGCAGTGAGTTGTTTCCAGTGATTCAAAGCTGTGCTTGCAATCAGTGACTGTAATAGAAATAATAGAACGTTATCAGTTGTGTGCAAAAGCTATCGGGTTAGTATATTAAAATCGGAGTTTTTGTTCTGCTGCTGGAACTTACTGACAAAAAGGAACTCCCCATCATCAACAGATGTTATTGTTTAAATAACCCAATCATTTGAGTATTCAAAAGCAACAATGCATGGCAGTACTGATCAATATAACCTTGCTGGCAGTGAAAAGAACAGCCACAGACAAAATAATGTGTGTCTAGTTAAAATCAAGCTAAAGGATATGTAGCTGCCATACATTTTAGGCTTTGGCCAGGATCCCCTCAAGTTTGGAGACGGAGGCATAATATTTGAAGTACAGATAACATCAATGATACAAATCAATCTTGTTCTATGGCTTTTCATTTATTAATTTGATGGGAGTTGTGGAATTTCTGGTTAACGATTTTGTACACCTGCCAGCATGACATGTGGGGTTTCTCAAAACAGGTTTAAAGCACAGAAGATTCTGTGAGAAAAGCCAATTACAAAGTATAGAGTTCAGAGCAGCTGAAACTTTCGAAGAACAAGAGAATAACACCGTAATGAAAATACATGTAGGTATGGAGTTATAACAAATATTACTAATCATGTGAATGTACAAATTTAGTACTACCATAGATCAAAGAGAATGCAAACGTGTTGAATGAAAATTTGGAATACATTGAATAAGTTGAATGAATTAAAACCAGAATCGTTTGATAAAAAATTCAAACTAATCTAACGACATATAAAAAAAAAACTTAAAAGGAACAATTGCATGAGTGAGGAGACACACAGGAAGAGGACACAGATGACTGTCAGATGGAAGTACTTGGCTGAGTTGGGTTTCCAGCAAAAAACTCACAACCCAAAGGGATAGTCACTGTAGTTGAGATAAGGATAGTCGAGATATCAATAATTCGAAGAGAAAGGATCATCAAGAATATGTTATTTCATGAAATCCACAACCAACCACCTGACATAATATATAGTTGTTGCAGAGGTTCAAGGACTGTTAGCTTTTGAAATATAAAATGCATGATTGGTTAAACTCATTTTTTGGTTTAACAGACGGCTGAAAAAATTAATGAGTAATTAGAAGCACATAACATGACAAATTTTGTTCAATCTTATTTCTGTGTAACCAATCAATTACCAGGTTTTATCAACATTTTCAAATCACAAAATAGCAAGAAAGATTTACTACATTTGCAAACTATCAGACAGAACCAGCTGCAACATTTCATTCAGTTCTTACGATGGGTTATTTAAAATTGGTTCAAAGTCCTTATGCATGAAAGCAGAAGCTGATATTAAGCTGTTATGATGTATGATATGTAATGTCCAATAATCTCATACTCTCACGTTGCCTATTTTGCAAAAATGACATCGGCATCGACATTTGTATTTTGCCAAAAATAGCCTCTCAACTGACTCTTTGAACAGCCTCATGAATGTTTTTTGCTGCAAAACCCATTTTTGCTTTACTCACACCAAAAGCATTGGCAAAAATGAAATATTATAATTATGACGTTATAAATACATGTAATTGTGAAATGTTGCCAGTTGCCTTAAAAAAACTGTTTAAGCAAAGGCAGTTTTACATTTACAACCAATGTATGCATCAAAGGCAAAATAGCTAAAAGATGTACTCACTTCATGTTCGTAGCAATGGTGCTTGCTTGAGAAATGAAAAGTTTCAGATTGCATATAACAATATATAAAGCCAGACTAGAAATGGTAAAAGGTGCTGACAGAACTTACAGATGCATGTTCAATGGAGCAAAAGCAAAGTTAAGTGAGCCACAACATTCTAGATAGACTCAAGTCATTTGCATTAATCACATTATTCGTGTGATGATATTGGGTTGTCCGAAAGGTTTAGCTGAAAAATGGTGTTTGTCAGAGAAATAAAGTGATGAAGCTCTAAAAATGGCAAGTGCACTAGTTAAGACGTATACTATTTGAAGTTTCCAGAATCTATGCTTTGTTAGCTTTGGGGAAAGGGTAGCAGCTTTGCTCAAGTATCAAAGTAAAGTGAGTGAACAAAGCTGCCATGTTTAAAAAAGCCCACAGCCCAGATTGGCTGTTCTGGCTTTATAGCTGTTTACACTTTGTGCTGTGACCTGTGTTCATCAGATCTCATCACATATGATAACACAGCTACAGAATGAATGCATATAAACTAAAGAAGAAACAACACTGCACGCACAGTAAACGGCATACAAACCTTAATCACCGCTGTCGCTAGTAGATATGCAAGGAAGTGAAATCGGTGTTTGGCTATAAGCCATTGCGCAGATGAAATTTATAAACAATCTATTTTGGCATAGATGACGACCAATGAGATCTTAGTAAAATAATTTAGACCAGTAAATGATTCGAGTAGCTGCCAAGCAAGACTAATACTGAAATGATGTTTTTTTTTGGTTTTTCTAAAGAATAGGATTTACTTCAACTCCAACTCCAACTAAGAATTTTTGCCCCAGCATTGACCTACATGCCACCAAATGTTATAGTCTCTGAGAACTTCTCTGTTTTTTCGTCGACCATTGAACATTTGCTTGTAGCTCTTTTTTTCTCATAAAGCTGTTGGCCTCTTCCAATGAAGAGAAGAACACTGCCGACATTTTTTAACAATATTTCCCATCAAAATTCCCAGGAATCTTGTATCAAACCATGACTGTTGCGGTTTAACAATAGGCGGTCTAAACATCATCTGAGCCGAAATAGATTGTTTATAAATTTCACCCACTGCGCAGACGGCACATCGTGATCTAGCGCTGTATTTTTAGTATGTCTAGTATTCAACTACGCAGCTAAAGATATTGGGAATCCCCTTACTACTACGCATTAGTGTTGGAGTATATAGTTTAGTGCAGGATAGGATATCCTTGCACTTTTTTTATCGGTTTTCTCGGTGTCGGTATCCTCGGTATTTACCATCTTCGGTATCCTCTGCCAACTAAGTTCGGTATTGTCTTTTTGTATTGTTTTCAGTGTGTGCTTAGCTTCAGCCTACCTACTGCCCATTGTTATATAATGCAGGTGGTGGGGATAAATCAAATATAAAACGTATAAATATATCAAATGGGGGTTTATCAAATATAAAACGTAATATACGTTTTATAATTGATAAAATATAAAACGTATATTAGAAATATATATATTAAAAATATAAATATTAAAACGTATATAAAACCCTATAGGCTCATTACGTTTTACATTTGATCAATGTAAGACGTAATATAATACTAGATACCTATAGGTAAGTGTTGTAAAGTTTGTTGAAGAAAGAGCTATAATATAATTCGCATGTGTTGTGTTTTCAGAATGTCTGAAAATAGTTGTGATTGCCAATGTGCGCTGAGAGACTCTTTTTGATTAGCGTGCTCCTCAAAGATGCGTTTTTGCTATTAACCATAACATCAATTGACGTGTGATTTTTCTTTTTTATCATTTCTTTCTCATTCCGTTACATAGCGATTGTGGGTGAGATGTCAAATGAGCTCTTTTATAAGCACCTCATTGTGCGGGAGATTCTCCCACCACACGTCGTTGGTAATGCTGTAGCCTGTCAAATGCAAAAATCTATCTGGATAACCAATTACCGATAGGCTTTCACGGATAAATAACAATCATATCAAACTGGCCACGGATAACTAGCTGTCACCGAAAATGATTGTTTTTCCGGATATCGATAATCACCCGGTGTCGGTAAGAGCGGATAATTCCTTGCCGACTCAACACTAGTACGCATGCAGAGCCAAGTAGCTACATAGAGTCCCACAATCAACGGAAGCGAATATGGGAGCTCGCTCGTTTCCAAACAAACAGGCCACGCCCACTATTTCTATATAAATTATAATGGAGAGGCCGCAGCATTAACCAATAAAAATTACTCCCATTGTCAGTCGCTCTAAAATTGATTGTTGTATCATACACACCATTTAAAAGAAGACAAATTTTCCTACAAAACCTTACCAATAAATTTTTTTGTAAAAACGTGAAGTTAAAGTATTGGTCATAGAGGTATTGAGAATGAAGTAAGAATATTCCATTAGAGATAAGTATGTCGATCGGGTTTGTTTGAAAACAAGCATTTTTGTTTCCGGTTTTTGTCGTGCGACTCGGAAAAGCTATTACGACGCTGTAAGCATGTAAGCCGTAACGCAATGGAACCAAGATTGGCCAGCGTTTATGCATATATGCGTATGGAAAAGTTGTTTGGCTTTTGTTAAGATATCATGTTTCTATGTGAAACTCTTGAACATTGTAAGTCATTCGAGATTATACACCTAAGGATATGGTGAGCTGAAATAACTCATGGATGAGAATGTTGTTTAGCATGTCTGACTAGGTGTTTGTCAGCACCAGTTTTTAACTGTGAATAGAGCAATTTATCACGAATTTGATCAATTCAACAGCATCTAATGACTTCAGCTTCATTTGCTTGAACTATTACAAACAAGCTGACAAACTAAAAAGCATGATTGTATGCAAATACAGTAGTCTATAAAACTTCATGGTGTCAACTATCCAGGCTTCAGTGGATTGTGCATTTGTTCTGGTCTTCATTTGTTTAACTGAATCAATGAATGAGAGTAAATAGTCTATGAAAGCTTTTTTCTCTAGTAGCATAGACCTTACTTTCTTCTAGTAGCATCGACCTTACTCTCTTGAAAAAAATCTATTTAAATGTACATTGAATGTGTACGATTCCCTTAACCTAATGTAATTTTACCGTAATAATGAACCCTAAACCAAAGGAAAGTTGAAAGTAATGAGAAAAATGAGAAAGGTTGATACAAACTAATAATACCACAGTTACTTTATAGAACAGTTTCACATTGTAAATTAAATTAAAGTCATTAAATTAAAAAGTTAGGCTCAGTTTTTCCTATTTGATGGGCCTAAAAAGCAAGTTTGGAACGAATTAGGCTATTTACTTGTATTCGTGTGTGTCCTATTTATATGTGTTCGTGTAACATAAAATTCGAGTAGAGGAAACACTTTCACAATGGATTATTTACATTGTAGGAGCAGTTTAGAGGCCCAAATACACAAATGGCAAGACACAAATTTAACAATTGTCGATGTCATTGCTGCAAAACAGGCAATGTGAGAGTATGAGATTATTGGACATTACATATAATGCATCATAACAGCTCAATATCAGCCTCTGCTTTCATGCATAAGGACTTCGAACCAATTTTAGATAACCCATCGTAAGAACTGAGTGAAATTAATGTAACTACATATGTTGTGACTGGTTCTGTCTGATAGTTTGCAAATGTAGTAAATCTTTCTTGCTATTTTGTTATTTGAAAGTATTGATAAAACTGGTATTTGGTTGAAATTACACAAAAATAAGATTGATCTCCAATTTTCAATGTTATGCGCTTCTGATGACTCATTAAAATTTTCAGCCGTCTGGTAAGCCAAAAAACGAGTTCAACTAATCATGTGCTTTATATTTTAAATGCTAACAGTAAACCCCCCAAACCCTCCCCCCTATTAAATTTATTTTTAAGTGTACAGCAACATAATTAGCATTGATACGTTTTGCCTCTTCTCTGCTTTACTCGCTACACATACCAGCTAGAGTCACGTTACTCCAAAACTATGTACGTCCTGTATAGTAAATAAAATTTTTTTTTTTCTTTGGCAGCCATTAAATAGTTAAGTGTGCGAGAGGCCGCTTTTGATAACTGCATCGCTCGACCTTTCTTATTGATTTAGGTTGAAAAAGGTTTCAGCCAGACACACTAAGTTTTATAGTGAAAGTGATGACAAAAACTGATGAAGGATAAAAATTTGTGATAAAAAGTTGAAATTCAGTAAAATAGTTCAAAATGCATACTAAAACTTAGTTTTAGGTGTGAGTTAAGCAAGCTAAACTTATTTAAAGTGAATTCAAAGTTTATGTTATGCGTACCTTTTGAAGGTATGAACTCCTTACCATACGTGCTGCATTTGGTACACATTATAACTTTGCATTTTATTGCAAATCATAACCATAAAAATACACACAATACAGTTACTGTAGATAACTATAATTATTAAATTCAACATACTATTTTGTTGGTAATACACATTTGTATAAAATTTTGACGATTTTTACCAAGGGATGATGTTTGCATTATATAATTTCAATGGTCTTTATACCTCTATATACGAATTTTTCACCATACGATGCCAACTCTGGAACGAATCAACATCGTATCTCGGTGTGCACTACTTGGAACACAAAGGGTATGGGGAAAGTTGCGACATGTGTTAAATACAATAATAGAGGGGCAAGTTGCATGATGTCGAGAACTGTCCCTCTATTTTTATAGAGAGACTACATACACTTTAAAAGTTGTTAGAATGGTGCTCGCTAACTATTAATAAATAGCGCAATCTAAGCAGTTGCATCGTGTGTACTATGTTGAATTGCACTGATACTTTTATTGTGTGTCATTATACATGTCTTGGACTATACTAATTGCAACAGCTGCTAGAATCGCGCTCACTAGCATGATTCTAGCAGCACAGAATAATTATGTGCGTTTCATTCTTTTCGTGATTTTGGTCAGAACCAACGAAAAATTTGTTAAGCGTGGCCAGACCTTTACTAACTTATTATTAGTCCATAAATCAACACGATCAAACAAAACTTCAATAGTTTCAAGTTGAAGCATCTGGCCCAGCATTTATAGACTGCCAGGTAATTTAGATAAACAGCAGTGAAATGCCACGACACACTGACAGCAAATCCGTTTCCAAGCCTGTGACTGACAATGATTATTAAAGACAATCTCGGTCTACTTTCAGTTAAAGAAGTGTGCCCTAAAAACCTAAGAGGTCTGTCACTCTCCGCGGAGTAATCAACAACACTCCCAAACATCACTAATAAGTTTGTGAAGGTCGCTAGTTGAGCCATGCTTTTGATTAGCAGAAGTTCAAGCTGAGCAAGTTTCGGGTTTTCAACGCAACCCAATGCCACCAGAATGGATATTCGTATTAAAATAACGAATGTGAAGAAAGAGGTTGTTTCGGTTACCAACTTAAAAAAGGTGACGACAGTGATTGTAAAAGTGAAGACAGTGATTTTAAAAGTGACTATTCTGACGACAACTTTGTGTGGTAGGACCCCCAGTTATATAATTAATTATGTATACTGAATTAAAGACTATAGTAAATATTATATTAAATGCTTAAAGGCACAATAGATTTTTACTGTTGCTTAGTTTTTAATAATTTTCATTTCACTCACACAATATCAAGCATTTACGAAACACGAAGAATGCTGAACTGAGAAAGCGAGATTCGTATCTCTTCCAGCCATTGTATATGGAATTTCGGCAAATAACATACTGGCATCTTCGTTATTCTGACGTATTCAGCACAGCGACCGCCAATTTTGTTGATGTTGTTTGGCAAAAAAAAAAGTTGTATAGTAGTGACGAATAAACGTTGTGTTCCACAACGTAATACAAAAAATCATATAACAGAGGCAACCTAGCCCGGTACCGCAGTGTATATTCCTGCACGTCGGTAAAATAGGGTGTCACATTAATGCTGTGCTACCGAACTCATTAGTGTCGTATGACTATCATGTGGTCCTTTTGTCGAATGCATTTGGATCCCGATGAGATGTCACAAAATCATTGATATATCATAGATCAATAGGTCTTGTTAAAAATTGTTTTAAGTTTTAGATAGATAAGATGTTATATTATGACATACTAAAACTTAAGAAAGTTTAAAAACTCTGAAAAGCTCAGTAAATTTTAAGCAAAGATTTTCATAAAACTTGAATCCGTTTTTTTAATATAAATTTTATTTCGCAGAAATTCCTATTTGGCAGGTGAGTCTTGAACATAACCACTGCGAAGTGAAAAGGTTTACCATAAATCTAAATTTTAATGTCTCTACTGTATACTTTAAAATCATCTAAAAAGTTCAAATTTAACGGGCATAGATATGAAAAAATGGTTCAATTTGAAAGTCAAGTAGAAAGGTCTGCATACTACCAAGCGAAAATTGTATTGATACAAACCAAAAATACCACAGTTGCTGTACAGCCAAGTATAAGTTAAACTGTTAGGATTAGTTTTTCCTATTTGAAGGGCCATAGGGGTGAGTTTGGGACGACCTTGGAACAGATTAGGCTATCAACATGTATATGTATTTACTTTAAAATCCCAACAACGTAAATGTTCTCGGAATGGATTATTTAAGTTGCAGGAACGTCTAGCGTATAGCAATACACTGTTCATCCTGTCGATAAGGAATGAGAGAATGAATGGAAATGCCAACGAGCTGGCTGATAATCAATAATCAATAATAGAATCTTAAACATGAATAGCTCAAGATACTTTTCAACTACTGAATGGAATTTAACTTGAATTTGAATTGAATTTGATTTGGAAATCTCTCCTTCATCTACAGGAAATCACCGACAAGGGAATTTCATCATTTTGCTATCCTGACACTGATTGGCACACACAAACGAGTAGGATTTGTCTCCGATTTTCTTCAGTCCTGGTTTGTCATTCCACTAATCTCTTACTGATTACAGCATTATGTATACAATGTACCACACAGACATGTCATATGTGCAACTACATGTACTTACCTGATAGTAATTGTGTAAGATGGTTTACTGTAAACAAAAATTTTAATACTCTTCTACTATATACTTTTTGCCAACCAAAGAATTTGTTGATTTTTATATAGCAGGCTTCAAAATAAGAAAATAGTTAAATTTGATAGACAGCTAAACATATATGCATACTCGCAAGCCAATAATGACATGGGTAGTAACAATATGAAACAATAAACCAATCTTACCTTATAAGGCTATTGGCTAAGCTAGTTTGGGTACCAGCTGAAACGTAGCAGGCTGATTTACTGCCACATCCATGTCGTCCATGAGTACACAGATATCTCTCCCGATAGACATTCATTGTATACACGCGCTGCCTGCCAATTCATACCCAGGGTGCTATATACATAGTGAATATACTGAAATGAAAACGATAATGAAATTAAGTGAGTCAATCTAACATATATAGACATTCATTTTGTAACACATAAAAAGTATCTTTGTTTCATGAAATTATTTTAATCACAATTTTTTCTTAGCAGTCATTTACAAAAATAAAGATTTTCTACATTCTCAACTAAGAGACTTGTTAGAACCAGCCTCTCTTTAACTGCTCCTGTATTGGTGCATCGAACCGCTGCATTCCGACACAATTTTGCTCATGAATTCATCTCTATCCAAACCTATAAATTAGTTTATGTAATGAGTTTTCAAATAGTTATGAATATAAAACAACTTTATGTAATTACACAAGCAAAGCTTAAATGATGTTAATATGCAATTTATCGAAAATTTATTAAATTAGAACAAAGACAGTTTACAGATAGAAATTTATTGCTTTATATAACTTGTATCCTTGAACATTTGAACTTTATAGAGCTTTATACAAATCATTTGTTTTTAATCATTTAAAGAAAGTAAACAAACATCGTACAACATTCTGAATATCATTAATCTGTAAATCATACAAACAATAGAACAGCTTTAAAATAAGTAATACTTATTTTAAAATAAGTATTACTTATTTTAAAATTGTTACTTAATTTAAAAGTTTTAATTTTCAAATAGCTTTAAAAGTAAGCTTTGACTAAAGAATCACCTACATTATTAAACTAGTTGATCAAAATGTGACCAACATTTTTCTTTACAAATGAGTGCATCGACCTAATATTGCTAATATCACCGCGCAAGTGCTCTGACTCATTGGGTATTAGCTGGTTCGCTCTGTGAAAATAAAGCTACATCCACTCTGCTCTGATTGTTGGATTAAACTGGGCTGACATTGATTGGCTGCCCCCTCCCCATTATTGGCTAATGTATACGCAGCATTCGTCAGAAAAACATCATTTAAAATAGCAACATTCGAATGTAATTCAAAGTGAGACAACGTCAGAACATTTTTCATTCAAACTAACTTCATACAGCTTGACCTAAATGTAAATATTGAAAAACAAACCTTTTATAATTAGCTGAGTATCGCTAACAGAATTACAAACTTATCAACACATTTTAATGTCCACCTGACTGATAGTTATTGTTATAGTTATAGTCACAACACAACAGAGTAAGACATGGTGAATCTTTTGATGCCAAATAACTGTAATGTGAATTTTGTTGCAAGTCAACCTTTAAGGTTGACTTGCAACAAAATTCACATTACAGTTATTTGGTGTCAAAAGATTCACCATGTCTTACTTTGCTGTGATGTGGTTACAAGCTCTTAAAAGCTAAAAACGAACGAGTAATCGCAGCCATTACGAAAGCGCCACAGACTAGAATCTTTTTATTTTGCTGACATACTCAAGGTAACTTGGTTATTGTTTCGACATGTGAATATTTCAATTCACGAGTTATCACGTAAATTGAAAAGCCTATAAAAGGCTCAATATAAGACGTCGCGTAGCACTAGTTAATGGAAAACACTTCGGGTTTTACCGAAAATCCCTTATCAAATATAGATGCTCGCCATGTTTCAGTTTTGTTTCAGCTTGGTCTAATCAGTAATCATCTAGTTGTAATCTGATCATGTTACCCGTACTTCTTGCCAAATAGCGCGAACAATGTTTGCAGCATTTTTCGACTATCACATGTGGCCAAAAGGCTCGTCATGTTCAACAGAGGATGATATGCATTCCTTTGAACCGAGGTTAAAAAATTAAACGCATTTTTACGGTAGGTTTTGAGATATCAGTGCTCAAAGTGACAGCGTTACGATGATGATGAAATTGACGCACAAGGACAATAGACATGGTTTTATTGAATCCGTGAAGTATATTTGTGAAAACATTTCGACGAATGATGTTGCTTGAAAGTGTAAACAGAAGCCATCTTGTTCAACTACGTCCCATTTGAGCCATTTTGGAAATGAATTCCAATCTACGGCGTGTTCGTGATGGCTGCTATTTGACTGTTCGTTTTTTAGCTTTTAAGAGCTTGTGATCTCATTTCCACATATTTTGCACCTACAACACAGCGAAGTAAAACATTGTGAATCTTTTGATACCAAATAACTGTAATGTGAAATTTGTTGCAAGTAAACCTTTAACGTTTATTAGGTACTATATTAATTTTATTATACTTCTTTTATTAACTTTTATCATAACTATTACTAGTTTTGATTTGTTTTGAGGATAAATATGAAACTTTTATCAAAGATCAAAGAAGAAAAGTGATTATAAATTCTCAATGTCATTTTCCAAAAATGCAATTGGTCATTATTTAACTCTTTCGAGCTGTGTAGTATATCTTGGCAAAGCATTTGCATATGGCCAAGAGCTTTAGTAGGCTTCATTCAAATTGTCTTTAGTTTGTGAGTAGATAGTTAATCAGCCTATCGCATCTGTACTTGAACAAAAAGAAACAATTACCTACATGTGTTGAACCAATAGAAAATATGTTTACAACCCATCCTGAGCCTTGTTTTGCTTTGCAAAAACTTTATTTTTGATAACAATTTCTTCTTAACGATGATCAGCCATTTACAGATATGGAGGTTTCACTAGACGGACTTTGGGAGATTTTTTAACAATAGTACTACTGAGAGTCATCATTTTATTTCTAGCAGTAATAATAATGTTATAAGCTGCAAAAATATTCATAAATCTTTATAAATCGAGCCACTTAGACATGCAGAAGGTTGGTTTGAAAATAACCAAAAATGTGTTTGCGCAACAGATTTGTGGTCTTTTTTTATGTGATCAGCTGATGTAAAACTTCATGCTGATCAATTTGGTATTCAAAAAGTTTTGATAGATCGTGTGGTTCAAGTGTTATGAAGATTTATACCTAGTCAAATATTAGGTTTTACTGAATATGTAATTACGGTAATCTTTGGCATTGTCAGACTTACGACTAATAAGTATTAAATATATAATATAAAAATAAGCAATCAAAACTGTCATTACATTATTTCATCCTACATTAATCGAAAAAACTTTTCGTTATTTTGTAAAAGTATAAATCTTAGTTATGATTTGTTTGGGGAACTATTTAACTTAAATTAACCTTTAACTTAAACTGTTAACTGAAGATCCCAAAGTGTTTATAAATTCTTAATGCCATCTACCAAAGTACAATTGCTTATCATTTGCTTTAGGAGAATATCGTTCATTAAATCTACTATATAAACGTTGTGTGTGTGTCCGCCTTATAGAGTACCGTACTTTTCGGACTATTACCCGCTACTAGGTATCTAGGGCGCATTAACGGGAATTTCCGGTTAGTACACGCCTCTATACATAACCTATTCATCGTTTGCCGTTTTCACACAAAAATGATGTAATAATTTCAACTCGATGGCTTTCTTTTAGCTTCATGACACGCGATGCTTTTTTGTCCTCGACGTATTAGGGCTAATTTGTTTTCGGCAAAATGATATCGACAATAGACCTTCTCGATATTAGAATTTTGCGATCAAATTTTATTAACTTTATGAAACACGACGCCGTTTTTGTGAACCTCTATTTCTGGCTTTTCTTAAGGTTTAATTGCTAAATCGCTGTTAATTAAGGTCACTACTTTTCACGCGGACGATTGTATTATTACGAGTAGGAATAACATCTAGGTTTTCTAACCTTCGATAAGACAAAGACACTACAATATTTTATTTTTACATAACATATCGCCGTACCAGTATCATCATATCCAGAGGTTTGATGGATAGCCGTTGGTGGAACAGTAACTTTTTTATACACACACTTCTATGCAAGAATTGTTATTATTAATTCAACATATTCACAAATTTTATTTTGTTTTCTCAGTTCGTATTAAGTGTATCATTACCGAATCATCTCACATTGTAATCGTAGCAAAACAGACTCAATTTAGCTATTACTTGCTAACTATTTCACTGTTACATCTAAACCTTTTTATAGTCGTTTTATTTTTTAAATTTATTTGACCTGCACGAAGCATTTTTCTCATGATATGAAGTTTGAAAGTTACAGTTGTTTGATAAACTTTACAGTTGTTTTTATTTTCTCTTTATTTCAACTACATAAAACACTTTTCTCATACGTTACCTATCATGTTTTTTCATGTTACCTATGTAGTTTGAATGTTAGAATGGCAAATGTTGTTATATATGTTAAATAAAAATAGATTTTCTGTGCAAAGACTTTTTTATTACCCAGGTACAAGTACAGCTTATGGTGTAAAATGTTGAAAAAATACTTTACCAAAGTTGTTTTCTCGCCTTGGATTAAAGTTTACAATATTTTATTTTAATGGGAAAAATTCTTTCGGATCTTGAACAACTCAGTTATCGAACTACCTTCTAGAACTGATTATGTTAGAGAACTGAGGTTCCACTATACGTTATCGAAAGATATAGGTCCCTGAAAGTTATGAAATTTTAAATTTACATTTGTTTGAAAACCTTTACAGTTGTTTTATTTTCTCTTTTAATTTATTTCAAATACACAAAACACTTCTTTCATGAAATGTAGTTTGAAAGTTAGAATGGCAAATGGTGTTATATGTTAAATACAAATCAATTTTCTGTGCAAATACTTTTTTTACTACTGGGCAACGCCGGGTAGCACAACTAAGCTTGGGGCCATGGCGTCACTCGGGGATGCGTGGGAGACGGTTTTTGCCCCGAGTACAGAGAGAGTTTTCAGGTGCGGCTTTCCGGATGAAAGAGTTGGCGGGTGCGAGGCGATTGATTGCAAAGCGATTGAGTGCTAGGCGATTGGTTGCGAGTGCATGGTGATTGATTGCAAGGCGAGTGCGAGGCGATTGATTGCAAGGAGAGTGCAAGCGATTGATTGCGAGGCGGGTGCGGGCCGATTGATTGCAAGGCGATTGATTGCGAGTGCGAAGCGATTGATTGCGAGGCAAGTGCAAGAACGCGATTGTCAACTGCTCGGCGGGTAAAGACTGGTCAGCCGAGGCGGGGGCTCAGCGGCAGAAGTGCGCGATCGTCAACTGCAAATATAGACGAGGGTGAACGGATGCATGAATCTAGACACATGAATCTAGAATATTTACTAGATTTTACACGCATCTAGCTGTTAGACACATTGCAGATTTCTATTGTTCTCCCCAACATTGACATTTATATGTGCATGCATTCTCTGATCAGGACAACAATTTCAGAAGACTGCATATATGGAGTTGTTTTACAGTATGAAAGACAACTCTCAATAAACCTTTTGCCGCACGTGAATGTGTTCCTGTAGACGGGTAATGCAGCTAGTTTGTAGATAATATAACTGTGCTGACTGACTGGAATGCTAGTAATGAAATTGAGTATAACCTTTTCTTATTAGCTCAGAGTGTCGCTGCTTTGCGGGTCATAATCAGACTTACCATAAAGCAGCAATATTGCTTTCAAAGCTATATTTTTATCGCTGACTTTATACATAAAAATCTCTTGTTTGAGAGAGAGCTTGTGAGAGATAGATGAATATGGAGGTCAGGAATGAGTGAGCCTGGACGATTGGCGAACCACAAATTCTGCATGCATCACCACCAATACGACTATATTAAACATAGTTAATCGCAATTAAAAATTTTAACAGTTTCACTTGAAAGTACAATATCACTTATTACTATTAACACCTAACAAATTGAAAATTAGAGGCTAAACAGCACTGCGAGTAACGGGACTACCTGCAAGATGAAATTAAAGATAGAAAAAATATTATTATTGGAAAAGATTTTTGTTGCCATTAGTTTTGTAAAAACCAAAAAGCAGGGATAAAAAAAGTACAGGGGACAAGAGGGCACCTACCCGAGTCTTTTATATTCATGGTGACGGCTGAAGAGAAGCAGTAGGTTTCTGTTGCTTTGCATGCTTAAGAGATCATGTGGAGCTACTGGCTTGTAGTATCTCCACATACTCAAGCAAGAAGCAGCCTGTGTTTGGACTAGAGGGTTGGTCTCTACAGCGGTCCAGAGGGTCACAAGATGTACTAAATGCATCAGTCACAAACTAGTTTATGTTCAAATTTTCTTTTAAAAAACGAACACAGCATTTCAAAAACATGTTTAAAAAAAAATTGCCATATGACGACACATAAAGCGCGATATGATAGAATAATCAATTTGCAAAACTCTATCAAATGCCCATGTTTGAACATGCGTTGTGTGAAAACTGGCCGGCGTGAGGTCAGCAGAACAAGACAATGATAAGCTAATACAATATGAAATATTTGTGTTTCGATACCATATCTGTCATTTTAGGGTAGATCATCAATTTCTTACCAAGCTAGGAAGTAAATTCACAACTAACAAGTGAATAATATTTAAACATGCAGCTGGCTAAAACATGGTTGCGTAAATCTGTTGAACGATGAAATAGTTCCTACTAAATTGCACCGTTAAAAGCATACACTTTGGTTTTTATCACAAGCGCTATATTTAATAAGCAAATAACAGAGCCTAATAGAGCGCAATAACTTATCTTTACGCAATTGTCAACAGGCCATGCCTTCGTTGTCGCAAATAAACAGAAAGTCTTAAAACCGGGCTCGCCCGCTGTCAACCGTGGAACCACAATTTGGCTAAATGCAGTAAACTCGCCCCGACAAATGTTCAGTTATCAGGTTATAATAATTACTAACCCGGAAACTGCAATGAATATCTTTTACGACCGTCGCCATTACCGAAAGTGTATTTACCTAGAAAAATGTTACGCATTGTCACCCATTGACAAATCGTGATTGTGTCCGCGATATGTCGCCTGAACGCCCGAACCCTCACCCTAGACGATTCGGCTCATTTTCGCTAATTAACGTGGAGACAACTACGCAATTTCCTACGGATTGCCACATACGACTCAGCTCACCTCTGCTCAAACAAGTAAGGCAGATGCTGCAAAAAAGAATAATACCTAATCGTAATATATTACATGCGTCAAAATAGCTTGAATAAAAACAAACAAATACTTTAAACAAATCACACAAGCCAAATATAGTGGACAACTATTCAGATGGGTGCTGTCAGCATACCTGCCAACTCTCACGCATTGGGCGTGAGACTCACGCAATCACCCCAAAGAAAAAAGGAAAAAGCGTGAGAAATGCGTGAAATCTTTGCCCCAATTTCCACAATTTTATATATACTATCATTGATACATCAATTGCCCCAAAACCAAATCTCACACATTGCCCCACTCTTGGGTTGGCAGGTCTGGCTGTCAGTGTCTAAAACTTTAATGGTTCCCATACTAAAAGAAACAAACAATTTTGTAAGATGCAGCTGTCATATGGAAATTTAATTGAAACCAGATACAACTAAGGTGTAAAGCCAGACTACAAGAAACATACCCAATACACACTAACAACATGAGGCCCAAAACATCAAATAAATCCAATAATTGAAAAAGCAACAACAAGCAAATAAAAAACTCCGGGATGGAGAGAACCCGTCACAAATAAGAAGTTGATCGTTTTGCCGGAGAACTACCACAAATACATTGGAGACGAATCAGGTGATTGCATATACAGATCTGCCATCCTCACTCAGACACGCCTAGGTACCAAGAGTTAATCACGAGCTCCACTTTACATGTTTACATCGTGTACACCAGCTGGAGACTCATGCAAACAAAATATCTCTACACACGTAACATCAAGCCTTGAATCTTAACACTCCATCTAATCCCCCACATGCTAGATATCTATACAAGAGGGCAGCTCCAACAATGTCTCAGCTTCTTTACAGAGGGACAGCTGAGGCTCTTCCCCCCCCCCCTTAGGCTCATTTTATTTCAACTGCTGAGCCTATCTACATATGAACTGTCATGACTTTCATTTAACTCACAGCCGTACAACACTGAGCAAAGAACATGGACAACCGTTCAAGTAAGGGTGTAACTTTTATTAGTTATTTCAACCATCTGTCATTAATATCAATGTTTTAAAATTTTGTTATTTGTGTATTGCGATTGTTTGACTTATAGAATAAAGAAGTATCTTTTTTTACTGTTAAATATCATTATTGCTTTAATAGCTGAACACGGTCACTAGTACCTGAACCAGTAATAACTAATTTAGTTCTCACAAACTAAGCAAGAGTGTGTCAACTAAACAGTCTAAATAGAATAGTGTGATAAAGCAAATTCACATAACTTCTCCCTAAAGACTCTCCACACACCTGCAGCCTACAGCTAAAGCCCACAGCATGCTAGTGCAGCAAATATTACACACAAAATACACCTGCAGCAAAGTTGAATACCTAAAATACATGTAAAACTTCTAATTGAATGCTATGACGCTCTATAATTCAAATAAAGGCTGGCGGTGTATTTTTGGAATGGCTCGTCGGAGTTTCGGGAAGATAAATTTAATCATTTTATGGGCGTAGCGAATCACACCTATTTTTTGCTCTCTACTTCGATCGGATTGACATTACCCCTTTTGGATGTAATAAATTTGCTAACTTACCTCCAACTTGTCATATATCACTCAATAAATATGCATTAAGAAGCTGAGAGATATTTGTACCAGTTGACATCTACATGTAATGCTTGCAATTAACCTGTAGTGAGATTATTGCTCGCTTTGCAGCTTGCTGGAATCAATATTATATTTCATTCTAAATCTAAAGGCATATTCTCCTTTTTATAACTATATTTAACTATATGTTGCACTAGAGCTCATTGCACTCATAGAAATGTTTACAGTTTGCAGCCAAAACTAGCTTTTAAAAGCAATAGAGGAGAGTTACGAGTGTCAATCAAATGTAAGATCAAGTTACCGCATTATGCTATCAAATAATATGCTATAAATCTGCAAATGTATAAGTTATCTAACAATAATTCAGCAAATGTAACGAATATATATTCATAAACAAATGACATAAACGAGCCATACTTATAATACATGCAAAAACTAAAATTAGCATTTTTGAAACAAAAATATTTCCATCGTTTGCTCGGATAGCTGCATTCTGATTGTTGCTTTCGACGGCTTGAACTTCTTTTGGTGGTCCAATACCTTTCACAATATTTTTTGACCTCAACTCTTCTTCTGCACTGCCAAGCTAGTTGATATTATCATCTGAAGAATTGTTTAGCAGGGCAGAACTTTTACCCGTTGCATTTCGCGCAAATACATTTAAGGATAAACTTTTAGCCTAAAACTAGTCGTTCATACCCATCTTAACTATAAACATTTTTATATACTTCGAAGTATCAAGACTACCTTAAACAATAAACTACTATTAGCCTGGGACAGTTATTAATTATTGCTATGGTGTTGCTTTCAAAATTTTAACGAAAAACCAAAAAGCTTTGAAGTTAGACACAGAGAGAATTGATTGTTATTGATATAAACTATTCATTATTAATACCATTTGTTGACACTTTTATACTGATCACTTGCGATTATGTGTTCATAAAGATTAAATAATTTCAAAGTGGCAGGCAAAGGAAGGTGGCATTCAATTAGTGATTTTATGGTACTTTTAAAAACCGTTTCTAATGGTTTGAGTAAATTTACATTTTATTCGATTTGGACCAATTCCATAGTGATTTGAAATTAACTTTAAAACAAAGAAGATGATTAAAGACTTTTATTTGATAACAAGTCAACGTATTATCAAACATTTTATCCTGGATCTTCTGAAAGATAATTGAAGGGTTATATAATCGAAGTAATGTTACCCCAACCAGCTTAACCTTTGTAGTCATCAAAGGCAGTTGGGTTCGTATCATGGTGTTCACCACTCAGCCTGATATTGGTAACCCTGTTTTGTCATTAATACCTTTAATCAATAAATGGCAGAGGTTTATATGACTTTGCCAATTTAGACATTTTATCTTCTTTAATTTTTCCTAATTTGCGGTTTATATAAAATTTATATATTAATTGTAGTAATAATAATAAAAATGATAATATTAATAATAATATTACTATTATTAAGTGGGAGCAGTGGCAAACGTGCACGAGCCAATGCAACTTCTAGACATAGAGAAGAAGGAAGCGGATAGAGTACAAGTTTCTGCTCTACAAGGATCAGCGAGGATACTGAGAAAAGTGTTGGATATCCCAGGTTAGGGGTCCGATACCAGCATATCACCGACTGAAGAGCTGAGGAAATCAACAAGGAATAACAATAACAATTATAATGATAATAATAGTAATATTATAATTGGTATAATATCAGAATATACAGAATCATAATTTAATAACTGTCAATTATTATTATACCATAATTGCTACTTTTATGATTACTATATCTCAAACCATAGAACCACATTATCTACTATAAAAACGGCAATCGTTGTCTGTCTGTCTATCTGTCTGTCCGCCTTATAGAGTACCGTACTTTTCAGACTATTAGCCGCTAACAGATATCTAGGGCGCATTTACGAGAATCTTTGGTTATAGTGTGCCTCTATACATAACCTATTCATCGTTTGCCGTTTTCGCACAAAAATGACGTGAACTCTGGTTAGCGCGCCTCTTTACGGTAGCAATGACACTGGTGCGTTTGAAACAGCGAAGTTGCTGCCGTGTTAAAAAGCACCGTCCTGAGCTCTACTGCCTATACAAAGGTGCCTATACAGCTATACAAGTGTACTAATCATTAAATAAAATAAATTAATGAATAGTAATTTACATACGATTAATATTTACTGCCAACGTGTACCGAGAAGGTCACGCGAACATTGGTTTCTTGCAGTCACTGGAAAAAACGCAGTTCTCACCTAATAAATTTCTACATAAAAAAGGTAAGTATCTCTTATTCAATGTTGTATTGTCTATGAATTGCCACATTTCCACTGCATAACCCTTTCACTTGCGTCCATGTACAAATTTAGCTATCGGCCTACTGCCATCCATTTTGTCGATATTGCTTAATACATATACAATATTTTTTCAATTTCAAACTCCATCTAGAACATTTGTTTTGGTTATATATTTCATTTTGCCAACATGTTAACAAGCACTGTTATGCAAAAGATTCGTTGTGTTTGTACTTTGTGCATTGATAAAGCGATGTGAAGCTACAAAGCAAAACGATCCTCCACAATGTTCCTTATTCTTACAAAACCATTACTTTCATTGCCATCAGAGTCAGTGCTGCTATCGCTATTTTAATCTTTAGATAATTATTATTTATCTGTGTATTCACAAAAATTTAAATCGGCTATAATGTCACCAACATAAGTAGTATAGTTACATGTATTTGCTTTTCAATTAGGACGCCTTTGATGAACTTACACAAAAATGTTCGTTTTTAAGTTGGAAATCCCCAAACAAAGATTAAAATATTGAACTTTAGGATCATTTTATAGATAAATCTTAGGACAACACTGTCACTACCGTAAAATTCCTAAAGATCGTTGGTTATGTTATCAACGAATAATAAAATTCAGTTACTAGCAATTGCTGGGAAAGTCGCAAAAATGTGTCTACGTCGTTCGGCAATAAAAAAACGCATAAATGAGTCTACTTCAGTGAAAGGGTTGAAAACGTTGGATTTACCAGTGTTTGCGGTAGTAAACATGTTCATTTCCTTCCGAGTTCTTTTTGCTTTTTTTTCAGCTGCGAGTACTACAGAACTACAGAACTTGCACTGGTACTGCTACTGCGTTTTACCGACTAAATTTCTACATCGAAAAGGTTAGTACGTTTTATTCAATGTTGTATTGCCTATGAATTGCCGCACTCCAACTACTTAATAACGTTGGATTTGCCACTGTTTGTGATAGTTGGACAAGTTCATTTCCTTCAGCAGCTGAGTTACTAATTTTTTTTTTACTAATTTTTTTTCCAGCTACGAGTAGGCCTACTGTAACTTACTACTACAGAACTTGCACGAGTACTCCGAGGGTTGCGATAGGCGATGGTGAAAAGAAAGAAAGCACCTGGTATTGACTTAGTGTCACCCTGCTTTAGCCATGACCAGCTGTACGTCACCTGCTGAAAAGTAGGCACAAGCCGAAAACTGTTTTTTTATACACCCGACAGAAAAACACAAAATGTTGTCTATCTGCAAGTGTTGCGTTGAACTAACATTGTGTTATTGTTATGTCATGCTATGTTCTTCATGTTCTGCTATACCACATGCAGCATTTTCTAACATATTTTTCAGTATGTATATATTTTCATGCATTCGTTATCCTAATTGTATCTCTTAAAAAGGCTATCGTGTTGGCGTTATGTTTTATTATTGTAAGGTGCTAGTGCTGTATCTGCCTTGACATCATACCGTCTGTGCTGTTATACATATAAATTTTATCGGCACAACCTCATTACTGTTTGACTATACCATGTCAAACACAGGCTATAGACGAAAAACTGGTGAGCTCTGATTAATGTTTTAAGCATGTAGTCTCCATTCAATAAATGCTGACGATAGCAAAATATTTTGTATAATTTTTTAGAAGATGCAAAACTTTTCAATACTGCCAGTTTGAAGAACTTCAGTTTGCCTAGCAATGTCAATTTCATTATCAGTTATCTGTACACAAATAGGTCAATGCCAATTTGAGTAGTTTGAGACTGATGCATTGTAGACTAGCCGTAAAACGTATTGCAGATTTCCATTGTTCACCGAACATTATTGACATATGACTGCATATGTGTATGCATAGTGTGATCGGGGCAAAAAATTTCAGCAGACTGCATATTTGGAGTTGTTTTACAGTATGAAAGACAACTCTCGATAAACCTCTTGCTGTACATGAATCTGTTCCCGTAGACGAGTAATGCAGCTAGCGGTTTGAGGCCGTGGCGTCACTCGGGGATGCGCTGGACCTTTTCGCCCCGAGCACAGCGAGATTATCCAGGCGCGGCTTTCCGGATGAATGAGTTGGTGAGTGTGAAGCGATTGATTGCAAGGTGATTGATTGTGAGGCGAGTGCAAGAGCGCGATGGTCAACTGCTCGGCGGGTAAATACTGGTAAGCCAAGGCGGAGGCTCGGCGGCAGAAGTGCGTGATTGTCAACTGCAAATATAGGTGGGTATATGAATCTAGACACATGAATCTAGAATATTTACTAGATTTTACACACATCTAGCTGTAAAACACATTGCAGATTTCCATTATTGTCCCCAACATTATTGATATGTAATATGTATATGCATATTTAGGGCAACAATTGCAGTAGATAATTTACATAATAATACATCAGGGCAAAAATTTCAGTAGACTGCATATTTGGAGTTTTTATACAGTATGAAAGACAACTCTCAATAAACCTTATGATACGTGTGAATCTGTTCGTGCAGCTAGTTTATGATATAAGTCTTTACTAATAATAATAATAGTAATAATAATAATTGGTATAATCTCAGAATATACAGAATCATAATTTATTTACTGTCAGTTATTATACCATAATTGCTACTTTTATGATTACTATATCTCAAACCATCGAATCACATTATATGTGATACAGTTCCTCACACTGACCAATTAGAATAGGACAGATGCTCTCCAAGCTTGCTTTCAGATATCCATATCTGCAATGTCTGCCCCTACTAAACTAAGTTTTTAGCAAAAGAGTGTCCAACACTAAATTCAAGTTTTTTGAAACTTTTGTTTCTGAAATCTGGTGACAAGTGTGCAATAAAATAAAAGGTTGAAATATTTTCGACTGGCAATAATTTTATTTGTTTTCAATATTTTTTCTTGCTTACACTGTGTTTCTTTTTCCAGAATAATGATTTCAATCAGATAAATCAGAATAACCATAATCAGAGTAATTATTTTTCATAAGAAACATAAGAATGAAATATAAGTGATAAGTAGATGAGTAACATTGTATTTCTATTGTTGACAAGACAATAATAATAACAAAAATCCTTCATTTGTAATCAACTTATTATTATTACTTAGCAGAATATATAACAATATTGTTCATTCATCTGATGGAAAGAAAAGGGGAAACTTATGGTACCTCTCATGGTACATTATTCTAGCCTGTCTTGAAGAATATCTGCTTTACTTTTTAGTTGTTTTTCTACCCACTAATTAGGCAAATATCTTCAAATCCTTTCTGTGTAACATGGTATTGAATTGTGTGTGTCAGACAAGGGATTTGATCTGTTAATTATCATTTGACAGGAACAGCTGATTTGATTTTGATCAGACGTAAATCATTTTGTTTTCACAAATGTGGTTTGGACTCAAATCCTTCAATGCCTTCCACTACCACAACGTGAACAGCTGAAACACTTTCATGGGAGTTGTCTGACCAATACAGTAGAAACAAAAATAGAGCAAGGACTAACATGTCGTGGATTAGGAAGCATTACGAGCGTTATGCAAAAGTAGAACAACATATTCCAGCATTTATCAATGAATATTTTGTGAAATATACATATTTATAAAGCAAAAGTGCAAAGCATTGATAATTGTGATATATATATTACCATCATTGCAGAAACCAGCAAAATTTACTGAAGATTTTTAGAAGCGAATCATAAAGCAATCAACCAGCCACAATCAATAACAACTGTATAATTATTTTACTCTATATATTCTAGCTTTATCTAGAACATTGCTTTATTCGGAATAATATTATATTGACAAATAATTTTATTGTAAGTACATGATATCATTACTTATAAATACATTGTATAAAACCATACATGTTTAACAAGATGAACGAAACAAGATAGGCTGAAGAGTACAGATAAATAATTTTCATGATAATCATGCTATTAGTTATTGATTGATAACTATGTTAGTGAAATTAATTGCCCGACTTCAAGTATTTCACATAAATCATCATGGGAACCCCAACATCATATTACACCCTTCATGATTTTTAAAAGTGAACAACTTGCAAGTTTTTTAAAAGTGTTGTAAGCAGCCATATACAAGTACAAACAGTCAATGGCAGTTAAGGTTAGCCTAGAGAATCTATAAAGAGAGAATAGCTCTTTTATTGAGAGAAAGAGAGAGAGAGAGAGGGAGAGGGAGGGAGAGAGAGGGAGAGAGAGGGAGAGAGAGGGAGAGAGAGGAAGAGATAGGGAGAGAGAGGGAGAGAGCGGGAGAGAGAGGGAGAGAGAGGGGGAGAGAGGGGGAGAGAGGGGGAGAGAGGGGGAGAGAGGGGGAGAGAGGGGGAGAGAGGGGGAGAGAGGGGAGAGAGAGAGAGAGAGAGAGAGAGAGAGAGAGAGAGAGAAAGAGAGTAAGTAGCAGTGCAGAAGAAGTCAGGGTGAAAATGGCAACATTACAGAGAGTCAGAGACAGAAATGTGATTAATAAAGCTTAAATTCAATTCAATAAGTAACCTCCAATAATATCACCCACTCTGAAGTCATTTCATTATTCAGTTTTATTAATGTACTTGTATTGCTACCATGTGACGCTATGTCAAAGTATTGTTCAGCTGGCTACATGCCTGGTTTTTTAAGATTGAATAGAAGCGGCTGAACCTGAGTTCAGCTATATAACCAGGGTGAGATTGCTTCGTTGAACTGAGTTGCATTTTGTGTTAACAGTGTAGAAATGCAGTTCATGGTAGAGACTGTACAGAGACTGACCTCACTGATATTAAATCTATTTCTATGGTTGGAGAAAAAAGCTGTTTAACTAATTCTTATTGATTTGTTCTATATGGATCTGCTGAAAATAGTTCGCTCTGACTTGTTAATTTATATTTACTGCATAACGGACATTGCATCAGCTGGTTACGTAGCCATCCATTTTCACTCACTCCATAATGACTCAAGTTTTATTAGTGTTAGTTTTATAATTGGTTATTATTTATTAGTGTTACTACTGTTATTAAATGATCAGATTGTCAGTAGACTTGTCAAAAAACCTGCACCCAATGAATGTATCGGTCTACTATCGAGCCGGCAACAAATGTACCGGCTTCTTACCGAGCCGGCTATTTTAAAGATCGGGCAGTGCTTGCCAGTGAGAAATATATGTAATGAGACCAATAAGTCAAGAGAAGGCAGAACACAGTATATTGCAGTTTATGTTTGCACACACTTCACGGTATATATATGTATATTTGTTGCAAATATATAAAGCTTTATACTCTAAAGTGATGGAGTTCTCTGTGGAGTAGTAAGGGCCACAGCGCATCATTTGCAATAGGGCAATAGGTAATAAATTATATTTGACATAGCTCTAGTATGCCTGCATATAATTACTGTACCTTGTGTCATTGCTGGCTCTGCTATTGTCATCTACCTAACATTACAAAGTACAAGAGCTGAATCTACATTAGTGTTGATTGGAATATCTGAAAAATTTAATACATATACTTTAAAACATATATTTTTTAGTGACTTGAGTCAATCAGCATTAGATTCGATTTAAACCAATTTGAATCACAATGATTTGTAATTTAGTTTCAAACAAAGGAGATGATTAAGTACTTTTATTTGATAACAATGTCCAGAAAGAAATTTGTTATTTTGTTTAATATTTATTTAAAATCGAATTAAAAATTAATATATGAATAGTTTTTGTTTGTTTGTTATAATTATGGTTGTAATAATTATTTGATATTTAAATAGTAATATAAAAAAGTATTGTTTTGTGTGTTTCCTTTGAGTGAAATACTACAATGGTTCTATAGTTCTATGTGTAATGGTTAGCCCCTGGACCTTGAGTTCAATTTCTCCCAAGACAAATTTTGACCGCAAACAAAGTGGCACTTCTGCCCCACAAAAATCAGACTGTTTCTATAACGCCAAATTGAAATAGCAACTCAATCAATGGGGATGAGCGCTACTATAGTTGTCCTTGCAATTTGTTATGACAATAAGGCGGTGTTGTAATGATGAGCTCAAGTATCAAGTATTATTGAGATTGCGAGGCCTACTATCTGTGGAAGGCAATTGTCTGCAGGTAATTATCTTATAATTGAAAATAACACACCAGTGGTTTGTTTCTAAGTGTCTGTGAACTCTATTTTCCTCCAAAGGTCAAAATAACAATTATTCTGTCAAGGCTCACTAGCTCAAGCAAAAATAACAATATGCTTGCATACTTAACCCTATTTGTTATGAGCTCACTAGGTTCAATGAGTATGTATCTATTAGGCATGCAGCGGTAGCTCTTGCTGTCTGGGGGCTGGATAAACTTTCTCCTCAGGGCTTTATGGCTTCCGACCTCTTTAGGTGAATCATATCTGCTATGTATTTCCTCGGCAAGCTGTTTGCTGCCGGCTCCTTAGCTATCTTGGGCTTCTGTTAGTCTTCTCCTGTCTTGGCTCCTTCCTTGTGCCTCCACTCTACTGCCTGGCTCGCTACCAGTTCCTTGCTGCCAGCTTCTCGATGCTGGCTTCCCTCTGCTGCCTGGCTCACTGCCAGTTCCTCCCTCTGCTGCCTGGCTCGCTGTCAGCTTCTCGCTGCTTTATCGTCAATTTTGCCTCTCTTTTTTACTTGTCCTTGAGTCATTGCCAAAGGTCATTGGTTGGTTGTGTTTTGCTTGTGGTTTTTGCATCATTTCTTGCATAATTTCTGTTTCAGATTCTCTGCGGTGAGCTAAAATTCCTTACTGTTCTTGGAATCCCATGACTACAAGCAAAAAATATTCTAATTCCGGCAACCAATTGTACAAAATTGGCCATAACTTAAAAACTAATAGGAATAGCATTGTGAAATCAACTTTGCAGTGATCCCCGTTCTAAGACGTTACTAGTTAGCTAATTTTTATGACGCAAGAAACATGTTATCATTTTATGCCATTCTTTTCACAGCCATTTCACCAGTATTTTGACATTTTTGAGTATTAGCGATTGCCCTAGATTTTCATGTTTGCTTGTTGATGTATTGCAGTGCTTAGTGCAATGGTTTGCAGCAGTTGTGGTGTTCTATGATCCCACAATTTATTATTTCTTTTGACTTATCGGTCATCTATCGTTTTAAACCCTGACAACAAGACAAGGTATTATTGAACATTTTATTCTGAAACTTTTGGAGTATAGTTGTTGGGCTATGAAATAAAAGTATGTGTTTATGTGTTATCTCAACAAGCTTAGCCCTTGTAAAATTGTTTGGGTAACATCATGGTCTTACGCCAATGGCAGCAACTGGCCTCACAGTTATTAAAGTGGTTTTTATGGTTGGAGAAAAATGCAACCGAAAAATGCGAGAACTGAGAACGATGTCTAATTTGTTCTAGATAGACCTGCTCAAAGTTGTCAGCTCTGTTCATTGATCTATCTGCATACTTGACATTGCATCAGCTATTTATGTAGCCATCCATTTTTTAATGGTCGTTGAGGACTCCAGTGTTTGTTGTATTAGTGGCTATTAGTTATTAGTGCTATTCCTTTTTTTAACAATATATGATTAGATAATCAGCGAAGTTTACAACAAAAATTCGACGGCGGCAGCCATTAAACTTTCAAGCAATTTGGTGAATGGATGTTGCCATGATGATTTCCTGAAACATAACATGGAATATGTTAACTAGTATGTAGAAGATGGAAAATTTCCAATATCTATACAAACAGTATCAGGTCACTTACCCCTTGGCCCCTTACCTCCCCCCCCCTGGCCATATACCCCCGGTCATTTACTTCCTGGTCACATACCCCCTAGGCAATATACCCCCAGGTCAATTACCCCATCCCCATGATATCTTTGAAGAGTTTCCACTAAGCACTAATTATAAATGCAATACCCTTGATCATAGTTTAGATTCTTTGAAATTGAACTTGTAAGGAATTTAGACAATTAATTATTTTTTGATTCAATGAGTAGAGATGTCAACCAAGAATGGGTTGCATAATAGAACTGCTCAGAGTACATATCAAATGTGCTCAATACCCTTGATCCTGGGTTGGATAGATTCTTTGAAGCAGAATTTGTAAAGAACTAAGACAGTTGATGCACGCATATATAAGTTGAGAACTGTGTTGTACCACTAGTATCATAAAATTTATCATGGAGTTCATTACTAGCACTAAAGGAGGTTTGAAGTTAGTGTATGAAGGATTCGTATATGTGAAGTAGAAAATTTTAGCAAATGGAGTTGTGTCATATGAGTGTGAAATGAGACGGAATGATAAACAATGCAAAGCTAAATTGAAAGTGAAAGGTGAAGAAGTTATTGGGAAGACCAATGAACACACACACGCCGTTTCTATTGGTTGTCCAGAGGCTCGGAAATTGCGTCAGTCAGTTAAAAGACGTGCACTAGACACTGAGGAAACTGCCCAACAAATTATCACTCAAGAACTTGAAAATATATCCGAGCAAGCTTCTACACATATCCCAGCCATTCGCACTATACGCAGAGCAATACGCAAATATCGCCAGCATGCGGGCAACCCTCACCCAGTTCCTCAGACCCCTGAGGAGGTTGTCATTCCTGAAGAATACAAAGTAACATCACGTGAAGAAGATTTTTTATTGTATGATTGAGGTGATGATGAAAACCGTATACTACTCTTTTCGACACACATAAATCTCCAGGTTCTCGAAACTTCATCTCACTGGTTCTGCGATGGTACATTCAAGGTTGTCCCAAGTGTCTTCTATCAACTATTCACAATCCATGCACTCACTGCAGACCGCATTCTACCCTGTGTGTATGCTCTACTACCCAACAAACAGCAAACAACATATGATAATCTCTTTCGACAGGTGAACGCATTGAACCCGGAATTATCTCCCACATCCATAATGATAGACTTTGAAAATGCTATTAAAAACGCTTTTCAACCTGTATTCCCTGATTCTACAATACAAAGATGCTTATATCATCTATCACAGGCAATCTACAGGAACGTTCAAAATGAAGGCCTCCAGGTCCAATACCAGAATGATGTAGATGTAAATATGTGTATCCGTTCTATGGCAACTCTCACATTCGTGCCTGTGAATGACATTGTGGAATCATTTGAGACATTTTCAGATAACATACCTGAAGTCGCCCAACCAGTTGTGGACTATTTTGAAGATACGTACATTGGGCGACAACAACATAGAGGACGGCGTGAACCGAGATTCCTTCACACAATGTGGAGATTTTGAAGTTTTAAACTTTGACATGGAATAAGCAAACCCTAGGTTTTCTTAAAAATAAACTCAGTTGTTTTGCTATGAAAGGCTCTCAGCTATCTTAGGTAGAGTCTATGCTAACAACTCTTGCTTGATTTGTGTTGGTTTATGCATAGTCTGCAATCATCTGTGATATAGTGAGTACTAACTACTCTTACGCCGGTTGTGTCAAAGTGTGGTTAATTATTGAAGGTGTCTCAGTTAATATAACAAACATCAGTTTCTGTTTGGCCTGGTTTGGGAGTTACCCTGAGTTAACTTCATTACCATCACTCAAGAAGTATCACTTACTTGTATACTGTATGATTCCTAGAAATAATTTTTTTTAAATACTGTTATTAGTGACTCTCGAAAATATTACAGCTAAACTTATTTGCTTATAGCACGCTTATTTTCCTTGTTGATCCAGGCCAAAAAATAAAACGGTGACATTTCATAAAATGAATGGAAAGTCGCTGTTGCACTACTTAAAATGTTTTTTATAGTTGAGATTGCTTTACAATTGGATTATATAAAAATTCCTTTATTCTTCAACATAAAAGAAAATAAGAATTCCAATGCCATCTTGTGTCAATGTTTTTGCCAGAGTATAATTTGCATAACCTCACGTAAAAAAAATGAAATAAAATAAAAATATTTAATAAACTTATACTTGAATAAAATATTATAACATATATAAGTTGTATAAAAATTGTTTAAACTAAAAATTTAAATTTCAAAATTTAATGAAATGAAACTTATTAAATGTAATCATATTTTGCCTGGTTCTATATAATGTTGTATAAGGTGGCACTCTTGACTGAATTCTTCATATAACAAACACATTTTTTGAACTGGCAACATGGCTCCTCCTGCCAGGCAAAGCAAACGTTCTCTATGTTTATCAACTGTCAACTTCAATCCTGCTAATTTGTGTATGATCTGTTAGATACCTAATTGTAATTCTGACACAAGTCGTCTTCTCCTGAATTTTTGTATATTTGGCTCTCAGTTCAGTAGTTTTCTTGCCTTGCTTGGGCACCAATGTTCGTTCCTTTGTAGTACGAATGTTAGCCACTTTTCTATTACCAGTAGATAGCTTCCCTCAAGCGTCAACTTCGAACTTTGTAAGACATCTTGAATATCGTAGTCATTGTCGTATCAACAATAGACTGGCCTATCTCAGGCTTCGATAAAATGTATAAAAAGCAATGATAAGGTTCACTTGGGCATAAAATGAATTAAGAAAAATCGTCCAAGTAGTTTGTAGTGTATAATGTATATTTCATCAAAATGATAGCAATCAAAAGTGTCCTAAAAATGTATTAGTGTAGAAGTATTCGACCAAATTGCCTTACCTCTTCGTGGTAAAATAGCAGTAATAGGGTTATACATTTTCACCTATCGGCTTCCTAGGCCCATTGTCTCTGGCCCGCTCTTTTTAGCCGGCCTCTGATTTAATCACTTTCAGGGGCTATTTTTATACATGCCATTAAGAATAATAACTTTTAATTGGCTTCTTGTAAGCATTTTGAAAGCTGTGTGCAAGTGCTGACAAAGCATAGCATAACACATCAGACAGGGTTGAGCGAAGGAGACCACTTTCTGGAAAACTCAGTTGTTTAAAAAACTTAGTCATTTTTCTGAGTGCAGAATTTATAAAAGTTTCTCTATCTCTTTTGTCTTTACCTTTAACCTTTGCTTTTCTAAATCTAGACAAATTCTGGAGTATGCATTATGCTCCATTCTTTTTGTTTTTCTAAATTTCATTTTTTTGAACAAATTTCGTTTAGCTGTAAAAAATTATTGAAGCTAATTTTGTCAGAGGCTCCGCTTACTGCTAGAAGCCAGCTCATTGGGAAATTCTATGATTAAATGGGGTCCCATAGCGACATAGTTAAAAGGACTGTTTTTTATGAGTTTGATAGTTTCTGAAAACCGCTTTGACATTGCCAGTGCAAAATAAAATTGGCATAAAATAAAAAATTTAAAACTAACATAAAGTAAAACACATAAAGTACAAAGATTAAAATGTAAGCTCAAGCCATGCCATTTTTGTTTATGTGACTGACATACTCAATCTTTTCATCGTAGCTCGGGAATGCACGTATGGAAGCTCTCTTCTACTCTGTATAGGCTCTTTATATGATCGGATACGTGTTCCGTTCTCACGTATCTCCTTCCAATGTTTATTCAATATTTTGATGGATTGCGTTGAATCTGAATAAGTATATAAATAAATGTATATATTACAGAGAGATAACAGTGATCTGTGGTTTTTCTGTCCAGTTGGTATCTGACATACACTGGGAGGTCTACTGTGAACACTGGGATGTATCAAAGATGAATAGGTAATTAACTCTCCTTTAGACAGGCATTGTAGTCTTTATAGGGCATAATAGTTTATGGTTTCCATGCTAAAATAGGTCCTCATGTTCTCTTCTAGAACTGATATCTGACAATAATACAAAAAATTGCTCAATTTTTCTACCTTTTTATCGCAATCAGATCATATATTAATTATAATGCTTTTTATTTCAAGTATTCGGTTTTGCTGGTGCCACTAATTAGATGCAAGCTCTACCACTAACATTTGAAATTTGTCTGGTTATTGAAACTATCACTATGTTTCCATGGTGCGCAGTACTGCGAAGCAGCCCCCTCTGAAGTCGAGGGGATTGTACGTTTCCATGCTGCGCAGTGGTTTTCAGCAAATACCGCAAATTAGCCAGAGAAGAGAAATTGTATAAATCGAATCGCCTGATGGAGAAATAGAATCGATCACGGATACCGAACGTCATAAACAGTCTTTTTTTATTATTCTGTCGTCATTATACTTTTATTTACAATACACATTTACAAGGTTTTACAAACCTTAACACACTTTTTACATAGTGATATATTTTTAATAAGTATTTTTAAGTAATATATTATTTAAACGTTAATTTTGGACTTGCCACCTATTTTTCGAAGTGTTGGCATCGATAACAAAGTCCAGGAAAGTAATCACCTCATCATCCTCGTGAATGCAGACTATAATTAAATTTATGTGAAAGAAGATCGGAAGAATAGTGAAAAAAACAAGATTAGCAGGACAACCTTTGTACTATTTTATGGCCATCGTAAAATCTGTCTCCACGGCATGAGAGCTATGCGCAGCCACTGCGCAGTCGCTGTTTCCTTGCTGCGAATTTGCACTGGCTTCGCACTGATCAGTGCGCAGTGATTTCAGTGCGAAGACGCCGTTTCCATGATTCGGAGATAGCGCAACTCCGAAGCACTGCGCATCATGGAAACATAGTGAATAAGTATCGTCATGTCATTGCTACTAATCCTGGCACGCAGCCAATTTTTGGAGCGTAAAAACTCAATCCTGCCCGGTAATAAATATGAATAGATGTGCGATTACTTATTTCTGGTCTCTAGGCCTGGATGCACGTACATTTTGTGCCTAATATGACACTTCGCCGATGCTGGTATTTAAAACTAGCTCGCTTGTTTACGTCGACTTATGATTGATTGAAATATTTTATATTTCCTCTCTTGACTCAATTTTATTCATTTCACACTGTAGCTGCGCTTGGTTAGAAGTAGAACTTGGCACGGTTGTTTGTTTGTTTTACTGATGACTGTGCTGTTGTAGCTCATTGCACTGGGTGGGCGGGCTGTTCTGATCTGGTTTTGTGTTTTGATGAACTGGTGGGTGACCCCCTATCCGGATGTTCTTTTTGTTGATATCACAGCACAAAGAAATGTATGATGTCACGAGTTGCATTAGCCGAAAATTGTTGATTTTCAAGTATTTTAAGTAACAAAAGATGAATAAACTTTCCTGTTGCTTACCAATTGCAAAAGTATTTAGGTGCAACAATTTCTAATTTTATACCTGTTTACAAGATGCCATAGTATATAAGCAGGCAGACTTTCACAAGTGGACAGTAACGCTTTGAGAATTCTCTCTCACCTACATATTACTTTTCTGAAGTATTACAGTCATATCACATGTATTAGGAATTATTCTGAAGATCAAACAAATCACAGTATTAAACCAGTCAGATCTGTTATGGAGAGAGCACAAGGTATGTTGTGTTTTTATTGCTACATTCAGTTTTGTATTTACTGCTACAATTGTATTAAATCAAGGCTTTGAATTCCACAAGGTTGGCAACCTATTACTGCTTATTTTTGGCTGTATTAGCAATCATCTGAAATGTCACATACATGTAGGATGAAAAATATGCTGATATTGAAGAATTAGTAGTGTTGAACTGCTGCCTGGCTTATTTTATCATGCTTGTATTTTTACTTATATTCACTTGTAGTTTTACTTGCTTGCTCTTATGTTTTAAAGAAATCGACTGATGTGAATCTCAATGCATATATATTATTGTATAAACTGTATTTTACCATTTTGTAGTTTTTATGGTGTGAACTACGTCAATAAAGTTCATATCAGTCATAAACCACTCTTCCTTATAACGGATCGTGACTACACACACAAATGCCTGTTACGGCTTAGACATGCTTTTTAATGACGATAACAGCAGGATTCACCCAAACGGCTATTTATATATGGACAAAGACTACTGGTAACATATATAAAAAAGTCAATTGAGTATATCAAAATTGTTTATAAAAGATTTTTAGTTGTTTCTCAGAAATTAAAGATGTTAAAATTCTTTTTTGAAAGTTCTATATAGGCAAAACATGAATATTTTTTGTACTTTGCTGTTTTTACGGTTGATGTGTAGCGGTTTTCAACCCTTCACTCAGAGTGGTGGTCAATTGGGGGGTGGCGTTCAAATAGAGGTGGCGTTCAAATAGAGGTTTTACGGTAGTTGCAAAAACACTATTGTTAACTCAAATCTTGTCGTCGATGATTCTTGTTACAAATATTCTGATCATACTTCTATAACGATACTGGAATTTCAGACAGGATATCTTGACCTTCGCAAGGCAGAGACAATATCATTAGTTGAACGGCTCTTTTCTAACATCTTCTAGTAGCCTCGATATGTAACATATCTACACTGCTTGTCGGCTATACATTTCGCCCGTGTTTCCTTGTCTGAAAATTTTGATAGATACGTGATTTCTAATCCTGGCATGGAGCCAAGTTACGGAGCGTAACAGCTTAGCGCTACAGGAACATAAATATTTTTGTTATCACTGTTTGTAACGTCTCCCTTGGTTATTGAGTGGATGGTAACAACTGATGCTTTAAGTGTAGTTTATTTATTACACCATAAACACCGTGAAACTACAATGTGTTATAAAATGGTTAAATTATGGGAATCAGACATAAGTTGTGTAAAATAGCTTGATATAAAATGCAATAATATAATGACAAGTATGTTGAAAACAGGCTTATACATCAGATAATACATGTGTGCACGGATGTAGCAGAAATTCATTAATTCAAGTTTGACTGAAAGAACAATATTGATGTAAATGATTATTAAGTAAAAACATACCTCTATCCTTTCTTTCCAAAAGAGAGTTAATTTATATCTGCATTGTGTATATAAGTAAATGGAAAAGTAGTGACGTTGTAGAGGTCTGGAGTATAAATGAAAGTCTTCTGTTGTTCCAAAGAAATTTATATCACTTGGAATGAGTGAATCAGATGTTTATTACAAAATTAAAAAAGGCATCAATATTGTAATAATGATGAAACAAAGGCAGCAGTGATTTCATTTAGTTTCGTTGTTGAGTGAGGCAATTCGTTACTATGATGTATGTGTTGGATGAAGGTGAGATGAATAGACACTGGTTTGTGCGCAATGCTATGAATAAGTTGGCAGCAAAGTAACAACAAACAAGTTTACGGAACTGGTTATTTTTAGCAAGTATAATCATGCTGCTCTATTAGCCTAATGATACACTGTTGGCTAGCCCATACCACAATGGCTTGACAAGTTTTTTTTTTTAGATTGATAATACACAACAAAAAATAGCAGTATAAGATTTGAATTTAAATTTTTATGTTTACATGTTATTAATACTTCAATGATAAACTTATGCATTATCAGACTTTTTCAGTTTCTTCATTTGTTTATTTTACAAATGGTTTTCAACACAAGTGGTGAAAGAAGCCATTTGCCATTTATATCCTGCAGTTGATATTTCTAACACAGCTAGCTACAATGACTAGCCAGATTGAACTAATTTGTCCTGGGGCAGCACTATGAACTGATCAATGACTCATCAGTTTAAAATATTGTTATGTTCAATGTATGATGTTCACATAATTACTGATATGAATAAGCTAAATACAATACGACATATAAAAAGTTTTTTAACCGAAAGTTTTTTGCCTGGTTGTTGTAGCCTATTTTACATTTTAGTTTATGTCATAAAATAGAATACATAAATCAAACCTCAGTGAATTTGCTAAATTTTTGCATTAAAAGGCACATATACATATAGGCCTACATGTATCTTTTAAAAATATGTATTACATTTACAGTACAGTGCGATAGTTTAGGATATTGTTGTGCATGATTGTCTATTTAAATTTATCTTTGGTAGACAAAACCACCAATAACAACGACATAGTAATTCCAATTGTATTGACCTGTGACCAATTTTATGTTTTTTTTTTCATGTATGCAAATCTGCACAATCAAATTTTTTATCTGAAGGCCCTTCTGTATACAAATGCTTACTTTTTGATACAGAAGTACTGGGCTTGGTCCTAGCAACTCTATATTTTTATTGACCTACAGGTATAAGACGTATGAAAAGAACCAATCTATGAATAACTCACATGTGTAATGCTAAAATAAGTTATCTAATGATTGATGATTATTGTTTTGAACTAATAACCGCTTAACAAGCAAAAGCCTGGCATACTTACCCTTATCAGAAACTATTGTGTTGAACAGCTAGATACAAGAAGAACTGAGAGGTGGTGAAGATGCTGTTTGCGAAGAAGGACAAGCAAAATGCAGTACCTGCTGATTGTACACACAGAAGAAGGTAAGGAATGGTTGTTCACAACATCAGATTTTAGAAGATTAAGACTAAAACAATCCTGGCGCTCCCTTGAATTACAAAAACGAATAATAATTGGAGAAACAAAAAATAGTTTAAGATCTATGTTTATTGTTTTATTATTGCAAAATTATTATTAAAAATCTTTTAAATACAGAAGCTCAAAGTTTTAATGTAAGTTAGGATTAAAAAGAACAATCTGTTTGTACTCTTTTTAACAACAACTCAGTAGTTAAGCGACAATAAGTTGGTCAGTCGTGACAATAGTTGGTCAATCAAATTGAATTGTAAAACTTTTTTCTAAAGTTATGCAATATTTGCTCCTTTTTTCCAATACATTGATACCTTAGATACAAGCTTATATGAACAGGATACTTGTATCTCAAATCAATATCAATTTCTTCGACATAAAGTTATTCAATGCAAATTAATTCATTCCCTCCTTGAAAATACCTAAAACTGTATGTTACAATGAAAACACATTGTCTTAATTGTTCTAGTGCACTACCTATGCTTACAAAGCAATGAATACGTGTCTAGTAATTATTATCTGCGAAAAAATGTGACATTATTGTGTACCGTACTGTACAGAGTTCTTACTTTCGATACTGCAGTGTCTATAACAGTGAGAAACTTGACGGCAGCGTATTTGGTACGCTATACTTGTGACACTACAATACTTAACGTAAACTTTAAAACCGTCTCAAATTAATTTAGCACATACGTAAAAGTAAGTTTTAATCTTACACTAAACTGAATTCTAAACTGTTTTTTCTAAACTGTTGTTTTAAACTCCATTTTTTGCGCTGCCAAATGCTGGTAATGCATAGCATTGATCAGGGTTTCTAGTTTCCCTAGTTTCCCTAGTTTGCTCTAGCAGATAAATCCTTGCATTAATGTCACAAAATTTCGACAGAGCAAGATAATCGGCCAGAATGTTAATGAAGTTATCGTAAAACCTCTATTTAAACGACATGGCACTCTATTTTTCAATCCTAACACTATAGTGGCATTTTATTACAGGTGCCATTCAAATAGAGGGTGAAATTATATGTTTCGATTAGCTTGTCAGAATTTAGGAAAGAGAAATTTAACCTTTTTACTGGCGAAGCGATTGTTGCCAATATTTTGCACTCGTTTCAGGGCGGAACGAAATTTACCTTTTGTGAACATTTACGTGCTAAGGATTGGTTGTTCGTATGAGAATGACAAAATAATTATTTTTTGCTACAACTATTTGACTACACATGCATTGAAATTTGACTGGGACCCAAAAGCTAGTTTACTTTAACAAGTTTTGGGTTTAGGGATACATCTTGAACATCGGAAAGTTCTATAGTGTAACTCAAATACTTTTGAACGGTAGGATGTGAAGTCATCAGTAGCATGCAACTTGAAACCCATTCAAAGCACGAAAATGCAGTGAATGTTCACCCTTATTGATAGGCTCACTATTTAGAAGCACACCCAAAATCTTCTTGATTTGTATTGTAAAGCAATTGTGACTTGCTTACTTAGGATTATCATTGATAGGATAGCACATTTGAAACAACGTTATTATCTAAAAGCTACATACATGTAGGTACTTACGAAGGGAACAAAATACATTGATTATCCATGTAATATTCTGTTATAATAATTTGTTCAATAAGCACTTACGCTTTATCGTATTTTTATCTATGGCTTTTTGGTTATGGAAGGCTAATAAGCAATGCCATGTTTTACCATGTCATCTAGAGTGAACAAAAGAGATTAAAACATTTATGTTTACTTATGAAGGGCACAAGCAACTTTCCAAAGCAAGGATTATTAAAACAAATTACTAGTAGTTCAAAATTTCGAGGTTCAACAGTTTGCTTCTTTTCATGATTTTTGGAATATTTCTCAATCAGCGGTTCAAAGGCAGTTGTGTCAAGTAGTACGCATGGCAACAATGACGGCAACAGAAACCTGGCAATTGTATGACCCGTTTTGCAAATCATTGGTGCTTGTGCACTGACAAATGCTACGACACACAATATGCCAATTAAATGAATCAGGGGGAGCTTTCTAATGGAGACTTTTCGATTAGCTTGGACAAAATATAAATTGTATGTTTTAGACACTGATAGCACGACCAAAGTTCACAAGAGAATATATCATTAAGTATGATGGAATGTATTAGGAATAAATCTTAAAGGCAGAGACAGGATGAGATTGTTGGCTTTAGACATTGTTCATAGTAATTAATGTCAGCAATGACTGTCAATATAAATAAAACAGTAAGCATTGCATAGCTTGCGTAAATGAGTGTTATTCTTGGAATGTTACTTTGATGTTATTATAAAGAGATAATGGTTGTCCTATACAGCTGACATATTTAGGTCAACTCTGGCAGTCTTCTTCTTTGAGATATTATGATATCTTACAAACTTGCCGTCACAAAAAATCGTGTTGCTTGGTAGAAACGTTCAGTTTAGCCCACCTTTGTGTCACATGTCATCGCCTCCCACTTTATTGATGCTTTGAATAACATTTTCATAATAATTATGCATTTTGTTTTTCTAATTATCATTTGCTTTAAATGAATAGGAATGTGTAATGAGTTACCATAAAACCTTTATTTGAACGCTGTGGCGCTCTATTTTTCAACCCTTGCACTATAGAGCTTGCAACTAGCCTACGATGATGATCTCATAGCCTTACCGTTTGCAGCAAAAACTGGATTTTTATGTGCAACAGAAATGGAGTTATGAATGTCGACCCATTGTAAGCTGAGTTAATATACTAACAGTGATATCAAATAATATGCTACAAACATACAAGCTTATAAGTTATAATAATATATCAAATTCTATAAATATATATTCATGAACAAGTGATATAGAAAAACCATATTTATATTGCATTTAAAAACAAAAATTACCATTTTAAAACAAAAATATTAGCATCATTTGCTTGGCCAGTTGCATTCTGGTTGTTGCTTTCGTTTGAACCCATTTTATTATCTTCCAGCTGTTCAAGACCTTCCAAAGTCTCTTATGAGTTCAACTCCTCTTTTTCATAGCTGAGCTAGTCGATATGAGTGTCAGAACAATTTTTAGCTGATCAAAACTGTTGCAAAATGAACAAAATGTTGTTAAGTGACACAATAGCTTAATAAAAACTTTGTGACATGCCTACAGACCATGTCACAAAGCATGTTTTCCTAATTTCAACATCATGATTTCACAACTACATCTGTAATCCTTAGTAACCCCTTTTAACCAACTGATTATGTATACCTTACATTAAGCATATTCCATTTGGCAAATTTTATCTGATGAATGCAGTCGTTTTAACTGTATGAAACTAAAATATATATATATATATATATATACATATATATATATGTATATATATATATATGTACAGTCAAACATGGATAACTCGAATTTCACGGGACCGAGCAAAAGTGTTCGAATTATCAGAGCGTTCAAGTTATCAGAGCACTGTCACAAGTCCATGTATTTACTTATTTATTAGTAGATACATGTACATATGCAAACTATAATATAAATCAAAAGCACAAATGGCTTGTTTCAAATTAAATGCTTCTAATGTAAAGTTTAAAACGTTTTTATCAAAAAGTATAGAGATTTTTCTATCACTTGAGATTGGTTTGTTGTTTGAGGTGATGTTATTGCCAGGACGTTTTTTTAGATTGCCATTGGCAAAACTTGATCGTTGTTGAAATGCTCAAAAGAAAAGACATATTTTTCTTTTGAGCGTTTTACCCACGATCAATTTTGCCGACTTTTCTTGAAGTTTATGCAACTTCAAGAAAAAGTTACCAAAGAAAAATCCCTTACTTTACCTGGGATTCGTTAAGAGCAACACTCCGAGGCAGTTCAATTAAAAGTTTTACAAGGTTTAACGGTACATTGTATATCACTCACGCTTTTTGAATGGATACTTATTGAATGTACACACGTATTCTGTGTTTAGGTCAAACGATGAATAGTTTTTTTAGCTAAGACAACGTATACAATTAATTAATAAAAACAATTTTAAGACGTTTTAAACATTCAACATTCCGACGTTGATTCAACACGGAATCAGCGTCGGAAAACTATTCGTCACAAGCTAGCCGGGTCACGCACTCAAGGATTTTCGCCACGCACATACAAAACAACATGCTGTTTTTGTTTTGTATGTGCGTGGCGAATATCCTTGCGCGCGTGACCCGGCAAGCCCGTGCTATTAATCGTATAGCAGTATAAATCAAATTTGACCAAACCTTTAGAAAAGTCGTTGACAAAATTATTTTGCCGATGGTGGTAATAACAACGCTTATGAATTGCGAAAATATGAGGTTTACCTCTATGGCTTTGAATAAAGTGATTTTCTAAAGCGATAACAACTGTTTCGGTAGCCGTTGGGCAAAAAAACAGTTCGAATTAACAGTGTTGAGTTCGAGTTATCTATAGCAATTTATCATTACGTGGGAACGGACCAAAGAAACTGTTCGAATTAACCATGTTTTCGAGCTATCCGTGGCCGAGTTATCCATGTTTGACTGTATATATGTATGTATATATATATATATATATATATATATATATATATATATATATATATATATATATATATATATATATATATATATGTATATATATATGAATATATATATATATATAGATATATATATATACATATATATATATATATGTATGTATATATGTATATATACATATATATACAATGTATGGTCATACATCTCCCATGCTTGTTAATGCCTCTCGTCAGCTGTGATGGATAGATGGTTCCTTATGCTTGATATTGCATCAGTACATCATTTACTGGCATGGAGGTGGAATTTCTGTTTCTCTCAGCTTTTCAGATTTCAATGTTTCCTACGCTGTCATGACAATGCTTCCAACACTGATGCTTTCCTAGCTAAGCTGTTTTTCATGCTTTTGCTGCTTTTCGGCCACTGCTTGACGTGACTCCAACTTTCAATGTTTCCAACTCTGACACTAATAAGGGGATTCCCCAGTACCTTTAGCTGCGTAGTTGCACACTAGCTATAGTTGCACACTAGACATTGGCGTGGCTGGCGTATTACTGACAGCCGTTTACACAGAAAGTGCACTATTTATGCAGCGCTAGATCACAATGTGCCTTGTGCTCCGTAACTTATAGCCAAGCGCCGATATGACTATTTGACATATCAGCTTGCGACAGCGCTGATAAAGGTTTGTGTGCAGTTTACTTTGCGTGCAGTATTGTCTCTGTTTTAGTGTATAGGCTTTCATTGTGTGGCTGTATTATTACATGGGACGAGATTTGACATATACATGTAAATGTTGCAGCGAAAAGCGTTAATAGCTATAAAGCCAATACAGCCAAAGTGGGCTGTGGATTTTCTTAAACATGGCAATTTTGCTAGCTCAATTTGCTAGATTGCGGGAGAAAAGCTGATAACATTTGGCTAAAGGTATTAAAGTGTAGATTCTGAAAATTTTAAATAGTATACGTCTTAACTAGTGCACTTTGCCATTTTTAGAGATTTAATATTTTATTTCTCAGACAAACACCATTTATCTGCTAAACCTTTCGGACAACCCAAGATCATCTCATGATTAATGTGTTTATATAGCATATGACTTGAGTCTATCTAGACTGTTATGGCTCACTCAACCTTGCTTTTACTCCAATAAACATGCATCTGTAAAATTTGTCAAGACTATTTTATCGCCTTTTACCATTTCTAGCCTCGTGGCTTTATATATTTTATATGAATTCTGAGACTTCATTTCTCAAGCACTATTGCTACTAATATGAAGGGAGTACATCTTTTAGCTGTTTCACCTTTGATGCATACACTAGTTGTAAGTGTAACATCGCCTTTGCATAAACAGCTTTTTAAGGTTAACTTACATTTCAACATTACATGTATTTATAACAGTGGAATTACAATATTTCTTTTTTTACCATTGATTTTTGTTTAAGTAAAACAAAAAACTGGTTTTTTTGACAAAAACACTCATGAGGCCTCTTAAAGTGCCAGTTAGGAGGCCATTTTTGGCAAAACTCAAATTTAAGAATTGCCGATGTCAATACTGTAAAATAGACAATTTGAGAGTATAAGACTATTGGACATTACATATAATGCATCATATCCCTATCAGCCTCTGCTTTCATGCATAAGAATTTTGAATCAATTTTAAATAATCCATTGCAAGAACTGAGCAAAATTAACGTAACTATATATGTTGCGGCTAGTTCTGTCTGATAGTTTGCAAATGTAGCAAATCTTTTTTTCTATTTTGGGACTTAACCCTTTGAACCCTAACGGCTGTTTTTGCGGCATTATGTAGGGTTTGTCAGAAACCCTAGTGGCTGCATTGGGACGACTCTGTTTACAAAAGCTGTTTCTGAGTAACAGCTTAAACTAATTAAATTAATTCTTGAACAAGATGTTAGACCAGAAATCTTACTTCGATTTTTAGCGTTTTTGCAATGTATTTATCTACTTCCTCTGTTATAATAACAAATCTTTATTAGGACAATATTGCAAAAAAGTCGATACAGCTCTTTCGTTGTTAGGTAATAAATGATTGTTATGCGAAAAAGAATTATCTGATATTAACTAAAATTTTCGAGTATATTTTGAGTCATGAAATAATGATGAAAATGTGCGCGATAGTTATTATAGGACTGTAAATTTTTTTACAAATTTTATAAAATTTTTCGAACTTTTGTAGTTTTAGCCCGAATAATGATGGAGCACTGTTTTTTTTCTGTTTGATGAAATTTGCTGTCGGCTGCCCGACTTTTTTACTAGTGTTTGACAAAATATTATTGTATTATGAGCACATTTAGATATATTTAATAAAAGTTTAAAAACTTAGAATCGTTGCAATAATTGCCCAGGGTTACTGACACGCATTGACCAGAACCGCCAGGGTTCCAGAGTTAAAAATACTGATACAAATTTGATTGAAATTACACAGAAAATAAGATTGAATCCTAATTTTTATGTTATGTATGTTCTTTGGGTCATCAAGTAAGCCAAAAAATGGTTTCAACTAATCATGCCTTTTATATTTTAAATGCTAACTATCCCAGAATCTCTGCAACAACTATGTTACGTTAAATGGTTGCTTGTGGATTTCATGGAATAACAAACTCTTGACAATCATATTTCTTTGCTGGAACCCTTACTCAACCAGGCATCTTCCATCCCACTTCCATCTGACAGTCGTCTGTGTCCTTTTTCTGCATGTCGCTTCACTTGTGACATCATTCATTGTGTCCAACAATGATCTCTCTCTTTCATTTCACTTTACCAACTAAATCAGAAACCTTTTTGATGTCATCATCCAAAAGTGGTGGTATGTCTCTTTGTATCTCGACACACCACCATACTGTGGTAACCTTTTCTTTATCATCACTTCACAAATGTCTCGGACACTTCCTTACATCTTTACCTCTCACATCACCAATCCTTCCTATTGGCTGACTCCTGATTGGCTCTGTTTCATTTCCGTGTATCAGGGCTGGTCTTTTAAGTTTTTTCTATATTTTTAAATTAGTTAGAATCTTTCTATCATGTAGTTCTGGTTTTAATTCATTTCACTTATTCAAAGTATTTCAAATTTTCATTCAGTGTGTTTGCATCTTCTTCGATCCATGGTAGTACTCAAATTGTACATTCACATGATCAATAATATTATTATAGTTCCTTCCCTAAATGTGTTACTATTACGATGTTATTTCTTTGTTCCGTAAAAGTTTCAGCTACTCTGAACTTCATGCCTTGAAATGGGCCTTTCATACAGAATCTTCTGTGTTTTAAATCTGTTTTGAGAAACCCCGCATGTAAATCACATGAAATGAAAGGCCAATAGAATGCTCCATATAAAATTTATCATGGCACTAGTTTATGACAAACACTTCGGATTCTATTGGTAAGCCCTTATCAAATATAGATGCTCCCTACTTTACAGTTTCGCTTCCGCTTGGTCTAATCATCTAGTCATAATCTGATAATGTGACCCATATTTCCCAACAAACAGCGCAACTTCTGCAGCATTTAGGGCTAATTCTGAAATGAAGCTGAAACAATCTGTTAACGCTAATTCTGTTGCTAATTCTTATATAGAAACCTTTGATTTTAGTTTATTTGAAACATCGATATTTTATAACTGGCTTAAATGTATATAGTTGGTTATAAGCAATATCTAGCTATGGCTTGAAAAGTAAGAAATAAACCAGGACGGTCTTGACCAAGCATTTAATGTCGTGTAAAAATAATATATAGACGCATGTTATCGTTTATGAAATACCCAAACTCCTAAATGCTTCTATTGATCACAATTTATATACAGAGTGGAGATATTCTCTCACAGAATATCTGAACATTTTAGTGGAACATTTGCAATGAAACTAGTACAAGATTTGTGCTTCATTGATGAATTCCACCAAGACATCACTATGTTATAGTTTTTGAGTCGTGGTTTGTGAGTGGGTTTAAACTGCTCTGGTTTATTGTATAACGTTTACCAAACCAGAGAAACTATTCACTCTCCGGACAGCTTATAAGAATTGGAATAAGTTGTAAAATAGTATCTTCTACAGAAGCATGTATATAACATGTAGTACTGCTGTTGCATAGCACTCCTTAGCTCGTATAAAATTGTATTACAGAAAGATCCTTCTGTGTGTAGTACGATTGTTTATAAACAAAGAAAAAGAAGCGAATTATACAACATACATTAATATAGAAATGATGATTGTGTATTTGGTAACTATTTAAAGGGAGTTGATTCATATCTGGATAATGCCAAGCAGCATGGGCAGTTGCACCGCTACTAGAAGCTGCAGTCATGCAATGCAGCTAAATGGCTGTCAACAAGAACTCAACCAAAATATTATAAAAAGTCGTAAATGCTACTGCTGACATTAGGATGGCACTATGACCAGGTTACTTCAATAATGATGGCTCACTGATGATTATTTAGCTTTACTCATAAATTAACCACAAGCATGCTGACTAAGACAACCATTACTTAAGACTTTACAAGCCCTCTTTGACAATTACTTACATTCAGTACCGAGAAATTCTCCTACCAGCTTTTGCACAGTGTGCTATACAGTTAATCTTTGCTGCAGCACACATGAATCTGTGCAATGAGTTTATATGCACAATTTTTACTGGTACATATATCTATAGTTTCAAGAAATACATATAAAACTGACTGCAGAAAAGCATAACTGCGTATAAATAGGTCTCAAGTTGCAAAGACTTGCAAGCTGCCTAGAGGAAAAGATCTCAGCCTGTAGGAAAATATCTCAGCTTTCAGATGCATATTCATTTGCAGCTTTATGGCAATTTGCATGTGAGTTATAGCTAAGTTAAAGCGACCATGTCAGGCCTCCATTTTTTGCTGGTCTTTTGGGTCAGGCACTGAGAATTTCAAGTGGCGCTCCCAGAATGTTTCGGAGCTCATAACTCCACTTTCGAGGCTCTCCAACAACAATTTTTTTTGCAAATTGTTGTGAGCCTATGAATCCTTGCAACTAGTATTTATTCAACATTGTCAATTACCTTTAACAACAAAAAAAAATGCAATGAAAAATGGAGCATGAAAATAAAAAAAATCATTGCTTCAACAATCTGAGACTTTTGCTGGTAAGCATTTGCAAGCTAACTGCATAAAAAAATCTCAGCTTGTAAAGAAATTTTTCAGCTTTCTTATGCATGTTAATTTATGTAATAACCACAATTGTGATGTAAGTTGCTGCAGTTTCTATGCAGTCATGTCGAAGGCTCAAATCGCCCTAGTAATTGCCCCCATCCGCTGGTACTTTCCCAGCCGTAAGCCGGCCGTTTCGATAGGGTTAAATTAAATGCTATTTTGTATTCACAGAAATCTATGTACATAGGCTTATATGTAGATATCTAAAAGCAGAAAATTACTTGCAAACATTGAAATTCCATATCCTTTGAGGTAACTTTGATATTTAACCGCAGGGCATGCGATTAGCTATTTACTGTTGCAGAAATCATCTTCTCAAAATCTTCAATAAGTTATTTATCCCAGAATTATAGTTTGTCACTTTGAAAATTACATGTTAATTTCTGTTTGGATTGAGTAGATGGTGTGTTCATCATTTAGGACTATCCAAACTTGTGCAAAGATAGGATTTGTCAATGTGCAGTGATATAACCTCACGGCTGAGAGAGACTTCTCAAAATATTGGTTTTATTTTGCATCAAAATGCATTTGCCAAATGCTATTCTTTGCTGTAGAGTGTACTTTGTGATTCAAGTATTATCCTATTCAGTTGAGTTTTGGTGGACTGTGGAATACAGAAATTTACTAAAATACCTCTTCATTAAATGCGTGAAGTATATTTGCGAAACTATTTCGACAAGTATTTTCGCAAATGGAAGTGTAAACAGAATCCATCTTGTTCAGTTACGTCCCATTTAAGCCATTTTGGAAAGAGATTTTAATCTATGGCGCTTTTGTGATGGCTTGCGGTTAACTGTTCGTTTTTGAGCTTTTAAGAGCTTTTAATCACATTTCCACATATTTTGCACCTACAACACAACTGAGTAAGACACGGTGAATCTTTTGATACCAAATAACTGTAATGTGAATTTTGTTGCAAGTCAAGTAAAATGCTACATATACATATCTGGATGCCTAAAAGTGGAAAATTACTCACAACTGCTGATTATAGTAGATGGTGTGTATCATCTTCCAGGACTGTCCAGACATTCACAAATATAGGATTTGTCGATGTGCAACGATATGACCAAATGGCTCAGCCAAAGCATCCCATTTACATTAAAATGAATTTGGCAGATGCTATCTGTTACTGTGGAGTGTAATTTGTCGTTCAATTATTTACATATTATGTCAAGTTTTGGTAAACCGAGGAATATAGAAGTTTGCTAAACTACCTATACCTCTTCATTTAATGCTTTTAGAGTGCTTAGAATTTTTAAGTGTTAATAACTGATTCACTAAAATTACTTCACAAAACTTATTCTTGCTTCCTTGAGGATCATTTTATATATTGTTTTTATAACGCATATATTAATTTCAAATTCTTATTATACGTACATACAATATAAACGACAGAATCAAGGATTCCATTTCATGAGGATTTTAAAAAAAGCAAGCCGTGAATATAGGCACCTTTCTCTGTCGAGTCATAATTCAAAACATGGGCTGTGACCAACAAAAGTATTGTGAAGAGTAACATATGTTGAGGGTTTATGGTCGTGGTGTAAGAAAACTGAGCTGAGTATCAATGATCTCAACGATCAACTAATGAGCATCAACAACTGCAATCAACTGTTACGTATGCGTCACAGGGGGCTCGGTGGGGTTAAATGCTATTATACTAAACACTGGTTTAAAATGTATATGGCAGCGACTGGCTATTGTTTTTTCCTTTCTCAAGTATCCAATAATTCATCTTGTATATTACATTTATGTTTTACTTATGTGTCTTCTTGTGATTTGTAATTAACAGTTCTAAACATGCAAATGTAAACCTTAATCTACCCACATTTTAGAGAAGCATGTAGAAAGGAAAGAATGTGAGATGAGTTCAGACAGTGAATTGGTGCAGCCAAGCACGGCACCATGTCCTTTCTGTAATAAAGAGCTGGATAGAGAGGAGGATGGGACTTTTAAACAAAACTGCATTAACTGCGGAAAAGAATTACCTCCTTGGTTAGGATTGGGAAAATGTCCTGACTGTGGCACTCTCAGAGTACACAAGAATAAAAACTTTGCCCGCCTTTGTGGCTTATGCAAATATGCATATCTTACTGGAGGTATGTTTTCAAAGCTATATTAATAAGTCCCACTTTGTCATTACGTGTATATATGTTACCATGCGTAAATGCTATGCGTTTTCACAGTTTTTGGCCGATTTTCCTCAAACTTCACATGCATGTGCAATCTTCCGACAGGTTGCTTAAAATAATTGAGTTGCTTTCTGCCTGGTACCTTTGAACCAACTTATCTGATTCAAACTAAAATAAATCGTGGGCATTGCTGGGCTTACTGCTAGTTTTTTATACGACAGCTGGAACTGTTTTAATGACATTTCTATCATTGATCTAGATTCTCAAAAAATTTATTGAGTTGAGTAAATATAAGTCAAGTTAGAGCCTACTAAGGAATGCCAGAGATAACGATTGTCTACCGTGCTTGCATATTTTGTATAGTTTTCCTTTTTCAAAGCACCTTTTATGTTCCTATGTTGTACCTGATTTAGTTGTATCGACTACAAATGTATGACAGCGGATAGCTTTCATCAACTAAAATTAGTTTAAATTTAATCATATTTAGGTGGAAATTACATAAAAATTAAAAACTAAGGCATCCAAATTCACAAATCTTCAAACATTCAGCATCCTTAATCGAAGACCCTCAAGTCATTTTCCCTTTGATCTTTTAAATTGCTCAAAAATCTCCTTAGAAACTTGTTCTGGCTCTTCAACTTTTTGAACCTTGCCCGCTTTTATTCTGGCAATGTGTAGTGTGTGTCAGAAACCCTGATGGCTGGTATACCGGCATTCAAAAGACTCGGTTTACAAATGTTGTTTCTAAGTAACAGCTTAAACAAAAAATTATTTTTTGCACATGACGTTAGAACGGAAATTTTATTTCCACTTTTAATGGTTGTCAAATATCTTTATCTACTTAATTTTTTATAATAACAATTTTACTGGGGTATCGGAAAAAATTTTGATACGACTTACTTGCTGGTGAATGTTTGTCGGATTGGGAATTATTAAATGCTAACTATAATTTTCATTATTTTGAATTGTAAAACTAGCATGAACTTGTACTTGATGGATATGATACTACTTCAAAGGTTTTTAGAAGCTTTTATAGATTGGATTGACTTTTTACATCCATATAACCATTTATTGCAAAACTCGTAATGCAAAATACGACTGGAAAGTATAAAAACCATGGTCATATTGCATAAGTAACAGTTTTCTTGTTTGGGTTACAAAATTTGCCTTTTTGTCCGTCATACTCCAATCTTTGCCTTATGCCTAATCAGGGACATGCTTCTATTATCGTCTCATTGCATTATAATTTTACCCAACCCGTTAAATGAATGCATGTTACTTTTGAATGCAATTAAAACTGTAACTCATCAACCTGATTTAGTTACATTTGTCTATTTTGAATTACATGACTTCTTAGGTCAACACATTTCTATTTTTAATGCATTATGAATGAGATTAAATGTTATCATAGGTGTTATCATATAAGTGTAAAATGCTTTTCAATCATTGCCAGAAGTTTTTAGCTTTAGTTATTTATAGTAGCCTTAACAGTATCGCTGCTGATGATTGCATTCAACTCCTTATAAAGCTGCAAAATTTATACCATATATATAGATTGAGATGAACTGACGCATTTGAGGTCTGCAAAAGTAACAGAACTGTGTTTTACGCATCTGGAGCTGTAAAAATTCTAAATAATACTTTGTTCTATAACAGTTTAAAGCGGCGTAGCTATGGACTAAACATTACTAATGACAAATAATGTAAAATAATGTATTATAATAATTTACAGGGAATAAACTCTATGAATTCTAAATGACTAGCTTTCATTTTCATCCTACTTTAAAATTTTGGCAAAAAAGCTGCAAAGCCAAAAATATTTTAGTATTATTACTTTTATTAATGCTCAGAATTTTAGGCAAAATGAAAGTTGAGCTTCACAATCAAAATGGATTAAACAACTTCATAATTTAAAACTTGGTTTACATATTATTAATGTGACTGGATGTTGCAAATTGTTTTAGCAGCAGTTATATATGCTTCTAACTTACCTACTTTGATAATTTCTGACTAAACAAGTAGCAAACTACTTTAACACTGAGAACGGGGTATTATGTTGTTTAGAAAACTGTTAACTAATTATAAACTCTAATCTCAGTCCAGAATGTTCTAGTTTTGTTTCCAATGTCATGGACCAATTTATTAACTTTCCGCTTACCAAATTTTCAGCTCGTTCTTTGCAAACTTTTTCTATTATGGTTGCCAATTTTAGATGCAGTAACTAAATTTTCTGAAACCTAAAATATTGCCTCAAGAGTTTGAAATGACAGACGACTGAACGACATACTCTAACATGCAAAATGCTAAAAGGAACCGCTGGATGTTTAATACATTCCTGAAATTTGTAATATTAATAAATTAAGAGGTTAATAAAATTTTTATAATATTTATTACTAGAGTTGGCATTTTCCCGGGAATAACTGTTTTTCCCAGGGCATTGAGAAAAACCAGAAAAAACTGGTAAAAATCGGGAACAACTGTTAAAAATCGGGAACAACTGTTAAAAATCGGGAACAACTGGTAACAACTGGGTACAACTGGGAAATATTATAACTCCAAAACTTTTTATCCAAATATTTTACTAAACAATGAAATTCAATAAAAATGGAAAATTTGACAAAACAATTAGTTGTGTGACTCAATATTTATATCAATCAATAGCAATGGAAATAAAATAGTGTTTAAAAGTTGGAAAAATTATAAAATATCCACAGCCAAGATACGGGTCAACGTTAAATAACGATGAGCCTTTTACAGTCCAACAATAGAACTGTTTTAGCGTGTATTGTTTAGCGCTTTTTCCTTAGTGCAGACCAAGTTGTGCAACAGGCTTAGAGTGGAGAAAGCGTCTGAACTGGTAGCTTGATACCAAAACCTAAAAACAATTCCTTTAGGGTATGTTTCAGCCGAATACGAGGACTAACTTTTCTTAGACAATCAATTCTCAATACTCTAATCCGTTTGTTCAGTTTACCGATCTCGACTACTTGGCATTGTCTTTATGCGTTTTCATTTTTTAGTTATTTTCTAATTGTTGTATTATGCTTACTGTCATGGTTCACACATGGCAGTAAGCATTTAATTTGCTTTTCATTTAATACTACTATTTATGATATGTAAATAAACAAATATTATCTTGTGATCAGGTCTTCTCCTTCAATATTTAGTAAATAAACCAACTATAAAGGTTATGCGCTTTCTTAGCCTGTGTACCGTTAAAGAGCCATAAATAAGCTCTATGACAGCTAATGGTATAAGTGTATTGTTATTCTTTGCTTAAGCATTAGTTTACTTGTCAAAAAAGAGGTTTTTTAGTTTTTTCCGCTTTTTCCCCCTTTTGGACAAAAATGAGTTTTTTCCGGGGTGATAAACACCAGTATAAACCGGCGGTAATAACCGCCATGGAAAATACTATGCCAGCCCTGTTTATTACTAATGATGCGACATACTTTTTGTGTACCCAAGAATAATATCCAGCATTTTTCAATGTTTTATGCAGCTTATTTAAAGATTTAGCGCTTGTAGCACGGATAACTCGATTTAATTAATTGGTTTAATAATTTGACAACTGCAGTAAAAGGAGGCAACCAGCAACCTGTGGCCCAGTCTAGTGCAGGTGGAGAAAGGCAGCAAAGTACTGAGAATCAACGGGATGCTGGATCTGCTGATGGCACAACTTCACAGTAAGAACCTTTTGTTTATTACCACTTGTTGGTTCTTCATGTGGCTTCACAATGACTTCCATATTTCTTTTTCCCTACTAGGACCTCAAACATTCATTGCATATTTTATTGCAATCGTTTTTCAGTAGACCCTCCACTTTCAAAACCACCTCCTTCTGGAAGACATTATGTAACAAACTTTCATAAGCGCAAAACTGCATTTTATAAAGACAACGGTCTATATCAGGCCCAATCTAACGTCAGAAACAAAATTTATTTAACAAAAGCCAACAAAACCTTTAACATATAAATACGCATTACAATTTAATATAATTTTAAGAACCAATTTGATGTATATGCAACTAAAATTTACCCAAACTAAAAAAATTGAAATCATAAGGAGTAAACTAAAGGATAAAATGTTCCATTATTGTTGCCACTTTTCATGTTTTTCAGTTCAGGTTCACTCACCTCAACTGTTTTGATCTTACAAAAAGCAGAGCCTCTGATATTTGCTTCTGTAGAGTTATAATTAACTACAGTATTAAGAATTTGCAAAGCAAACGTTGTTACAGTGAGTGATAGCCTGTCTACTGATCGCTCGTTATACATGTAGGTGCTTCACCACAGTCTTTAAAGTACTACAAAACTGTTCTCTAATATTTTAATTTGTCATAAGATTGATTTGCCATTATTTTTAGCATAATTTGTTACAACCTCTTCTCCGTCTCTTAATGTTCAACTTCTAACAGATGACACTAAAACCACAAAAAAACCTGGTTATGAAAAGAAATATTTAATGTCAAGTTTTGAACTATGCTGACAACATTTAGTTACAATTTGCACTAATAAACTCGCCATACTTACAGGAGCATAAATTTGGCTGGTTTAAAGTGTCGAACACAAACTGGTGATACCAAAAGCTAACCTTAGCTACATGTAAATTGCAAATAAACTTGTAATTTTCATTCCAAAACGATAATTTGTATTAATTAGATTAGTTCAGCATTACACTTGTAACTGTGCTTACCATCTTGCAAATGGCTGTCTCGCTCAGTATTTAACTACTAGCAAAAACTTAAATTAAAAAGTATACATCAAAAGTAAAAAGTTACAATAAGTTACTCAAAATTTCTAGTCACTGGTTAGTTCTACTGTGTAACTAAAATTGGCTCTCAGTAAATCCGTCAAAATGCGGAAATTTAACTCCAAGATTTTAATAGCTATAGCTGGAGGAAGTCACATACACCCATATACACAAACTTTGAGAAATTTATATAGATGTAAGGAGTTATCTTAGTGAAGTTATCTTCACTATGAAGTTCACTTATCTGTAAGTGAACTTTTCATTTCTAGATTTTAATGGCTATAGCTGAACAGACAGGAAATGACAGACAGACGACAAACTTTGAGATATATGTATATATATATATATATATATATATATATATATATATATATATATATATATATATATATATATATATATATATATATATATATATATATAGATATATCTATATACACATATATATTTATATATATTTTATATATCTATAAAGTGTATTAAACCATAGAACTAAACAATTGGCGACAATCTATTTGGTAATAAAATGTTGCCAACTTTTTAGTTCTACGTTTGAATACACTTTATATATATAAAAAATATAATTTTGATATATATATATATATAAATACTCATGCTACAGACAGTACTGTTCCGGCTATTGAAGCCTCATCAGTGCAGCTCAGAGTGGGCAAGGGAAACAAGTCCCATCGCCAATGAGAGTTGACTTCTTGCCATGAGACAACTAGGTTGCCTCGGCCTAGGAATATATATTTAATATATACAGTATATATATATACAGTATATATATACAGTATATATATACAGTATGTCTATACAGTATATATATGTATTTATATATATATATATATATCTAGATATATATATATCTAGATATATATATATATATATATATATACATACATATATATACATATGCAGATATATACATATATATATATACATACACATATATATATATACATAAATTACCACCCATATGGGTCAACCCAGGGTGAGGAAACAACTTTTTTATATAAAAACTTTGCGTAAAATTTCCTCGCAGAGTGCTCGATATTATAAAATAGAGCCTTTGAAGGTTTTCAAATTTTGTCAAACAACCTAACTTTCAAACTTCATATCATGAGGAAAAGGTCAAATAGATTGAAAAAAATGAAACAGCTATAAAAGGATTCAGATGTAAATGTGAAATAATGAGGAAATAATAGCTAAATTAAGTCAGTTTTTTTACGATTACAATAAAAGATGATTCAGTAATGATACAATTAATACGAGCTGAGAAAACAAAATAAAAATCCTGAATATGTTGAATTAATAATAAAAATTATTGCATAGAAATGTGGGTGAATCAAAAAGGTTACTGTTACACCAAAAGCTATTCATCACAGTAGCTTGAATGACAAACATACTTCAAGAAATATATTTATAGATATATATATTTTTATATTTAGTTTTATATATATATATATTTATATTTACTCATGCTACAGACAGTACTGTTTCAGCTATTGAAGCCTCATCAGTGCAGCTCAGAGCTTAGGCAAGGGACAAAAATCCTATTGCCAATGAGAGTTGGCTTCCTGCCATGAAACAACTAGGTTGCCTCACAGACTTTAAAAAAGTCAATGTGCTGGCACCAGAGTGCTCAAATCACAAAAGTGATGAGCTTTGCACATAGGCTAATAGTGCTGCACCTTTCACAAAGTGCTCAACCACACCGAAGAGAATATATTTATATATATTTGTATATATATTTATATATATATTTATATTTGTATATATTTATATACAAATATAGATATTTATATTTTGATGTTTATACATATACTTATATATGTATTTGCATATATATTTATATATATATATATATATATATATATATTTATACTTATAGATATATATAGATATAGATATATATCTATAAGTATGTATATACATGTATATATCTATATATATATATATCTATGTCTATACCATACTTTTCAGACTATTAGCCACTACTTTTTTTGATGATTTGAGCCATGTGGCTTATATAAGGGTGCAGTTATTCTGTGGCTTTTTCTTTTATCGCTAGGGTGTATTAACAGGAGTATCTGATTAGTGCGCCTCTAGCGGTGAAAGAAAAATGAAACAATGGTTTACGGTACTGTTCCGTTAGGCACTAGGTTGAAAAGCGTCGATTAATACGAAACAGTGCCGTTACGCACTGTTCTGTTTTAAACAGCAAAGTTGCTGCCCCTTTTAAAAGCACGGTCCTGAGTTCTGCGTCCTATACAAAGGTGCGGCCTATGTATTGCTTTATTATTGTTTTTTGGAAAATGAAGCTGATGCGGCTTATATAGGGGTGCGGTTTATTGTCTGAAAAGTATAGTATATTTATATCTATATATACTTCTATACATGTATATTAGTATATATATCTATATATTTATAGATATCTACATATATAACAATGTATATATATATATAAATATATATATATGTATATATATATATATATATATATATAAATATATATATCTATATATATAGAAATATATCTATATATATCTATCTATAAATATATTCTCACACTAAACAAGGAGTTTTGCTAAATAGAAATAAAATGAACAATAAATTCCACAGATACCAACTAGCAAGTATTTGGTAAACCTTTTACTAATTTTTGCAGACTGACAAAGTATTTGAATGATTGGTTGGCAATCCACAACATTTTATTGTTTTTAACATCTATTTAATGATCTCTTTTACACTTATAATAGTTCAAATACTTTTTAACAATCAATTATTTATGTTTACACAGTTTTCAATATTCAGGCATTGAAATCATTTAAAATTATTTAAAAAAGTATTAAAGTTTACACAATTTGTTTGCTATTTGCTTCAGGACAGACCATCGACGAGTAGAATTTTGTGTAGCTCTTTCAAAGGATGTGAGGAAAATTATACCTACAGGAGATATAACAATAGAAGTCAGATCAAATACTGGATCATATAATTGGGATGATGGTCCACCTCTTGCAAGACTAAAGTGTTGGTGTGTATCTTTTTTCATATACAAGCAAAAACGTATATATATATATATGTATATATATGCTGCATAAACGTTAGCCTTGTAATTTTGTGTAAGCATAAGTTGCTTTGGAGTTTCAGATAAAAGCATTTTTGCAGAAAAAGCTAAGATCAATGGAGCTGCACTTGCAGGTATTCACAAATAATCCTAACAGCCTGTAATTGTTACTATCTGCAAAAAACTGCAGAGTTTCAATCATGAGATTAGAAATTATAGGATCATCAGATAAGAAATTTAAAATTGATTAAAAAACTAATAACTATAAAGTGGTTGTTCAACTAACTTAAATCAGCATGTGTTTTCCTTGTATCATTTTTTTCTTAGCTGTGAAGTTCTTTCCAAATGGAATTTGTGGCTATTGTTTATTCAATTGAATTCTCAAACACAAAAAGACCCAAATCTCTGGATTTAATGTTGTTTTCATCACTGTCAACAACAACTTTCGCTGGAGTTCTCGTTTGTCCCAAATGCATTACAATTTTTCTGACAATGGTTGGTAGTATACTCACTGGTCAGTTTGGTCCCAACATCGGGACCAAACTGAATGGCTAAAAGGTGAAATTACTTTTGCATTTCATTTTTCTTGCATTCTTGATGTTATTTAAATAAAAATAATCAGCTGCACTGGTTTAGGTCTTGAGACATAGGTTAGAGGATTAGAAAGTATTCAGTTACGTTGTTTTGCTTTTTGGGCAAGGATTAGATGATCAGATGATCAGAAAAGGGTTAGTTACACTGTTGTTGGTCTTAGTCATGGGTTAGACAATCCACTACAGGATGAATATATCCGGAGAACATAAAAGTGGTAAAATAACCAAAGCAGCCCAGAGATGAGCTTTTATGAAGCATTTCATAATTTTAGTTACAAAAAATTACATCAAAGTGAAAATATATTTTAGAAAAAAGCTGTTTCACAAAGTCACAATCAAAAATGAATTAATTAGTATTGATAACTTGTCTTAAAAGCAAAAAGTTAAGAAAAATTAAGTTTTTATGATCAACCTGTAAATGTAATATGACCAAGATTATTCAAAATATGTGCATATTTTTGAATATATTATTCAAAAAATTTTTAAAGGAGCTTTGACAAACCTTTTTGTAAACCTGCCTATCACGGCTTTTGCTCTGCAACAACTTGTTGCTTTTATTTTATATTTCTTCTGTTTATGAATTAGTTCATCACTTCTATTATTTATGAGGAATTTTTTCACGATTGTTCATCATATTCACTAAACCAAGTATCCTTTGCTTGCTTTCTCATGGCTATCTTTTAACAAAGTCATTTAGATATTTCCAGGATAGGTTGATATATCAACATACCATCATTATTGTTTTAAAAAATTGCGAATAGACTGGTCACTCGTTAGTTTGGCTAAATTGTGAGCAAGCACTCAGCTATTTGAAGTTATAAAATGCAATGCTGCTTGAAATACTTTTGAATCTTGAACAATATCACCGGTTTGTAGTGAATATTCTGTACACAGTTTTGTTAGATTGTTAGGTACGAAAATGAAATGAGTGATGAATTTCTGCCAGCATAAGTTTTATGTGGACTCAAATGGAAATGGGCGCACTGGGATCTACTTGATCCCTGTTTCTACACCGACCCGTTGGCGTTCTAAATGAACTCCTTTAAAAGTAGAAAAGTAGCAGGTGGGAAGAAACTCGATAAAATCAAGTAAGCCTTAGAGATAGGACAACCTACACTCTTCCAAGAGATAAAGGGGGAGAACTAGAGCCACACAGATGGCGCATAGACTTGCCATGACTGCTGACATATGTACTAACCGGATAATCAAGGAAATAATGATGATGAAAGAATAATGATGATGCCCCTAATGCCCATGCACCAACCTCTCTGGTACTCAGGAATTTGAGACATAGAATACTTCATCAGCCGTTCTCAGGAAGTGGCCGAGGCAAACCAATGGCCTAGAAATGCTGCCCTGCTTCATCTAAAGGAAACATTAAAGGATGAAGAAAAAGAATGTGGTCGAGCTGTCCCAGCAGAGGTCGTCTAACACCCTCCGAGCCAGATTCGAACTCTCTATCAGGCAAACACAGACCCAGCTTACCGCTTTTTGGTGAAGCAGTCAAACCTCTCTGTGGGAACACGGCATGGAGGCAGAAAGCTTGTTCATATTGCATACAGAGACCTGCCTAGCTCATTTCCAGCTATGGTAGTTTTCAAAAAAGTGCTTTTTTGATAGAAATTAATTTTTTTGACAAATTAAAGTTAACACATGCAAAAATATAATTGGTTGTTTTGGTGGTAAGCACAATTAAAAAGGTTAATCAAATTGCAGAGCTGAGCAATAAACTTATAAGACAGCATGTCAAAATAACTAGCTAAATTTATTTCCAACTTAGTTTGGATTTATAAAGTGTGTTTGAACTGCTTAAAATCACTGTGTTATACGTGTAATAGTTTAGTCTTGCTTTTTTTTTAACTCTTGTTATCGTTATGATCATTTAATCTCACCTTCACGTATATTCATTTTTACAGTGGGAACATCTGGAAAGGAGAATGTTCGCTAATCTCAAAGCAAGATCAGGTTCTTGAATACAAGTACACAATATTTGATGGAAAAAAGTATCACGTGGAACTGCTGCATAACAATCGCTATGCTCGCTTTGGCCAAGGTATGCTACACTGCCTCAATGATGGCTACGAATAAAACCTGGAGTTTATAGCTACATCAGATATTATGAAGCTATTGCTGGATAGTGATCGAAGCTTATACTGATGTAAACACTTGAAAAATCAAGTTGAGCATCACGACAAAATCATAGCACTTACAATATGATTAAAAAGTTTATCCAACATGGTGCAAAAAACTTAACATCCAAGGCTCTAACAGGAGAATGCTTTGCTCATAATAACCGCTGGAAAGCGTTTTCGCAAAATCGCATTATTTTATCGAGTGCCATTTTAAACTAATATTTTGCTAATCTAAATATTGTTATTAATTTTACTTTTCAAAAATGAATTTTTAGTAAGTACTATTAACATGTTAGTTCATAAAATGTTGGCTTCTTTGTTCAGCTCATGAAAGTGTTGTGCATATAAAATTACAGCTGGAAGCAAGTGAATGTATGTTTGACAGTTATAGTTGTTAAGTTGTAGTTAATTTTTATCCATTTACCGAACTATTATTTGTGTTATTGATTCATGTATGTGAAATATTTGATATTCAATATATTCAATACTTTTAAAACGCATCCACATAGCGTGCATGAAACTTAGCAAAAGTTAAATAAAACTTTATAATAAGCTGCAAAGAAACGTAAAAGGAACTTTACAGTAATCATTTATTTTGCATATCCATCAAAAAACGGGTATAAAACATCTCTAAAGCATTCTAAACTCAAAACATTGATCAAGTTCTGCATTTTTCAAACCTTCAACTTAGATGAGGATGTCAAGCTGTTTGACGGTGCCTTGCTATTGGAAAGAAAAGGGCTCATGAACACAATTGCTTCAAGTTTGCCTCTCATGGGACACTTTGCACAAAATGAGATGAAAGAACGACAGATTGGATATGAGGCTATGCTGCCTGACTGGATAAAAGAGATACAAAATGGAGCATCGGTGCAGGGTTTGGTATCTTGGGTAGATGCTGCAACCTGCAGACAACAGCTTGTAATGCAAGGATTTTCAGCAGAACATCGACAAGACGACAAGACTAAGTATTCAATCGACAAGACGAATACTGCTATTTCTGAGGTAACACTTACTTAGCTTTTTTTTCAATACAGTGTTGTTTTACTTGTTTAATTCTAAATCTGATGTTTGAATTATATATGTAAGATTAGGTGATGTTCCATAATCACACAACTTTTTGCCTGAGCTTAACCAGTTTTTGGTTAAAAACTTAAAAGCATCATGTGCCAAGTTGTAGATGAAGTTGTATTAAGTTACTGTTTTGCATTTTTTATATTTCATAACATTTTGGAAATATTGTTGAGGAATCCTCTGCGACCCTTTACTACTCCACAAGGAACTGCACCATTTTGAGTATAAAGCAACATATATTTTCACAAATGTATATAAATGTTTACAGTGTAGACTTGCTCAACAGACAACTGCTTGCAATAAGTATTTCCCGTGCTCTGCCATCTTTTGCTGGACAAGCTCTTTTTATATCGTATCATTGGCAGGCTCCGCCTCGTTTTACAGGTAGTCTGACTAGGTAACAATTTGCTCTTACATCTGTCGACTTGGTAGTAGTAGTGATCTTTCATCTGCTGGCTTGGTAACAAGTCAGTCCCTCATCTGCCGGCTCGGTAGTATTTAACTATTCTCTGTAAAATTTTCTCCAAATTTTGTACAATTAAGATTTCAAATATCATTAAAACAAAATCCTATAGGTCATATAATATTGCCATATATGATTGTCTTGTACAGTCACTTTCAGCTACTAATGCAGCGAATGTCTGTAAATTTGCAAAATTGATTTGAAGCTTTATGTTTTTGCAAAGGAAGATCATTAACAAACTTTATATAGCTGTTAGCAGTGGTAAACACCTCAGAACTACATCTTATTATTGCTTCTCAAATAATAAGCTAAGATTTTTAATAGTTTCTTTCTTACAAGTTGTTCTTCATTAATTAAGGCTCAATAGCTTTAGATGAACTTAGACAAAAAGCTATAGCAACTCCTTTGTAAGCAGACACTCTGAAACACATTAAGATATCCATGTATTTTTTATTTGACAAAAACGTATCTCATTTATTGCAGCTGTCTCACAACATTTTATTCTTTGCTGTATTCAGAAGTATCTGTATCTCAACAAATGCAGGCTCACTAGATGTACAGTGTGTGAAGCAGTCCAGAATATGTGTGTATCACATAATTACATGTATATGGGCTATAGATTGTGCAAAAAAATCTTTTCATATGAAGCCACTCTTCATTTAGTGCTAAAACCAATTTTTAAAGAAATTAAGACATTGGAAGCTTGATATTTTTATGTATTTTTTTAAATGTCTGTTTCCAGTTTAATTGTTAACGTTGACTTCTAAAGAACTTTGCTGCAGACACTCGAGGAATACCTGAAAAAAACTCTTGAACAACTGCCAACAGCAGAGAGCCCTTCATTAAAAATCTTAGAATCAACAGCAGCTCTCCTTCACCTAGCCCATCAGTACTTAACAAAAGAAACCTTCCCAGCCCTAATCAAATCTCTTTCTAAGACCATCAAAACTGTCATGCAATGCGTCTCCAACCATCTATGTAACTCATCTGAAAATGCAGAGACCTTTCTAGCTGGATGGCCTACTGATGCAGCATACCTCAGGTTTGCAGTTTTTTCAACCCATCTTGTACTGATCCCGACAATAATGATTAAAACATCTGTGTCCAGAATACTGATTCTGATGCAGCCTGACAAAACCAATTTTATAGCTTCTTAAACTCCTTTCAATTATGTCTAAACTTTCATTATAGCAACTCATTATTGGCTTGTGTAAATACGATACAGCATATGCTGTTCTCATACATGTTGTACAATAGTTCACAGTTAAAAAGGTCTGTCATCTTTTCTGGGAAAACTTTTCAATATGGATAAAGTACTCATTCGGCTAAAAGTTCCGCAATTGCAGATGCGGCATGCCTTTGGTCTGAGGTTTTTTGTTTCTTTATTATTATTATTGACCGTATCTTGCAAATCGATCAATCAACATTTTTAAAAATCCTTTTTGGATTTTTAGAAAAATCAAAGATTCCCTCACAGCTTGCATGAAAACTCTCAGTAGTAAAGACTCCGCAGTCTGGCTGTACTTAATACCAATTCACCACATCCTCTCAAAGGCTCCAGATAATCGTGGTGCAACCTGTGATGAACCAAAGTGGTGGGGAACTCAAGGATTTGATGACTGCGTACAGCGTCTGAAGCGAACTTTCTACCCGTACTGAGTTAATTTAAGTCAAGCTATAGAATAATTTTACTGACTACTCTTTAGTATAAAAAACTGACTTCAAATTGCAAAAAAAAATTATAGAACTGCTTTTAACTAGATGTAAGCTCTGCATAACATACTTATTCTATGTTGCCAATTGTTGTCGGTGAAGCTATTAAACTTTTTGTCCGTCAACTATCGATTTTGTTGTAAATAGCTTTTCGACATGTTTTTATTGAAAAGAGTGAATAGCGCTTTTTAAGAAAATTTTTTTAAGTAATGTAATATGAATAGCTGATGTTTTTTCTGCTTTCATAGCTTTTGATGTAGAAAAAAACCTTTTGGGATGAGCATTGAAATGCTAACTCAAAAAATCTTTGCTTTGATTTGTCTACCAAGCTCTAAAACAATGTCATTCAGTTGCTACCCCAGCCACTGTTTTGTTTATTCATCGTCTTGACCAAGAAGCAGTACTTTCGAAGATCTGGTTCAAACGGAAGATAGTATTTAAACTTCCTTTTTTATTCAGCAAGTCCTCTGCCTAGAGACCCTGGATGAAACTGCTAAAACATTTTTGTAACCGAGCGGCAGTGCTTTGGAAGATCTTATTTAAACGGAATATAATGCTTGTCATTTATTTTTTTATTCAGCAATGCTGTTGCCTGGAAACCCTGGATGAAACTGCTAAAACCTTTCTGTAACATTGACAAGATTCTCCCATATACAATTTTGGCTTGCTTAACCAAGGACCAACTTTGTAATCTTCTCAAGTACCAGCGATCATCAGGTTGTGGAGAAACTATGACTTTTCCCTTAGACGGAGTCTTAGCATGTGCTGGCCATCATTTAAAAACCATGAATGAGGTAAGAATGATATATAACATGTTTTTAAATTCCAAACTGGCTTGTTGTTAAGCAAAAAGAGCAAAGACAAATACAGTAATCGCTCACTTTTCATAGTTAATCGGGTCTTTTGCTCTCTTGGTCTTTTGCTCTCTTGGTCTTTTGTGATATGCAAAAATTTCTTATGCATAAGTAACTTCCCTTTTTTTAGATCCAATAGACAATTTTGAAGCCATGTAAATTTAACAGATATGATTAAGGCCCTCACAAGCACTATGCACTTTAACACTTGGCAACCGTAACAAAAATTGTGAACTGTGATGACTGCGTAATGCTGCTCGAGGAAAGATCTCACTGAGCCAGAGTATGAGTGAGGTTTTTATATAATTTTTTTATTTTACTCAAATTCGTTAATTTTCCATTTTTTAATGAATATTCTTCACTCTGTGAAATAATAAAACCGCGAAAAGCGATATAGCAAAATAGCCGCGAATTTGCGAGATACTACTGTATAACAGAAAATTCAATTTTAGAACATAAAACAAAGTAAATCTTCCAGGCAAAACTATTGCATGTAAGGTTTACCTGATTGATTGTAATTTGTAAAGATAAATGATAACTGCATAATGCTATGAAAACTTGAAGCCAGCCTGATTGATGAACAAAAAAATCATGATGGTTGCTAATTTCCAAAGCCCAATTCACCGTGATTAATAAATTTACAATAAATTTTAATTGTATGTTATACAGTAAGTATGTAAGAATAACAACAATCTTTGTGGTAAACCATAACTGCCACAAACAATTTTCATTGTTTGTTCTATAGGTAAATCAGAAATGCTGATTGCAATTTGTACTCAAAATAAAGATTGTTCCACTAACTTTCAAACTAATTTTTGTTTTTGAATACTTTTTTTACAGCAATTCAATATTGGTGTCGCAATCAACACAACAAGCCTCGCCTATAAATATGTGTCATAACCTAGTTTTTTAGGAACAAAAGTTGGGATATTTAGTCCAATCTAGAATTATATATCTACGGGATTATGTCTAGAGAATAAAACCCATTATTCTTTGAATTCAGCTTTCAAAATAATCTGTCTTTTTTGAAAGGTAGATAAGCTATTTAACATTGCTTGTAGCTTGTTACAGGATGTTTAATAGGCTGAACACCAAAAAAAATGAGCTCAAAAAAGCGCGATTCTATTATAAACTAGCGTTGTTATTGAGGTCAGTTGTAAGCTAGGTTACGCCACAAAATTAACGGCATGCGCAATATAGCCAATACCTTCATATTGGCATTATTTTAGAGAAAAAATGGAAATTAATCTCGAAACTGTTTGAAAGTTTTTCATTGAGGCAATAAATAAGCAATATTTATTGCCTCAATGAATCATAGTGATCAGTGTAACCATAGTGATCAAAATAATTGATTTGCTATTTGAAATCTTCTACTTAGGGAATTGTGGCAGTTATTGTTTAGAGCCAATTTCAAAAGTTTCTTAAATACATTGTACAATACATTGTTACAAAAACATGTAAAATATATTTTATAACCTAATCGTTCAGAAGCTAGCCGAGACCTGTCACTACAAAACTAAGAATTGGCAAATTCATGTTTTGTATTTTTTACATTTATAATTTTGTGTGTTAGTTCATCATACGTGTGAACGGCATCAAAAGTTATGTTGCTGAGACTGACGATATTTCAGCAAAAGAAGGAACTTGATTTTTCAATTCACAAAAAATGCAAATAAATTATTCTTTGAAATGGTTGCAATTATTAGTTTAATTTTTTTATTGTTTCAGTTACACTTTACTGCAACCATCTTGGAAATAATATAATCAGATGAAATGGACTATCCTTCTCCACTAATAAGAAATAAAGTTATGAAAAAACACATCACCGTTATTTTGCATCCTAGATACAAGGTTGTGCATGCATTTAATAATTCATCTTTTGCATGACATTGTGCCCTACACAGAGTTTGGTGTAGCTTTGATTTAAACTAATGTTAGTTGTTTTGCTCAGGACTACTTTTCTGCAGAGGTTTTGCAAAGCTATTCAATGCAATACTCAGCTTAAAATCATGTTTTACTTTATTTTACAGTAAAGGTGTTTTGTGCCACAGCATAATTAGAAAAAGTATGACCATCTATTTAAGGCAAATAAATATCCAAATCTTCAGTCACAGTTATGAAAAAAGGGAAAATTAATCATATTTAAAAAAATGCTGGGCTAAATTAAAGAATAATGGCTCTGCAATGCACCCTACCAGCCGATCTTGATAATGTAAACATATTTTATGTTTCCTTTTGACCTTTAAAAGGTTGACTCACCAACTATGTCGCATAATGTGTTGAAAAATCTATCATATTAATGAAGTAAATTAAAACGCGCGATAAAAAGTGAAGTTTTAACAGTTAGCATTTCAATCGACTTCATCTTTCAAAACATTAGACCGTGATTTCTTATTTTGAGTTGTTGACAGCGAGTTGTAAGAATCAAATAGAAATAGCATCTGCTTGATGCATTGTTGTGGTAGTTTAAGAAATGTTAAACTTGGTCTGATCATACAAATAAAATAAAGTAATAAAAATAAAAAGCAAATTATATGTAAACTTAGTATTTGTGATAATAATATAAACCATTTTTATACACTGCCAATTTCTATACACATCTGTTCTCAACCAACTTAATCCACTGTTTATCTAATATTTAATTTTTGTAGAATGCCACAAATTTATTACATGTCCCTAATTCTTGAAAAGTGTGCTTTGCAACTTTCTATATTTTTTCAAACTGATACTCTTGATGTAAGAGTTTGGCTGTTAGCTAAAGATCTTTATTAATTGAAGTTTATTGTGTTGTCATAAATAAGTGAATGCGTTTTGTAATACTTAAAAATATTAAGTTCAACTTGAGTTTTTTATTATGATGAAAGATTTATTTCCATTGTTTTCCAAAATTTTACATCATATTTTGAAGAAATTAAACAACTTGACAAAAATATAGTTGAATCACCTTTTCTCATAAGACGGGACTAAAATATATCTGTACCTGTAGCATTCATAGATTTCATCTATAATTTTTGTCTGATTTTGTTAGCAGTGCAGGTTTTGGTACAATTTTAAAGCACAACACATTTATTACTATTTTTATATCAAAATAACATAAATAAATATTTACTTGTATAAATCAATTTCAATTATCTACACCACTTTTTGATCTAAACCAAACTATAGCGCAAATAAGCCTCATGATTGATCATCTTGAGTTTTTACAACTCATATTTGATGTGGCTTGATTGACTTTAAACCATGTTTAGGCTATTTAGAAGCGACGCTGATTGTTAAATCAGATGTTTACGGAAATCAATAAAAAATGAAAATTGCAACAGCGTTCTTTACATTCAAATTGCTCCTAAAAAATTCAAGCTTGTGATACATCTTAAGTTTTATCATGATTTTGTGTTAATTTAAAGAAGGTCAAATTTAATAATTCACGATCTTAGTTCTTGAAACTTCTAGTACTTATAAAGGTAAATTGTTTGCTGCAGCTTAATACCCATTTCAAGCTCTTTATCTCATTTTCCTTATTCTTACCTCATTCACCTTTATTAGCACCTTTCAATCTCTTCAACACAAAAACCTAACTTATTTCCTTATAAACAACATTTTAAGCTGTTCAAAATAGTATTACCTCTATAAAAACTTGCCTTTAATAACTTTTGTGAATTTGATGTATTTTGATGATATGTTATTTAAATACAAAAGTTAAATATCAAGCTGCACATCTACTAGCTATTAATATATGTTCCGCATTACTACTTGAATGGCATTGTAATGTAATGCTCCCTATCAAACCTGACACAAATTATGGGATATTACAGCACATTTGGTAACCGAATTGAGCTTTAATTTGTTATTTGAGAATGAATTAGAATAGCATAAGATGAGATTAGAATGTGATTAGAATGAAAATGAGATTAGAATGAACCATTACAAAATGAACCCAGAATCTTTATTAGTAACTCCTAAAAAGACATCCAATAGTCTAATAACAAATTAACTAGTGGTCTCGATTTGGTTTTGAAAGGTAGAAAGAGATTCATTTTATAAGGATTTGCAGTATGAAATATTTGGGAATTCGAGTGAATACAAGTTTTTAAAAACCATTAAATTATTTAACTGGTTATTAAAGACTAGTTATTTTAATTTGTTTGCAGGCGGGTTTCAAAGAAAGGATTTACACAGAACTTTCTCAATGGCTGAAGTTCTATCAGTCAGATGCTAGGGCACCTTTATCTCAAAGGTACGTGTTTGAATTAACAAGAACCCAGGTATGTAGGAAAAAAATGAATCTATTTTGTGCCTTGTAGTCAGTATGGTGACATTTATGAGTAACCATTCTTAAATCAGTTTTATAGCTTCATAGGTTTTTAACTTCGGTTGCATTTTTGTGTTTAATTAATGCTTTGATTAACCCAAATATTGATAATTGCATCCTAAAACATTGAAACAAAACTATATTTTCAAGGCTGATAAAACATTTTCAAATAATTCACGTGAAGTTTTTCTAATCATTGGTAACTTCGGTATACCAGAATTATCACTAATTATTCCAATTTATAATACCACGAGGGTTAATATTCAGATGCTTTGAAAATTAGAAGTATTGCTTCAAAAGTATCATTTTCAACTCGAACACACAATATTAACCCATTTTAAATGGAGTCGAAATGTTTAACCGATATCTTATTGCTTTTTGTAAAATTATTACAAATCCTTTCCCCACTGTTAGTAGCCACCTATTGTGACAAGAAGCTGTCTGTTAGTGCATAACGTATCATAAATCCTAGTTACATGTAGTTTGTTTGTTATCATCATTGTCATGCGACATCTGTGTCTCATCAGGTTGCTTTTTGTTGATTCCAAAAACTGCAACATTTCGGCTGTTATTTTCCAAAGCTATGCTAACAACTTTCAATTTAAACACCGAATCATATTTTGCTTTTCTCAATGTTAAAATGTGCTTGCTGATTAGGTACTTGTTTACTTTGGTTTGCTGAGGGTGTAACAAATTTTGCACAAAGGTGAGAACACTCATTGGTTCATTTCTACCTCGTCAGCCAGCGCGCACGTGTGATAACAAATAGAAATCGTAGACTTGGCGAATGACTCGTGGGGCTAGGTTAAATTAGGTGTAGCAAGGAATGATAAAACATTGAGTGTGGATTAAACACTCTGCATACCTGTAACTTGGAAAACAACCTTTAAAATTTAGGGTGCAGCATGGTGGCGGTATATCCACAAGGATTTATAGGAGCTAAAATAAATTATGTGTGTTGCTGATAGCAACCAAAAAATATGAAACCTGCTGCTTTGTTCTGCTTATATTACCGTGATAACCAAGCATTGTTAGACTGCTTGCATAGTGATTAAGGATGAAGGATAATATTTCTTATTTTAGCAAAACTGGTATTGTAACCCAAATGACAAAAATGTAACTCTCTGTTCTGCAATACTGCAGAACATACTGCAGCAACTTTTAAAACTTAAAATTTTTTCCACTTAAATCACTGATAAAACCAAAGACTTTTGGGGTATGTCATTGCAGCCTTTAGACCAGCGTAACATAGTTTTGTATTACCTTGCAATTTATGTTTAGCTGTGATGCCTATGGCCTGAAAGTGATCTTGCAAACTGTAACTGAGTTTCGAGAAACATTTCCATATGGATGTGAAATGTGGCATTCTGCACTAAATATGATAACCATCCACCTGAGAGTTTTGGCACTGACTACATATGAGCCCCTGTCAAATTCAGCAGAACATTACATTAAAGCTGTACAAGCTTTTGCCAAACGCTCTCATCAGCAAAGCAGCCTTGACCTAGACGCAATGATGAAAGTAAGTAGAAAACAAAATTCCAGCTCTACTTATTGAAAATTTTTGTTTGTATGGTTTGGTTTTGCAGGTCTCTGAAGAAGTAACATTTAAATTGTTTCTTTTTCACAATTTACAACAAGCACATTATGATTATTTCCAATTTAATAAAACCGGGAAAAAGGGTAAAGCGACCTGATGCACAAGTATTAGTATTTTGAACCATTTGAACATGATATTTGTCATAAAGCCGATATAACTGCAATAACAAGTTACAGTGAGGATAAAGTTTTCTCCTTTTTTAGATCATTGTTAACTATCAATCTAATGGTTTAGATACATGTTATTTAACAAGGCACATGGAATTGTATAATTAGTTGTGGTGTAAAAATTGCTGCTCGTTCTTTCACAGCACACCAGCTAATTCCCCTTCAGATGCTCAGAAATAATATATATATATATATTTCTCAAAGTATGTAGTATGTCGGAAATCTGGCTATAGATCTTAAAATCTTGGAATAAATATTCCATACCAAAGATGATTTGATCTCAGACCAAGCCGTTCATCAGTCTTTCGCCTAGCCCACGAGACTACGGAAGTCGAATTGCTAGCCTGCCAATATAAGTCATTATATAGGAGCAATACGAAACTGCTTTACGTATGACGCGGGTCATAGCATAACGTCACGAGAAGCTGTTAGCTTACATTATTAAACTGGCTAAAAGCAAAACTCTCACTACTTCTCATTGTTTATAAAAAAAATTTTCATGATATGTAGTTTGAAAGTTAGAATGGCAAATGTTGTTATATGTTAAATACTAATCAATTTTCTGTCCAAATACTTTTCTATTACACGGGCAATGCCGCGTGGCACATCGAGTTTGTATATATATTTTATATACATGTATATATATATATATATATTTTATATATATATATTTTATATATATGTATATTTTATATATATATATTTTCTATATATATAGGCCTATATATATGTAGGCCTATATATTTTATATATATATTTTATATAAATAGGCCTATATATTATATATACATATTTTATATATATATATTATATATATAATATTTATAAGTGGAACTTCACTCTATAAGTTGAACATTCTATTACTAATAGTTTCATGTGGTACAGTAAGTATCACACTCGCAAGGACGAAGGCTAAAATAATTACCTAATATAAGCTAAAATAATACGCGCATGGTGTATACGGTATATGAAAACGTCTGATCAAATATGTTTTCATATACCGTATACACCATGCGCATGCTAATTATTTTAGCCTTGCGTCCACGAGCTATGATGCCTCTGTTCAGAAATATTTTGAGATCTAAGCATATGAAATGCGATGCATCTTCGGTGTTTTTTTCGATAGGGCTAATTTATTCCGCCCCACGATATCGACAATAATTTATCTCTAACTTAAAATTGGGCGATTAGTGTACTGATTATATATAGTGAAACCTCAGTTCTTGAACGCTTGGGTTCTCGACCAACTCGGTTTTTGACCAAAGATTTTGAGATTTGTTCGTCTCGGATTTTTAACATATATTCGGTTTTCGACCAAACCATACACATTGGAATTGGAACAGCTCCGGAAACAGCATGGAAGCACTCGCTAACAAACGGAGAAGCAATTTACACTTCATAAACTCTTTACAAAAAGGAAAGAACCATCCGGGACGACGTCTTCTCTACCGAAGATATTTGCAAGGGAGATAACCCCTCTAGTCAAGGTACCCTAAATTGTTTTGGAGGAGGACTCTCCTGCAAAGGTGTGAAGTAAATGTGCCATTGCTGTTTATATTTTTTTTCGTAGGATTTCGATGTAACTGATCTGTTGAATTTATTTGCTGTTTCCTTCTCAATTTCTGCAACTTTTTTTATTGTATCTTAACTTTTAAGGTTTTTGATGTTTTAAGAGCAAAACATACAAAATATTTACTTTTGTTTTCTTTTTCCTTCATCTTAAATGGAAAACCTTTTATTGCAATTAAACACGATCTATATCTACCCGTTTTTATTTATAGTATGCAGTATACAGTACAGTTTATGGTGTAAAATGTAAAATACTATACAAAAGATGTTTTTTCACCTTGGAATAAATTAAAATTTACATCTATTTATTTCAATGGAAAAAATTGTTTTGGATCTCCATCAAAGAAAAAGCTGTAAGTCATCAAATTTTAAATTTGCAGTGTTTTGAAAACTTTTACCATTATTTTATTTATTTTTAATTCAGTTGTCCTTGCACAAAACCTTTTCTTCATGATATGAAGTTTGAAAACCTTCAGTTGTTTTTATTTTTTCTTTCAATTTATTTCAACTACACTAAACACTTCTCTCATGATATGTAGGTTGAAAATTAAAATTGCAAATGTTGTTATATATTAAATACAAATCAGTTTTCTGTCCAAAGACTTTTTTATTACGCGGGCAATGTCTGTTAGTGTGAGAGAAACGCATAGCGAGCAGAGCCTAGCAGCATGACGGCCATGTGACAGGCTGGGCCAGGCTTCCCCCTCTTGCCCGGAGGCTGGTCTGGCGATAAAGCAGGAGTAACGCGAGTCACGTAACCATCAAACTTACGGCGGGAAGCAAAACCGCAAGTGGGTGGAGCTAACAAGAACGAAGAAGATAAAAGAACAGACGCGATGGAGAGGCAGGCAGAGCAGCACAGCTCCATGCATACCTTGCTGATACAGCCCGTCCGTTGAACCGACTCACCAGCAAGGGGGAGGCCTGGTATTGGGGTCAAACGGAGCAAGAGGCTTTCGACAAGCTGAAGGAGGCGCTGTCCTCAGCCATCATACTGGGTCACCCAAACCCAACGCAGCCGTATACACTGGACACGGACGCTAGTAATTGCGAAGTCGATGCAGTGTGTTCCCAGGTACAAGGAGGAGTTGAGGGAGTCAGCGCATATTTCAGTAAAACACTGAATCCTGTGGAGCAGAACTAATATGTGACTCGAAAGGAACTGCTCGCTGTAGTGAGGGCCGTAAAGCACTTTCGGCCTTGCCTCTATGAGCACCAGTTCCTCCTCCTTCCAAATCTCGCATCCCTCCAATGGTTGTGTCGACGCAAATGAGCCTTCCAACCAGGTGGCCAGATGGTTGGAGATCATTGTCGAATTACAGTTTACCCTGGAACACAGGGCCGTCCTCTGACATGGCAACGCAAATGAGCTCAGCCGACAGACCTGTGAAGATTTTTGACAGTCGGGACAGTTTTGACCCAAAGGTCGCCGGGATCGCGCACGAGACGGCCGGTTGTTCGAGCCCGCCTCTGCCTTTAGAGGCATTGAGGTCCAGCGTGAGGCCAACCGAGGCCACCCCGGGACTCTGTGGGGCGGCTCAGATAAACACCAGAGAAACCGCCACAGGAGAGTTGGAACGCATGCAGGCTGCCGGACGTCAAACAGTGGCCTCCATAAACCTCTCTATGCAGCAGGTGACAAAATTAACTCCTGAGCAATTGGAATTGGGCGGATTCGAGCTGCGGCAGCTACACCACATTCGCCGGTGGAACGGGGTACTGGAGGCATGTACTGCTCCCCGCAGCCAGCCAAGGTGTTGCTTGGCCTGCCCCTCACCGGTCCGAGAAACAGCCATTTGGCAGACTCACACCCTGGCCCACTCTGGAGTGGGAAGAACGGTCAGCCGGCTCCGACTGACATGGTATTGGCCAGGTATGACGGCCATGGTGAGAAGAATGGTCAGGTGCTGTGAGGTCTGCCAGGCGGCTAAGCACAGTGGCAACAAGGGAGCAGGTAGCCGGCAAATGTTATACGTAGGTCGCCCCTGGCAAAAGGTGGTAGTGGACCTGATTGGACCAATGCCGGAGACATTGAGTGGGAACCAGTGGATCCTGGTGCTAACAGACCATTTCACTCGGTGGCAGGATGCATTGGCCCTTCCAGATGCCACAGCGCCTGTAGTTGCCAATGCACTGGACGTGCGAGTGACTTGCTACATAGGCTTGCCGGAACAAATACATAAAAACCAAGGAGCATAGTTTGAGAGCTAACTGATGGAAGAAATGTACCTGCTATGGCGACTGGAAAAAACGCGCACCACACCATACCACCCTCAGGCTAACGACATTGTGGAGAGACAACCGGCAACTGGGAGACTCGCTACGAGCGCTTCTGCTAACAAAAGGACTGGAGGAGTGGGACAGACTGCTGCCCCAGCTGATGTGGGCCTACAGGGGCACGCCACACTCTGTTATGGGTGAAACAGCAAACCTGCTGATGTTCAGTCGAGAGTTACGCCTCCCTGACCTGTTGGAAATCAGCCCGCCTCCGCTGGAGGAGCGGCCTTCCCACCAGTATGTGCAAGAAACACAGAAGAGGTTAGAAGCGGCTCAGGAGATGCTGAGGGAGGCCCAACAGGTGGTGAGACAGGAGGACCAGAAAGAGCCACCCCTATACGCGCCAGGAGAGCTGGTGTGGCTTTGGAACAAGCGCCAGCGAAGGGGAGAAAACCCCAAATTACAGGCCAAATGCGTAGGCCTTTATAAAATCAAAAAGAATTGGGCAAACCATACCTATTTGATCGAGAGACAGGGCCAGTCCTCTATCCAAAATGAGGGCTAGCTCAAGCCTTACTATGCCTGTGAGGAAAAGCTAGACCAAGCACCAGCTACACTATGGCCGCGACGCGGCTCAAACATGAAAGGGGCCCACGCAAAAAGGCAGAAGAGGGACTGCCAGCTCGAGCCTGCAAAAAGGCAAGCAGAAGAAATTGCACAGTGAAGGACAATAGGCAGTTAAAAGGAAAGCCAGTCAGAGTTGGCTCGGAAGCAGGTGGAGCATCTACCCCAATCCAATCAAGGGATAGTAGCTGATGGTAACTCAGAACAAAGAGAGCCGACCACACAAAATTCAATTAGTGAGGAGTTTATCAGATCTGCCAACCAACCTTGCCTGGACTGAGAGCCCTTCACCAGCTCACCATGGGGAAGAGTCAAGGAGCCCGTACGACATAACTCGTGGCCAGCACGACCTACTGGGCAACCGGACAGGTATGGCAGTGGGCGTGGCTGCAACGATTAGTAGCCAATCCAAGCCTGCTTTCAGACCGCAAACAGGCATGTAGAAGAGCCAGGAGAGAAGTAAAACAGAGGTCATTTACGCTTACACCCTGCAGCTACACAGACAATCTCCAGGATCTCTGCACTGCTACTACTACGAACACTTTTATCGACATGGCAGGAACAGGTGAGCTCGCTAGTTTGCTATCTACCGAGCCTTACCTGTCCGAACCCATAGAAAGCATCAAGGAAGCAAGGCTGGTGAACTTGTTGGCCCAAGAAGAGGAGGAGTTTGCACTCTCAAGCCAAACTGTTTTTGACAAGCCAGCAGGTGCCACTAGCGACCGAGTGACGGAGTGCTCTGGCCAGGCTGCCTCCTCGAGCTCCGCTCGAGTGAAGTCACACCTGGTTGATACTGTCAGTCTTCGGCCAGTCTCGACCCGCGGAGATAGTTGGTTTAAAATTCATTTCCTACAGCCAGGATGACACCAGTAACTCGGCCACGACCGACTCGACAGCGTCTACCAAGGAAGTACTTGAGATACACGAGAGGCTGGATTGGGAGGCCGAGATTGAGGCGGCCGAGACGACTGAGGCGGCTCGGGTCTCTTACATTTTATAGACCTGTCTAATTAGTCGCTGGCATCTCTCAAGCCCAGCAGGAAGCCAATCGTAAGGACTGAACGTTTCGGGGACGGGACCACTTGGGGGAAGACATGGGCTGCCATTTCGGCACCTGGGACTTGTAACCTCTGCTAGGTCGAGACAAGCACGTGGAGGGTCCGGCAGCATGTCATGCAACACTTCGCTGTCTTTGTGTGCCACTGCCAGCGTCAGCACGTGTCATGCGACCAGCTGATGTCTCACAGGAGGACCTCCGAAGGTGGTGAATGCGGAAGCACCATCTACCTTGTGAACAGACCCTGCTGGTAGTCTTTCTGGCGCCTCCGTGGATGGCCAGCAGAGCTGCCCATGCGGGAGTGTTGGCCCACACTCATCCCACCCAAGAGGCCGACTAGGGCCTCGACCATTTGGGCAGAAAACAACCACCTCGGGAAGAGCCACGACCAGAGAAGCCAGGACGAAAGCGGCCCGCACCTAGGGAGGGGAAGGTTATACCCACGGACAGACGGATTTCTCACCCCTCTAAGGAAAAGGAGAACTCTCTGCCGGTGCCAACTCTACCTACCAGAGCGGACCGACTTTGGAACCTGTTGGGAGAGCGGTTTGAGGAGGAGCTCCGGCGACTGTAAGAAGGCCACTGCAACCGGTTACAAGAGGATAGTCGCCGTTGGCATCGAATGGCCATCTGTGCTCGAGGACTCCTTAGCGGTCTCCGACATCAATGCCAGGATGTCCTGTTCTTGGAGGACACGATTTCCCAGTAGGAAGAGGAGACTCGACAGCGCCGGCTCTAGGCCCAAATGCTCTCTCCCTCCGGCGTCGGTCGGATGGCCCCCTTGGCCAGTCCTGGATGGGAGAGTGTGAGGGAAACGCATTGCGAGCAGAGCCGGTGCCAGCGTGACGGCCAAGTGACAGGCCGGAGCAGGCCTCCCCCTCTCGCCCGAAGGCTGGGCTGGCGATAAGGCAGGAATAACGTGGGTCACGTAGCCACCAAACATACGACGGGAAGCAAAGCCGCAAGTGGGCGGAGCCAACAAGAACGAAGCAGATAGAAGAACAGACGCGATGGAGAGGCAGGCAGAGCAGCACAGCTCCCTGCATACAAGAGACTTTATCCTTATACTCTGTAATATTTATGTATGCATGATGTAGTTATATTAATACAACTATATTTATTATATAAATATACATTGTATGCTCAGATAACGACTCAGTCTTCGTGATTACTCGGCCTGAGGGAAACCGTGAAAGTGGCACGGTAAATTCCACCACAGTAGCATAGTTAGTTAGTGTATATTTGTATAACAAGCACAGTCGCAGCCAAAGACTACTCTGCCCTCTCAGACAACGCGCCAGCTTTCTATCTGGTTGGCCTTCGACAAAAGCCAGTGTTACATAAGATAGCATGGTCAAACTTGTGATAGGAATTACATAAGTAGTGGTAAGACATTATTCAATACAAAAGGAAAATTATATATGTGACTAAATATAGATGTGCCAGCTACTGCTGCCAAAGATCACTAAAATGAAGTGTAAGTTTTAAAATGTTGCCGATAATGTCTGTGTGCTATGGCCACCACAGTAGCAAAACAATATTTAGTGTATGTTCTGTAAATAAGACTTTAGCCTTGTATAATTCAATATTCAATGACTTTTAATGAGAGGCTCATGAATTTTCATTGGGTTCTTGCGATTTTGCCCTGAGTAGATAAGTTCATGTCTGCAGATATTGATAGCTGAATACTATAAAGGCTTTTTACACAGAGACCATTTAACTACCACCCTGAACATAGCTGATTTTCATTTGAAACAATTTCAAATATTACATTTAGCTTTTTGATAAGATTTTTACCTTTCAATAGAAGTTTCTAACAATTTTAGAAGTGGGACCAGCAATTCATGTGTTCAGCAGAAAACCAAGAAACTGATAATCGCTGGACGCAGTCTTGTGCCGACGCTTTTTGTTGCAGACTAAATGAGGTGAGTCTGAATTAGCCATTTTAACCAGATAATCTGCTGCCAAAATACAAGTTTATTATTTAAAAAAGTTTAAAAAAGTCCATCTCTATCGTTCATTGTTGAGATACATCTTGAGACACATATAGACAAGCCAATATTGTGGGGTTTGTCTCGAAAAGATTGGACTGCCTGAAAATCTACCATATTACTAATTGCATATATATGGTACACACCTCAAAGTTTGGTACAGAAACTTGAATTTAAACCAAATACTTCAGCAATATTTAGGATTGTTTGTTTTTGTTGTTGTTCCACCAAAATAAGAATACTTTGACATGAAAAAGTATCCTCACTGAAATGAGGATACTTTTCTGTAATGTACATGTAAGTACATGTATACCGAAAGAAGAATCAGCAATGGGAAGTTGCAGTCATTGTTGCCAGCTAGTAGTTCATTACTCTCTATGTGGATTTTCTAGGATGACACTTTAGATTGTCAATCAGTAACACTATTTTTTTCATCTACAGCAGAGGCCCCGGCAACATTAACAATCTGTTCTGAGAACATTTAAGCTATAAGGATTTTGCGTTATACAAACAGTGAAATACATGCAAATGACCTAATTCGTTCTTAAATCAGCCTAAACCCATTTCTTTGGTTTACACCAATTCTGGCTTACACCAATGCTGGTCATTCTATTTTGGCTCATATTAGTTATTTCAGATTATTTAGTTCATGCCGGCCTTGTCTTTTCTTTCACAACATCTTGAGCATTCTCTAAATTTTCTAAGTCACTATATTACAGTGCTTAGAATAGTTTGATCAAATAATTTTGCAGCAGTCTTGGCTCAACATCACACAGTTTTTGACAGATGAGAAGAATTTTAAAATAATGTACGCCACAACTGTCATTTTTTTCTCACAAAATAGTCTAAGCACTATTGCAATTCTTTGATACTTTCACACCTTTTCAATCAATTGACCACTTGTAGTGTATTAAGAATTTCTGTGTTAGTCAATGCGTGTACCAAATTTGTTGGGTACCCAGATGATTTGTTATTGCACCAGAGGATTGTACTCAGGAGAGTCGTTAATATATCGCTCGCATAAACCATTGTGGGATAAAATGAGACAAAAAGCATAAGAGCAATAAGAATTATATTGCAAGTTTAAACGGATGCAAAACGTTAAAGACGAGGTCTAATAGTTAAGTGCTGTCTATATAGCTTTTTACCTCAAAAGACTAGTATAATAACAGAACAAGGAAAGCATTATTTAAAGTGTGATGCAAAGGTGTAAAACAAGTAACACCCAATTTTTTACATAAAGTTGCTTAGTTTTCTTAAAATACTTATATTTTTATGTCCATTTGAACTTGGATTAATGAAAAGATTTTCACGTGTGTTTCATGAACCAATTGACAATTTCCACTTTGTTCAGCTAATTCATTTAGCAAAAATTAAACTTTGAATTGATATGGCTTCTCAGGCCCATTCTTGAGATTTTCTATAGGTTTTAGACTTTAATGATTAATTCCTTTAATGATGGTACACTACTTATTGGTATCCTGAAAATGCTTGGAAGATCGGATTTTACCACCAAAAGGTACAGGTTCTATGCATTACCACACTTTCTTCAGTGTTATGCCTGGTGATTTCAGATCAACAGACCAGATGACTTTATCCAATGGATAGATGGAACAAGAAAGTGTGAGTCTTCAGCTATGGCAGACGCCTTCACACGTTATTTCATCTCTATTCCTCAGTGGTGGCTCAAGGTTTGTTGCTATAATAGCTTTATACCATTTGCTGGTGTGACAACCATAACGGATGCAGACCGCTGTCGATGGGTTGCTTGATTAAGGCTCGGGCTACTAATGTATGATTTTTAGTATGAGTATGATTCTGCTAGTAGGATTTTGAGTAGTAAGGTTGAACACGATTGCCTCTAGCAGTAAGCCAAAACTAGTGTAACATCATGTCATAAGCTTTGTCTTAACTCTTTGCGTGCTCTTCTGCACTTTGCGTAAACGCTTATGTGACTCAGCTTCCATTTAAACACTTCTGTGAAACACTTCTGTGGCTCAGAATCTATGAAAATTAACAGCTAGTAAGTGAGCATAATATTTTTCAAAACTATTTGAAAACATTGATATATTTACATCAGAAACATATTTAAATCGCATATGAAGGGATTTTCAACAGTTAGTATTTCATTAACAGTTTTAAAAGAAATGGATAACAGCAAAATAATACCCATTTTGTTGCGGTGTTCCAAATTATTTCTGTTTATCAAATTGTCAAAACTTCATGATAGCTCCCTCAACTAAAGTTCTATTACACTATAAACTTCTATACATCTATAAAATATTAAATCAAAATGCAATATTTGTTGTTAAATGCTGAACTCACCAACAGAAAAAATGATGTCTTGGAACAAGCAATGATCTGAAACCTTTTGTTTCTATAAACAACTCCTACATTTTTGCTTGATGTTCTCTGTCCAACATTGTTACTATATTTATTTGAGTAAATTTTAAACTATTCTTTATGAGCACTCAGTGTTATACACTTTGAGAGGTTTCTGCTATCGATTATTGTTTTTTGCACAATATAAATTTATTTGTTAGTTTATCTCATGTTTTTTTCCAGGGCTCCTTTCTGGGTCTATTTTATATTCATATTGCATTATATAACTCTGCATTAATTTATGCTAGCTTTTCCAAACTGCTTTCATGTTATCTTAACACTTTTGATGACAAAACAGAATGGCTAACATTTATACAAGACGAACTTGATCCCAGAAAGTTGTTTTTGATCTAACAAAAACAATTTTGCATTCAGCATCGTCTCGTTTGCTGTAAGATCATCCAAGCCAAGTGCTATTGATTTTATTCTGTTGTTGAAGGGGCTCTTATAATATATTGTAAGTTTAGGCTTGCTAGAACAAACAGTACATAGCAAGAGCCATCACTAGATGACGCGTTTTTCAAGTGAAACAAATGCGGTACTGAGGCACTTTGCAGAATGTGCAATAAAGCAGTCAAAGGTTTAAATTTTGTTTTTATCATCCACACCATCAAACATGCAATGGGGTAGTAGAATTGCAGGTAACAGATAACAGATAACTGTCTGACCTTTAAGTGTTACAGCCCGACAGTCATGGTTAATGTCCAATTTCAACAGTACATCATTACATTTTGTGAATTGCGAGATCAATTTTAGTATTTTAAAAACTAAAAAATTCATTCGTCAAAAAGCAACTTATTAAAATCAAATTGAAATTGCATGAATTAGATTATTTCACTTTGAGCTAACTCATACAAAAGAAAGAACAGAATCAACAAAGATCGTTTATAGTAAGTTTTTATTTTAATTTAAGACTGAGAACATCAGGTACCTGAAAAGTAATCAACTGGCAGTCAGCATTTATGACACGATTTCAAAAGCTGTGAGTTGCAAATGGAGTGTTGAAGGTAATGATCCGATGACTGTTGTAAAAAACCTAATGGAGAATGAGGAAAACTTTTTGGAGATCTGGGAACTGCAACGTATGTATACAGCATAGTCATACTGTAAAGGATCCGCCGTGACCCTGTGTATAGGAAAAATCACAATGAAATATTTCCTATATAGATTACCTTAACACAATTTAATCTGTCTCTATACTATGAAAAAACTACATAAAACAGGATATTACGTTGGAAAATGTGTTTTTAACTATTGTAATTCAGTACAGCTGATGTTTACAAAGCAACAAATACATACCGTATATCCCTGCATATAAGCCATTTCTAGAATTAAAAATTTCTGTTTACCAAACTGAGGGGATTTTTATAAATTCTTTGATTTCAGAGCTGTTTTTTTAGAGTTTAGGCTTATATCCAGGGATGTACAATATTTAGTGTTTAGGCTCTGCAATAAAATATAACATTTTTATGTACTATGTATAATACTGTATGGAGTTCTCACCTTCGAGACAGACATAGCGGCTAACGGTGATGTGAGACAGACTTGACAGCAACAAGTAGACACTAGACAAGGTACAAGGTACACTAGAGCAAAACGCTACGTAACATAACATAAACTTGAAATTTAAATCGAATGAATTTAGCTAATTAAACGGGCACTAAATACTTGCCTAAAGCTAAGGTTTAATACTTTACTGAACTTCACTTTAATGTTGTCATTGTCTTAATCGGTTATTGCCTGTCTTCGGCTTGGCACTTTTGCCTTGCTTTCATTATAACTTTTAGCCGACCTTTTTAAAACGTTTTGAAACTGATTTGCTAAGAAAGAATGAGCGATGTTGCTTTTAAAAACAGACTTTGCGTACTTGGCCTTTTAGTGGCCATAGACAACCGGCTCGTATGCTTATATTTCAAAGGTTTATTGTATGTCGAGACAAAAACATCAGCAAAGATTTTGCTCGTATCTCAATTTTCTCGTATGTTGAGGTATGGCTGTAAGAGGATTCAAAACATGAGGCTATGGCTACTCTTAACGCTTGCAGGACAGTATTTTCTGTATTTGCAAAATATTATAGAAAACAGTATTATTTTGTATATTATTTTTAACCTTTATCTACCAGTTAATATTGACAATTGTTGTGATTGGTTATAGAATAACTGTTGTAAAATACCAAACAGTTTATCCTCTGATCCATAGGAAGGACAAAATAGATTCTTCAACTATAATTAAAATATATTAAATTAAGCATAAAATGCTTCAATTGAATATAATAGATATCATAGTTATTTAACACTGGCACAGTGGTACTGTTTAGATGACTTGCGACTTTTTTCCAAAATTTTACTTTGAAAGAACAATCAACTGGGTTTTATTTAAAAAAAAAGTAATAAATAACCCAAATGTTGCATTTGCTATGTTGTATACCTACAGAAGACTTTTAATTCTCGAGTAGCTTTATTATTGCCAGTATGAGCTGGAAGACAATTAAATGTGAGATTGCATTGTTTCTGCGATGCATTTGTGTGCAAATTACAGCTAGAAACTTCATTATCTTGTTTTTGCTGCCACATGTGCATCGCAGTTGGCAAGTCTATCACGTTTGCCATTGGTCATTCACTCCAGTAAACTAAATAGGAGTAAAACAATGAAGTATTTTGAAGATTTAGCTTCACGCTTCTCACACTAAGAAATGGAACTTGTCTTCTTAATTTGTTTGCTGTTATTTTGTTTTATCTTCAGCTATCTTTTATGTCTGCTAATCTAAGATATTTTTTGCCACACAGCATATTTTTGCAGGTAAATTCCAACAAGAAGGATCACCACATTTCCAAACTTTTGACGGCTGCAGTCTAACACAGACTCTTAGTGTGTTCGAGGAGGTAATGGAGTCAGTGATGCAAGGGACATTTACTTTAGGCCAATTTCAGCTCCTGCAGCAATATGCTGACAGTGCTCTCAAAGTAGCAGCCGTTTCCAAAGTTCTAGAAGATCGTAAAGATGACTTGAAGCATGCGTTCACCACAAGGACATCTGATCTTCAAACCTACTCCACATTTATCGAGGACTTCTCCAGCCTTTGGCAGCTTACCAAGCAATGCTTTACAGGTTATTTGAAGTTAATTCGTAACATTTGATGACATAAAGTGTCAGGGCTAAGATATTTACTGCTTGGTAGTCAAAACTGTCTGCAGCTCTGTTCGATATCCTCTATCTGCATTATTTTACAGTAGCTGTGTAGTCTTATAGTAAACATTAATATTTGGTTAGAGCAAAAAGCATGTACAGTGCACCCTCAGGATACGATTTTTATTTTTTAGTGCTGGTATCATATGGTGAAAAAATCATATGTATCGGTATAGAAACCATAGTAATTATATAATACAAACATCCCCTAGTAAAAATCATCAAAATTTTATAAAGATACTGTACATATGAAAATTAGTAATAAAATAGTATGTTAACCTTGGTAACTATAGTTACCTACAGTAACTTTTTGTAGTTAGTGTATTTATTGGTTATGATCTGCATTAAAATTTAATGTTGAAATGGGCTGTGTAGTTCATAACATAGAGAGTTCCTACCTTCAAGACCGAGGTACCTGTAACATAAACTCTGAATTCTCTAAGTTTAGCTTACTAAACTCAAACTTAAAGCTAAGTTTCAGTATGTATTTTTATCTATTTTACTGAATTTTGATGTTTTATCACTGAAATTTCATCACCTATTAATTTCCGGCTTTGTTTTTAATATAATTCTAGCCGATCTCCTTAAGGCCTTTTTCAAACTAAAAAGCCTGAACGATGCTGTTTTCGTAATGAAGTAGATTTTTATTAGCAGGTTCAGGGAAGTTGTCTGGCCACAAAATCCTATTTTTTGAAGGGATCGCAACTACCATTTTGTTATTTGTTTCAAAGGGAAGTTATTACCGTTTTACGCACGAGAATTGCTGAACTGAGAGAAATCGATCATTGTGTCTCTTTCAGGTGTTGTGAACATACCTTCGGCGAACAGCATTGCAGTGTCTTTGTTTTTTTGGCGTACGTAATAAGCACACCACTGATTGTCAAATTTGAACTCCGGCAAAAACTTGGTTGAATTCATATGGTAAAATAAAATTTGTATGGTGAGGTGAAAATGCCATGTTCCACTTCGTAAGGAGAAAAAATCGTATATCAGGGTAATCATATATTGAGGGTGCATTATATTTACTTTACTCATTTGATAGCTTTGCTCTGGTGTTTTACGCCTTACCAGAATGAGTCATCAAAGATCTTATGGCAAACCATCTCTAATAAATTTTAGACACCAGCTCAATAGATGGATGGTTGGTGAGACCTCTCTTCACTTTAAAATTCGAAGACACAGTTGATAGTCCCACAATGAAAGTGATCTGTGACCTCATCCCTGACAGCGTTAGAAACATTTTAGAAGAGTTCTGTCGTTATAGGCAGCATGAGCTTTTTCTAAAAATGCTTCATGTAAACCTCAACATTGAGCTGGAGTGGAACGATATTGTCACTACCATTCAGAAAGTTATGCAACACTTTGATAATCTAGTTGACTCTATCAAAACAGGTATTTTGTATAAACGCTTGTTGGTTCATGGTACGATATTGTGATTTGACAAACTTTAAAAGTATGTCTTGAATGTTTGAAGCTTTCCTATTTTTGCAGATATTTTTTTAGAGTTTTCAAAAAAAATTTAAAAAATTGGTATCAAATTAATAATGCTTTGCTGAAAAAGTTTAAAAGAAGTTTTTAAATTTAAGTACAAACTTAAAATTCTATGAATAGCATCTAGGTTCAATATTTGTAGGTATAATCAAGGTAGATGATTTGCAAAAACTTCAAGCAGAGCATTTTGAAGGCAACAAAGAAGAGCTCTTGAGGCAACTTTCTCTGCTGATCGACGACAAGAATCTGTTCAAAGAAAGGGAAAAACAGATTGATATCTGTCTTGCATTAGAGCAGTACTGCAATGGCGCTGGTGTTCTGTTAGAGATGCAAAGAATCTTTGACCTTCAAGGAGATTTCTCTGACCTAGAAAAACTTTCACAATCGGTAAAGCTAATGACTATACTATATTATATGTAAACTTGTATATGTAAATACTCTGTGTCTAGTTATAACAATTAAAATCTAACAATGGAAAATGTGCATGGCACTGAATTTGGTCTCGGGACCTTCATATTTGGAGGCAGCAAACTTAACCATTAAGCAACATGAAATGCAATGGATTCATTGGGCAAATACTCATTAGATTGGTTAAAATGCTTATGCTTAAAACGCTTTCTTGGGGTTAATAATTAGCTGTGTTGACCGTTACGTGTAACAATTGTTAAGCTGGTCCAAAAGGGTATTGTTATAGTACCGACATAAATTTCCAGGTAAGATAATCAAATTCATTAGGTAATTATTTTATAACCCGGGCATCTGGCATCTGGCTATAGTAAGTCTAAATATTAATCTCAATGTTTGTCATTCGTAGCAATAAAGTTTTAGCAATAGAAAATTACCTTTGTCGTGGATTTGAACTCCCGACATTCCAATCACAATTGTACAAACAAGCACGCGTAATTGCAAGGCTAAGCCCTTCTTATCATTCCCATTGCTCTTACCATATAGGGTAACATATCCTTTTCGCGATTTCACAAGCTAAATGTGCATTTTTGTTATTGTTTAATATTACCTTTCGCGTTTGGTATTTTTTTGGATTTATTTAAAAGCTAGCTAATTTTTTACCATTGCCTAATTTTTCAATTTGTAAAATTCAAATGTGCTGTTTCAATTTCAAATGTGCCATTACACTCATATTTTCAGTTTTCATAAATCTGCACAAGCTAAATGCTTTTACGCAGATGATTGTAATATCTGGAATTGCCTCTACATTCTCTCTCTATTTGGTCAGACAAAGTACCAGACAAGTATATTCTGATCTCATTTTTACACTTGTACCAGCGTCGAGAGGTACTAGTATTGTCCATCAAAACTTTGAATACAACAAGCTTTTGCTGCAACAGTAACTTTATTATACACCACACACTTCCATGTACTCATTGTTCATATTTTCTCTATTTTATTTGAAAAACACAAAAAACACTTTTCTCATGTAATGAGCTTTAAAAATTAGAATGATAAAATTGTATGTTAAAAGTTTTTTTTTGTGCAAAGACTTTTTTATTACTAGGACAACGGGAATTCATCTAGTTAACATTTCAATATACCTAAATTTTAGTATAGAGATTAAAGCTCAGTATGTGAGGAATACTGTTTCTCACAGATACGACTTAGTCATAAGGAGCAAGCATTTTATAAATTTTAAATTACCTTATACCTAAGAATCAAGTCGTTTGATTAAAACAAAACCATTTGGAAAGCTATAAAATGTTTTTGTGTACGATAATGTTACACTTGGAGTTATCTATGCATCCAAGCGGTTACTTCACTTGATGATTCTGGTGGTATTTTAACTCTTGCAATCACAATGAAATCTAAATATAATACCACAGTTATTGATGGTTAGGTTATTGACCTAAATAAAAGAGAATAAGCTACACCTAAATATTTTTAAAAGGTTTTTTGAATGCGTTGAACCTGTTTATTGGGAAATGGAAAAATTTAAACAAATGAAAGGTTTGCTTCAACAGATGGGTTTCTACTGAATTTTCAGTGAAAAAATTCTTTTATACAATATGTTTCAGCATTGAATAATGTGTGGACTTGTATCTAACCGGTACACAAACCCGGCTCCTCATGTTTTAAGCGCATACTATAAGAGCTTCTAATGTGTAATTATCAAACGTTATCTAGAGGTAGGCGTATGAAATTTATGGCTCTAGTAACAAGCTTTGAGAGATTGTATTGGTAGTCTTTAGTAATTTTGTTAAAGAAATCAACACTTAGCCAATAAAAACATATTGAATGTAAATTTTCAACATTGATTTAATTTGAAATGTGTTATTTTAAACTTACCTGTTTTTATTTGAGAAAATCTTTTAAGAAACATTTTAATTTTATGTATTTTAACTTTACAATATTTGAAAATTTGATTAGAAAATATATTTTGCATTGCCATGGTTTTAGCGAGAGCAGATTTTTGAGCTGCAGAGTGTTTCTGAAGAAATGATAAACAAAGTGGAAATGATTCGCCAAATCTCTGAAAACCAGCTGGACTGTCTCAGAGCATTTGCTGAGTGTGCAGACTTTGTCAACTGGGTTCATGAAGAAGTACAAAGTAAGCTGCCACCATTTCTTCTGATATCCTTAGCAATTAATTAGTAGGATGAGTGAAATGTCATTGTTGTTGCTAGTTAATCCTCTGATCCAATCTTATTATTTTCTCTATTTTTAAAGTAAAGCAAGTTGCAAATCTTCAAACTTCAATCCCATGCCAGGGACTATGATTTTCGTATGCAACATCTTGCATTTGTCTATATTTATTAGAAAATGCCTTTCCTGCTTTATGAAGAGCTCAGCAATTGAATTGCTGCTAATTATGGCTGTTTATTTATTGCTCAATCTGTGCATTATTAGATTAGCATTGCATCACTTACTAAACCCTCATATATTTTCGTAAATGTTCAATAAGGATTTTTTAAATTTCTCATTTTCAAAAATGTGGTACATGCTAATGGATATAGTTTGAGCTTTTCTACAACATTAAATTATAATAAATGCTCTGTGAATAACAGGGAATAAAAAACTGTGTAAACTACAAATGAGCTTTGGGAAATGTACAAGTTGTAAAAGTTGTACAGTAAATGCTCCTATAACGTAAGTTCTAGATAACGTAACGAATCTATGTAAAGTTTTTGCTTCTTACTGCTTAAAAAATCCATATAACGTAAGTGTCAAGTTGGGCAAAATTTCAAATTTGATTGGACTGTTAAGTTATCTTGCCGCACTTGCAAAAGAAAAAACGACGTATGTGTAACGTTATATTTATTATATATACAGCTTTCGCAACAATCTAATTTGTCGTGATAGATTGTCACATGTGTCGACAAAACAACGAGTATGATAGCTCCACAAATACATATTTCAAATACAAATGTTCATACATACAAAGGCGATCGAATGGCGCAGCCGTTACATTGTCGATCTACCGGTCCGAATGTCACGAGTTGGAGTATCGTCAAAAGTTCTCTTTTACCCTAACTTTGACCCCTGGATACATATAGCCATCGAGCGGGTAGTACCACTTTTTGTGAATTATTTTGGTTTGGTTTACTTTTTGTAGACGTATAAAATATTTTTTATTAGTTTTATTTTGGTATTTAGAAAAAAATAAGTGAATGATTGTAAATGAACGTCGAAAGCGCTCTCCATCAACTTATTGTAAAATTACTTCAATAATCTTGGTCTATAAAACCAGTGAGATTGATCAAGAAAAGAGAATAGCTGTTGGTGCAAATTAATATTGCTGCAGTTGCGGTACAGCCTAAAAGTTAAAAAACTCATGTCAAGTTTTTCCTTTTTGTATGCCAAAGGGGGTGAGTTTGGCAAAATCTTGGAACGGATTAGGCAATTTACATGTATTTTACTGTTCTTATAACGTAAAATCCATATAACTTAAATGTTCTTGGAATGAATTATAAACGCTGTAGAGGGCGTCTACTGTACTACAGTTATCAAAATAACCAAAAGTTTTTATAAGATTTTTTGAAATGAAAATGCATGCGAAACCTCACAAAAATGTTTAAATCTTTGCAATGTGAAAAAACTTGTAAAAGGGATGGCTTACTGCCAATTTTGCAGATTTTTCACTATGAAGGTTTATGTATGATAATGAGTTTTATTTATTTTGGAGATTATGAACTTGGAAAATACTATCATTGCAAAAGTATCTTCAATATATTGCAAAAAAGTTAATAGGCTTTACTCTAAAAGAGACAATTATTCAACTTTTACAAAACTAGGGTTATTGTTATGCAAAAATTTTGTTCGTGTTGCTCACTGAGTTTTTGCTTAACTGTTTTCACAAACTCTTTATATAATATAATGAACCACAGCTAATCTTATAATGCATGTAAAACCTGCCATTAAAAAAACTAGCAATTATATTCAATTTATTTTTTGCCATGCTAAGAAGTTTCATAATTTCCATTTTACTGATCATTCTGAGCTTTTTTGAATACTAGTCTTTACTCTAGCAACTCTTTGAAAGATTATCCCTCCACTACAAAAGTACACAACATTTGAATATGAGAAAAAAGAAGTCTAAGCATATTCTTACATTTATATATTTTCATCTACATTTATTATCGTTTTGTATGCGCTATTTTATTTGACTCTGAATGCAGAAATTGATACTTTGATGAAAAGAAGAATTTACTTAAGACTGGAGCAAGTATGGCTGCAAATAATGAATGGTGAATTGCTTATTATGAATAAAAGAAGTTATGGCGACAATTGCAAAACATTGACAATTGCAAGGCAAAGTGTTCTATTACTTTCACTTTTAAAAGTAATATACAGAAGTAAGCAGTAAAATATATTGACAGTCCATATACCAATGTCTATAAATTAATGTAAAGGGGATTTATAAACAAAGAAATATAAACAAAAATAACTTTTAAAGTTCAGTCTTAGACAGCCTTCTTGGCACTTGAGTTTGCCAAAATCTAAAAACTGGCTGTAGGGCCTACCATTTTTATTCAACTTTCGAACAAATAAGAATAACGGTGCTTCTAAATTCTTTCTACATAAAAAATCCATGTTGGGTAAGCCAAAATGAAAATTGGAAGCTTTCGAATTTTCTATCCCTCTCACTGTAAAAGTGTTATGGTAATTTTTGCTTTGAGTACGCAGGGATAAGTAATAACTGTATCAAATAAAGTAATCTTCATTTCAATTGGGTTGTCACATTCCCTAAATGCATGTTTGAACTAGGATTATTATACAATCAAAATGTAAGGTACAGTAGATGCAGCCATGATAATTTTAAAATGAATATAAAACTAATTGTAAACTGCTAGCTAATCATAATATTCCTAATATTTCTATTTTGGTTTATTGAGTTCAGTTGATTTTGGCAAAACCTAAAGTTCCATATTTTCTATTTGCTTATAGTGAAAATCAAGTCTTTTTGATTCTATTTCTCACTTTTCAGTAACATTTTTAGCCGGCATTCTTTGTTGGCGAAGAATCTATGATACCAAAATAACTATGTTTACTAAAACATGAACTTTTTTTCGAAGAACTAGCTATATGCTTGAAAAGAATATACATGTAGGCACTAAAAACATTAGCTGGAGGAACTAAAAGCATTGGTTCTCAGCACCAAAAATCTAGGTACTTGTCGCAAAACAATAGCTATATGCTTCAAAAGCGTTAGATAAATGGTATACATTTGGGAAAAATTATTAGATATCTTGTTGCTTGTAGAGAATGACATCACCATTTTTGTTGACTTGGCCAGAAACAGTCTGGGTGAAGATGACTTAGCCAACCAAAAGACTCGATATCTTCTGAATGCTCTGAACGGCTACAGCCCTCTGCTTTACGACTTCACTCCAAATGATCGAGAGCTCAGTAGTTTTTTTGAACTCTGTAAGAGGGTCTGGAGTAACATGGATAAAAACCCAGAGCTCGCTGAAAATCTGGTAAAAGTCCTTTAGCTTCCAGTGTTTATTTTATTGAGGTCTATCTACCCGGATGTCTAACAAAAATAAAGTCTCATAATATATTTTCAAAACAATAGATAATGCAATATGCCTGCTATTTAAATGTTTGATGCATTTCTCCAGAAATTTCTGCATTAGATTCCTGGTGGAGATGCAATTTTCCGCGTCATAGCACCATGATAGAAATACAGTTAGCAGAACTTTTTTGCATGATTAATACAGTTTTGCGTTTCGTTTATTGTTAAATTCCTTGGCATCATTCACCATTTACAAAAACTCACCAGTTATGAGCATTCATCTTATATCCAAATTTGATGTTTAGGTCTCTGGTAAAAGTTCTGCCAGTCTTTTTTTGTAAAATTAACACGTGAATATCTAGCAACAGTCTGAAAAGTGACAAAAACGAATTAAAAATTTCAATATTCACTTTCACCATTCTTTAACTTCTAGTGTATTGGTAGTGTTAAATTGTTAATGCTGAGTTTTAGGTGCTGATCATGTATCTTGTGCACTTGTTACTATTTTATGTCAACATGTCATTGCATAAAAATGAGGAGACATCTTAGCAAAGATGACAATCTACGAGGTCCAGCATTTGCAAAAAGATTTGCCACATTTTTAGAGAATGTCCTCATCACAGCTGACACACTTTAAAAAGGTGAGAGATCACTTTGGCAGCACAGAGATGACTGCTGTCTCTCAGGCTGCGGCCATCAATGCTACTGGAAAGTATGAAGTTGGCAATATTCATGGCTACAGCAACAAGTTCAAGGTCAGTTGAGAATTGCCCTAATTGATGAAAAGAAGAATTATGCTAGCAATTATGAATGCAAAATATGCTAGTAAATTTGCTGCAAGCTGTACCTGATACACACCACAGAATTATCTGGGAAATTGTTGTCAAATGTATGCTTATATATTTATTATATACTTACATATATATTTATTATGTATGCATATATATTTTTGTATATGTATACCATTAAAGATGGTCACTCGTTAAGCCAATTTGTTCATAAGTTGTCTCGCACTAAAACTTGCTATGCTCATGAGCTAAAAAATATTCATTATTTTTCAAAAAGAGTTGCCCATATCAAAGCTTGAAAGTTTTGCTCTGCTAGAAGAATTGTTCGGATACTAGAAATTCCACTGTCATACAGCCCATGACCAAAGAGATGGCCAGAGATATTGGCAAAAAAATAAAGGGTACTAATGGTTGAGAAATGCAATATTAGCAATCAAATGGCTCTGCAGTGCAATAGGATAACTGCAATGGTAGCTGTAATGTACTGGGTGTGGGTGTTATTATATACAACAATAAGCAATAATGAATGGAAAAGATGTTTATATTTTCCCCCTGCAACAGGAGAAATGCAATATTGGCCAATATTAGAAGTAAAATGCACTGATATTCTTAGAATAATCAATTTTATTAATATAGTAATAATAGAAAACCAATACACAATTTTGTTTACATTTCAAAACGTCATAGGTAGCAATATCGAGAAGTTGTGGTATTTATATAGGTTTTTAGAAAATTTATTTAAAAAGTGTTTGGTCATGACAAACAACAACAATGAAAGGAAAATATTACACGTTTATATCTCTCCCTTGCAATAGGAGAAATGCAATGTTGGCCAATATTATAAGTAAAATGCACTGATATTATTAAAATAACCAATATTGTTAATATAGTAATACAGCAATAATAGAAAACCTATGAGCGTTCACGCGTCTCGAAGATTTCTGCAAACTGCAGCAAAATAAAAGCTGTTATAAAAGTGTTATAAAGCTGTAGGCCTAATTTACTGTAATGTATGTAAACTGTGTACTATACACAGTTTGAAAGTTGGTTGTGTTGAATGTAGAAAGGTTTTGATAAGCGATCTTTAACAGAAAGCCAGTAGGAGCATTCACGCGTATAAAACTGCAGCGAAATAAAAAAAATGTTATCGTCATAAACGGGCGTTGTAGTTCGGCCCTAGCTGGTACGTAAGTTGTAAAGAATTTCGGCTAACGTTTTAAATAATGAAACCTTCGGTGATTGGACAAAAAACATAGGCTGATAAACGGTGTACCATAATTTCGTACCTGTAAATCGGTCTACGCCTCAAACGGTCTACGTTTATTACAAAAACCTTCGAATAAATTCGATTACAAGTAAACAGCACCATAGACTGGTGAAATGAACACGGTATTCTCATGAAATACGCACTACTAAATAGTTCTACAATCGGTCGCACGGCTTTATTGGCGTTTCAATTTTCGGTATTAACTTTTATTAAACCGAGCTTTTCAAACTTTTTGTGGGAATTTTCGTTCAAATAAATCTGTCTATTTGTGTATAATCCGATCAGATGGGTAAGTTTAAAGATAATACCGACGGTTTACAAAGACTTGGTAACATATTTAAATAGGTTTAAATGTGTTTTGTATCGTTATTATACTTTAACGACTTTACATTCCGATGCTTAAATTTCTTAATGAAATTTCTAGCCAAGGGTTCGTCTCATTGTTGATGAATAATTTTCGCAAGTTGTGTGCACATGCATTTATCATAAAAACTCGCACACATCGCTCCGCTCGTTTGCTCGTGGGATTATTTGATAGTATCATTATAGATTATTATCATATATTACATGTATATATTATATCTTATTATGCGGTTATATAGACTCGGCTTACAATGGATAGAGGCTCATAACGCTTGCCATTGAACATAAAAAGCCAGATTGGCTGCAAACTGCAAACAACAGCAAACATATCCATGAGAATGAGTGCAATGAGTTTTAATACAACATTGGTAAATGTAGTTATAAAGAGTTATAGGGTGGCGTCTGTACCCACAACACTAGTCATATCTACCGTTGTTCGTAGCAGTAATGTTCGTAAGTAGGGTAGTGTCTATATATATATATATATATTTATATATACACACATATATATATATACATATATATATATATATATATATATATATATATATATATATATATTCCAATGTAGTGTGTTAAAGCTGCCAAATAGTGCTCAATGAGTGATCAGAGCTCAAATATAAAATTTATTCATGTAAAATCTTAGATAAAAAACAACTTCATTACTATTAGTTTCATGTCTGTTACGCAGACAATCATCGGATCTGATGATTGTCTGCATAACAGACATGAAACTAATAGTAATGAAGTTGTTTTTTATCTAAGGTTTTGAATGAATAAATTTTATATATATAGTGTATATATATATAAAATTTATATATATATAATTCAAATATATATATATATTTATATATATCTATATATCTCAGTGTTTGTGTATCTCTTATTCTGCGATTCTGTCAATGAGTGCGTTCAGCTATAGCTATTGAAATCTTGGAATAAAAAGCTCACATTGTGCTAGATTTGAACTGAAGAAGCATCCGCATGTTTGTAAAACAATCATCTAACCGCAAGCCTACGAAGGCTCTTACAATTCATATCTCTTACTACATGTATATACTGTATGCCGTAAGGCCTTATGCTCAAGCCATATGCTCAAGCCTGGTTCAAGGTCATAGACCGCGGCTAAAGCCAAGTTTTTAAAACTTACGTGGGGCTTAGGGCGGCTTCTCGATAAATGCGATCTCTGCTCAGTTCAGCGCTATAACCATAGAATCGCAGTCATGATACACTTTTATGTGCGGGGTTTTGGCGACCTCTTCGTTTATTTTCAAGGTCATGTTTATGGAGTATGTTAGACTAAAAAAGAGTTTATCGCTCTAATGCGATATGAATTCGTGACACACGAGTGAGAGACAAGCGGTTGGGAGCGTGTTAATACCTGCTGACATCGAAGCAAATAAAAATCTAGCTGAGACATGGCAAGTAAGTTGTAGATGCAAAAGTTCAAGAATTTTAATTTGAACTTGGGAGTAAAAGAAATTTTTTTTCACATGTATTGATGTAGTCTGTTTTGTTATTCAAGAGGATGAGGGTATAGCGAAACCCGTCTCAACACTCTTGCTCCCGAAGGCGTCAAGGATGACAAAACCTCAGTCATTAGCCGTGGTCTGTGGACATATACGGCTTGTTGGTAAGGGCGGCTAGATACCACAGGCGGCTTGTTGGAGGATATTTTTTCTTTCATGAGTCATCGGTTTTTGAGCACAAGCTACGCGGCTTGAGCATGAGGACTTACGCTACCTTTTTCCTGATTGCAGAGCTAAGTAACATATTAATTAATAGGTTGCTCCTACGTGTTACGATGCCCCTATTATAAAATATTTTTTGCTTAATTCTATAAAACACGATGCTTTTTTATCCTTGCCATAATAAGGTTTTTTCTGCCATATGTCAACAAAAATTTCTCTCAAAATAATAATTCGACGAATGTCGTGCTGAATACAATGAAATAACAACTTTTATTTGATTTTTCCATTTATATTACTTGCATCATTTATTAGTTACCGAATCATTTTTTTGTAGTTTACATGTTTGCTATTTATTTCACATCTACATTTATTTGCTCTCCTAATCTATTTCATCTGCTCAGAAGCTCTTTTCCAGCTACACTAAGTTTTCCTTGATTCTGATTATAGCAAATTAATTTATAGGGATTTCTTTGCGCCACCTTGTGTCCTATATTGATTAAATACAAACAAAATCTGTTTCTTTTCTTAATAGAGATTACCTTGTGTGTTTGTTTTCCTTTTAATAGTTTTCTAAAAGTTATAATCATTACTTTTTTTAATTTGTATTTTTGCATTTTCAATTTCAAATGTGTAACTATACCGGCGCATATTCAAACTTCATTTTTAAGTCAGCCATTCTGGATGGTCACTTTTTTTCATTAGTCACTCCATTTGCTTTGCCATTCTCCTGTGCAGAAAAGTTAATTTCTTCAATCAGAAGCCTTGGATCATATCAGGTTTAAGCACTGCCTATTTCTAATATACATAAGCCAAAACTATTTTGTTGACTGAAACTAGGGATTGCTATTGAGACTAGAAATTTTATAAACCCATGAAATGTTACTCAAGCGCAGCAACCACATGTCGCAAAAGTTCCATTGCATTCACAAAACTTTAGTGACTGTATTCGAGATGGAAATTGTGATCAGAAAGAATCCATGAAATTTACCGATAAAGTGATAAATCATTCACTGAATGTATTGATAAAGTGTGTGAAATACTTTTAGCATCTTTGAACATAGTAATGGATAGCGCCAGTTCGATTTCAGCATGTTTTCTAAATTATAGTAGTCTATGAGGGTGTATATACGAAAAATTCTTTGCTGTTGAGTAAAATGAGTAAAACCATTTCACGCAAAACTGTTCACACATTGGCATTTAATAACTACTTCAAATATGTGTCTGGTTTGTAATTTACATGAGTTGTTGTTATATTAGGTTTCCGTGCACCATTGTTGTTATACCGTGTACAAGAGGCAAATAATTATATTGTGAGTGGCGCTACCAAGGTGATAATATCCATCAAGGGCTAGGCAGTTATTATTAGTGTTTATGCTCACTTAGGAATTATGTTTTCAACAAAGTTGCTGATAGGTCTAATTTTTACAGACTCTAGATGATGTTGTTCGGCTGACATGTGAAGTGATAGAAAAAGGTGCTACAGAAGAGAAACAGATGCCAGTTAACAAAATATACACCTACACAGAGCTAAAAGACTTACAAAGTCGTTTGGCATTGGTAGCAGGTGACAAACAAAAGGAGAGTGCTAACACACTTACACAGTTTGATGAGGTAATGCATTTCTAGATTGGCGCTGAATTTACTCCTTATTCTTATTTATACATGCAAGGTAAATTTTTTAGATGTGGTTAAAAATAATGATAATGATTCTAACCAAATTAAATTGCATTTAAATTTTCAATTGATAATTCATGGTATTTTAGAAGCGATTGTAGCAACTGCAATTAACTTCAAATGTTAGCGAATAATTAATAGTAAACATTACTTATAATATTCTTCATCTTAAAAGTTGTTGAATGGCTTAAATGGAAAAATTAAAAATATTTTGAGGGGATGTGAAATTTGGTGGACTATCTTTTTATTGCAGCAAAATGGTTAGTTTACTCATTGAAGCAAATGTCAGCAGCTAATTGTTAACATGTAGCATTGCATGTTTAGAACATGTAATGCTACATGTTTAACATGGTAACATGTTACTCTATCATACAGATTAGAACATTGTTTATTGCTTTGCTGTATAATATTTTTCTTGGAGTTTTTCTTAAAAATAGTATTTCAATTTGGAGAGAATGCACAAAATAGTAGTAACTCATGTGAAAATTTCACAATTCCCAAAACTCTGAACTGTTGTACATCTGATATTTGCTGTTTCAAAACATGTGACCAATTATGAATATTTAAAAGCAGTTTCAATTCAAAATCTCATTCAAAAATATTCATGGTATCTTGCTCTGTATAACAAATTTTAGGTGCGAGATGCAGTAGAAAATCTAGCTCGAGCCTACATTGAGGTACGGAGAGAGGGTTGTATTCAGTTTGATGACTTGAAAGTTGTGGTCCATTGCAACCAATCACACGCTGTTGCCATTGAGATAAAGCTTCAGTCTATTGGAGAGTCATTGCCTGGTCTGAGTTCAGAAGGTACATCTCTGCAGCACTGTCATAACATGTACAAGTACCTCAAAGACTGCGTCGAGCGATGGCGAGAAAGCATGGATGAGAACAGAAGGTATTCTGTTATTTTTGTACAAACAATTAATATTCACTTAAGCTTAAAGTTTAGGCTTTTGTAGAGTTAAACAGATTGATGAAAAAAAATATTGCATTGGCAAAATTGTGGACAAACGCACCTAAGCACAAGGTTATGCCGTTCTTACCATTTCCATTGCTCTCACCATATGCTGTATTATGCCCTTTTGGTGAATGCAAACGCTAAATTATTAATTTAGCGGTGCGCCATAATTAACTAGTGTGCCCACTGGTTACGATGTTATAAGATTTTTTAACCTTGCTCTATGAAGGACAAAACTTTTTCGTCATTGCCATACTAAGGAACTTGTTTTCCGCCATCCAATATCAGCCAAAATTAGTCTCGAAATTAAAGTTTGCAGTTGGTATAATGATAGCGACAAAAATGCTGATATGCTGTTTGCCGAAATCCATCCCACAATGCCTGAAAAAGATATGATGCTTGCTATCTCAGCGCAGCGTTAGTTGTTATAGGTTATAGTAAAAATGAATTCGACAACAGATAAGTCATAAAATTTTAGCCTGTGAAAAAGTTGAAGTTTAATTTAGTAAAATACATACTAAACAAACTAAACTTAGCTTTAAGGATGTGTTTAGCTATTGCAGTTTGGTGTTATTCATTACAAGTTGTAGTAAAGACAAAACCGAAAACAGATAAGTGGTAACATTTTAGTCAGTAATAATAATAAAATTGTAATTTTTTAATATGTACAGTATTTACATAAAATTTTGTTGGTTTTTACTAAGGGATGTTTGCATTATATAATTACTATGGTTTCTATACCCCCGATACAATTTTTTTTCGCCATACGATACCAACACTCAAACGATTTGTTTCGTTCAATCCGAAAGTGGCGGTCTATTTTTAAACTCTTCTCTCATGGTGGCGGACAATTCGGCGTGGCGTTCAATAAGAGATGGCGTTCAATTAGAGGTTTTACGGTATATACATTTATATATTGATATGCATATATACACATATCAGCTGTACTAACCGGTGTTGCTCGGGTAATAAAAACGTTTTTGAACAGAAAATTGATTTGTATTTAACATATGACAAAATTTGCCATTCTAACTTTTATACTACATATAATGAGAAAATATGTTGCTGAAATAAATTTAGAAAGAAAATAAAAACAAATGTAAAACTTTTCAAACTTTGTCAAACAACTGTAACTTTTAAGTTTCATATCATAAGAAAAATGTGTTGTGCAGGTCAAACAAATTAAAAAAAATTAAACAACTATTAAATGGTTTAACTTTAAATGTGAAAAAATTAGCAAGTAGTAGCTAAATTAAGTCTGTTTTGCTACAATTAGAATAAAAAATGATTTGGTGATGATACAGTCAATATGAACTAAGAAAACAAAATAAAGATCCTGAATATGTTTAATTAATAATAACAATTCTTGCATGACAGTGTGTGCGTGCATGCGTAAAAAAAGGTTTCTGTTTCACCTGAAGCTATCCATCAAAACTTTGAATACGACGATGCTAGTACCTCTCGATACTGGTACAAATGTGAAAATGAGATATCAAACTGTTTTTGTCCGAGTGAACGGAGAGAATTTCGAGACTCTTCCTACAGAGATAATACAATTGTAAGCACAAAAAGAATTGGCCTTGACCGCGACATAGCAATTGAACCTTACGAAAAACCGAAAATAGATGTTCAAGATGACGTGAAAAACATCGTGTTTCACAGAGATAATAAAAATCATAGAGTTTAAAATAATACGTCGTTTAATGTGTGCATACGGTTTACGGTGTATAATAATGTCTTTGATCAATTGGCCTTGTATAGCTCAGTGGTAGAGCGTGTGGATGTAAAACTTGCGGTTGCGATCTTCGTGAGTTCAAATCCATGCAAACGCGAATTTCATTTCCAAGAGTTTAATAGCTGTAGTTAGACAGACACAAATACACAGACAAACTCTGAGAATTATATATATATATATATATATATATATATATATATATATATATTTATATATTTATATATTTATATATATATATATATATATATATGTGTGGAAGATGCATGTATATATACTTATTATTACATATTCATATATATATTTGTATAAATATTTAATAGACAAATAGTCAGGTAGCCTACTGCCTACTGCTAACAGCACTCTACGCTCTAAAAAGTGCTTATAAAGTGTTATAACTAACCAGAGTGTTGGAGTAAGTTAAGCTACCTATTTTTAAAGTCCAGGCTGTTCTTTTTCTTTAATTTCACATCAGGTCTGTTTCGTGTTTTCGCACTCGTTCGCTGACTTGCATTAAAATTTTAATGCAAGTCACCTGATGAGTGCAGAAGCACGAAACAGACCTGCCGTGACCCCAGAGAGAAAGAACAACTGGGTTTTAAGATAAGAAACCTTAACCTGTTCCAACACTCTAGTTATGTATATCTACATTTAAAAAACTGACAAAAGATAAGTAAATTATCTAATTGTCTACTAATTTAGAACTTATGTATATGAAACAATTGAAAATTAAATCATGTTGTTATATATATATAACGACATGATTCCTTAAATATATATCAATGTGATTCCTTATATATAAAAACGGGATTCCCTATGTGTATATATATTTAATTTAATGTATTTGTTCAGTATTAACATTTAATGTATTCATAAGAATTATAATATAATATATTAATATATATTAATACATATATAAATAATACATATATTACTATATATTAATATATTTGTATAAATATACATAAGGAATCACATATATATTTAAGAAATCATGTGGTTATATATATATAACAACATATACATATAACAACAATCACGTTATATATATAACAACATGATTTAATTTTTGATTGATTCATATACATAAGTTTTAAATTAGTAGAGAATCAAACAGTGTATTATATTTTGTCAGCTACTGTCAGTTTCTTTCTTACGCAATCATTAGGCTGTAGATTTCCACTGAAAAAAAATGCTTACATTTCAAATATCCAACTCTGAGTGGGATATTAACTCATTCGCACCTTACTAATTTCCAGGCGATTAGCCCCGAATACCGCTCGTTTTTCAGAAAGTTGCCATAATTCAATTTACTACTACAAAAAAAGAGACTTGAGATAACTTGCTCATTCAAGTTTCACAAGAACCAACCCTTTCAAATGCTATTATGTATAATAATGTAACCCACCCAGATCTCTTTTATGTAGATCTGTGTCTCAATGAAGGTAGTTTCAGAAAACTTGATTTTGAAAAAATTGTTATTAGCTGACACAAAGTTAGACTTGCACCATACAAGTTGCCAAATATATCATGTTTGACTAAAACTACTCATTTACTTCACACAATACACAGTTATGAAAATTGTTCATATATATACAGTCATGAACATGAAAATCACGAAACTCTAATTTCGAACTTTTAATTGCATGTATCATCATTCAAACCAAAACATAGCTAATCTACATGCAAATATAACTCAGGTAAACTGTCATAAACATGTTTCAAATAATACAAATATGTTCAATAACTCTTTTCTTGACTTTTCAAACTTCATAGACAGCTCTAAGAATCAATATCCTATCGAAAGTGAATCATAACTTCAGGCTGACTCTGGCTGACTGCCTACAAAGTGCATTTTTATTCGAGCATAACAATTCAAATTGGCAAAACTGAAAATTAATGAAAACTTTAAAACATTAAAAATAATGTTTGAATTTGGTTTATGCAATCGTTCACTGTTTTACTATTTCTGAATCTGCATATTTACTTTTGGAGTTGAGAGAAATTGATCGCAAACAATAAAATTTTAAATCGATAGGATGATTTCCGGTTTAGATAGACCTTGATATGGGTGTAGTATTATAGTTATAACTATTGCCAGAGATATCAATGAGGCATATTTGCAGGTTTGTCCGATTGGCCAGAAATCTTTGTTCTTAACTAATCAAAGCTTGGCTTTTATAATTCAAAAATAACGATACAAGGAGTAGCTAAAGTTCAGAGGCGAGATAACTCGCATTGGGTGCTTAGCAACGTTATAAATACGCGAGTTAACTAGCAATGGGTGCGAATGAGTTAAGGGACAAAAGATAAGTACACTATCTAATTCTCTACTAATTTATACTGCTCCATTCTATGTTGAGCTATTCTATAAGCTCCATTCTATGTTGAGCACTGTGATTTTAGTTCTAGGTATGATAAATTCTAGTATAAATAACCTTTCTATATAAATGGGCTATGTATATAACTAATTTATTTATATAGGAGTAAGTTATACAATAATTAAGTTCATTCTCACATATCAGTTCCTATAAACATGTATATACATTTAACAATATATATATATATATGTATATATATATGTATATGTATATATATATATATGAAAGTGAATGATAGTATATAGATATACATATATATATAGACAGGACGGATAGCGCAGTTAGTAAGGTGTCGGTACAGTGATCATTAGGTCCTAGGTTCAAACCCTGTCCCCTTCCGGCGGTCCTTAGACAAGACCCTTGCTTGTATAACGTCTACAACTTCTATGATGGGTGCAATAACCAAAGCCATGCCGGCTCGGACGTCGCCTGGTCAAACAAGGTTCGCGCTGCCTGTAGCTGAACCAGGACAAGGCAGTGGAAAATGGGCTACTGGTTCAAAGCGGATGAAATGGAGTCGGACTGATAACATGGATCTCATGCAGTGCTACTTTATGAGTGAGCCTCAAAAGTGGGGCTATATGGGAAGGATGCATCAACTGTGGATAAACATGCACCCTGAATTGCCACTAACCGCTAAGCAACTTGTAGCTCAGAGGAGTAACAAACATGTAATCAAGCGGCAACTCATATCAGAACTTGAGGTAGATGAAATTAGGGAACAGTTCACCCAACTGTTCACCCAAGTAACCTCAACCAACGAGAAGTGCATGTCATCACACACCATCACACATACACGATCTTGTGTTGACTCAAAAGTTGAAGAAGACATGCACTTTGACCTTGACCCAAGGGTGAAGGAGCTTGCGGAAAATATCATCAACAAGATGCCAGCTGCTAATGATTATGGAAGCAGGGTACCACTACAGAGAGTCAGCAGGACCATACCCAAGAAGCTGTTAGACGACATTAACTTGGCACTGGAGTCGATCTCAACTGGATCGATCAGTGAGACTAATGCCTTAATATACAGTATACAGTACGGCAGCCATCGTCTTGAAGGAGATGGGTATTAAGCCACTGTCAAAAAGGCTTAAAGCCATTCCATTTTTGCAGCTGAGGTTACAAAGTAAGATCAAAGACTTGCGCAAGATAGTTAGTAGGCTCAGTGAGAGAGATCTAACCACAGTTTGGAGCGTCCAAAGAGGAAAGCCACAATAGAAGCTCTAGAATCTGCCAAACAGCAGCTAGTAGCACTCTCGGCATGAAGAAAGAGACTACTCATAACACCACTGCAAATTGGATAAAGAGGCTTAAAGAGAGCCACCAACACACTGTGGCTCAGCAAGGACTCACCATCTGCGAAGTTGACATCAAGTGCAGAGTGCAGCGAATGAAGAACTGGGCAGCACCTGGCCATGAAATGATTTAGGCCTTCTGGTGGAAGAAATTGACATCACTTCACACTAGAATGGTTAAGCAGATGGAATGCCTAATAGAAGAAGGCGACCATCCGGAATGGCTGACCAAAGGACGAACTGTACTTCTGATACAAGATCCAAAGCAGGGACCGATTCCCAAAAAAATATCGACCAATAACGATCTTGCCCACCACCTGGAAACTTCTCTCAGGAATAACTGCAGACAAACTGGAAGAACACATGAGCCACTATATGACCAGTGCTCAAAAAGGAATTGGGTGCAACACCCGAGGAGCCAAACATCAGTTACTGGTAGATCGGACGAGCTGTCAAAACAGCAGGAGAAGGCATACCAATCTTGCCATGGCTTGGATCGACTACAAAAAGGCCTATGACTCAATTCCCAAAAGTTGGATACTTGACTGCTTCAGTATGTACAATGTTCACCCTGCTCTTGTGGCATTCATCAAGATGTCAATGACCAAATGTAAGACGGAACTGGAGGCTACTGGCAAAAAGCTGGCGAGTGTAAAAATTAAGCAATGCATCTATCAAGATGACTCCTTATCACCGCTGCTTTTCTGCATATGCCTAAACCCTCTAAGCAATATGCTGGAGAAGACTCAATATGGGTGCCAGTTTAAGAGTGGCACCAAGATAAACCACCCCTTCTACATGGATGACATCAAGCTGTACGCTAACAAAGAAAGGGACATTGAATCGCTAATACAATTCACTCAGGTATACAGCAAGGACATCGGAATGACCCTCGGTAATGAGAAATGTGGAAGGCTAATCCTTAAGAAAGACCAATATCTGCTCACAGATGGCATAAGAATGCCAAATGGTATCATCAAAGATATATAAGAAGGGTACAAGTACTTGGGGATTAGGCAAAGCAACATCAACTACAAAGCCGAAGTATGTCACAAAGCCATTACCGAATACAAGAAACGCCTTCGGCAGGTCCTACGGAGCCTGCTCAATGCCAATAACCAAGTCATGGCAATGCAATAAATACCTACGCACTGCCAGTAATAAGATATCCAACAGACATAATAAAGTGGACTGAGGAAGCCATCAAGGAAACAGATATAGCAACTCGTAAACTGCTGACCATGCATGAAGCACTCCACCCAAAATCTGATACTACTAGATTGTATCTCGATAGGAAAGATGGCGGTAAGGAACTCAAAAGTTTATAGCAGACAGTGAAAGCAGAAGAACAAAGCATCAAAGCCTATGCAACTTCCATGGCCACTTCAGATAAGTTTCTAGCTGAATTTCAATCGGCTGCTCTTACAACGGACCTACGCCCTGATGATGAGAAAATTGACTGGCATATGAAACCTCTTCATGGTGCTTACCACCAACAAATATCTAAGGTTGGCGATCTTCACCAGACATATATGTGGCTGAACAAAGAAAACCTAACGGCTAATACGGAGTCGCTAATCATGGCAGCCAAGGAGCAAGTGCTCCCAACAAGGCAACTCCAGACAAAAATCTATTACACTATAGACAATCCTAGATGCAGACTGTTCAAAGATGCACCTGAGACCATCCAACACATCATCAGTGGATGCAAACAGCTAGCAGGAAACGCATACACTGAACGGCATAATCATGTCGCAGGTGTTGTGTATTCCCAAAAACATAGAAGTCTCATAGAAGTCTATGTGACGAGTATGGCCTTAATAAACCACAACACTGGTGGGAAGCTCCTGGTAAGGCCAATGAAAATGACCGCGCTAAGATCCTCTGGGACTTCTACATCCGGACTGACAAGCATGTCCTGGCAAACCAACCAGATATAGTGGTGGTGGACAAGTAGAACAAGAGAGCAACTATGATAGATATAGCAGTACCCAATGACTACAATATAGCCAGCAAAGAAAAAGAAAAAGTAGAGAAAGATCTCCCTCTTGGAGAAGAGATTGAAAAATGCTGGGATGTAAGAACAACTGTAATCCCAGTAGTCATTGGGGCACTGGGTGTAATAACATCGGCACATAAAATGTGGCTTGCCCAGATACCAACAGCAATCAACTCAGGTGAGTTGCAGAAAAGTGCGCTATTGGGAACAGCTAAGATCTTTAAGCGAGTGTTCAAACTTCCAGGTCTCTGGTAGGAGAGCCGAGTTAGAGCAGAATCTACCACCCACAGGGGTTAACCGGGGTGAGGAAACTTTATATATATATATATATATATATATATATATATATATATATATATATTTACTAGCTGTACTACCCGGCATTGCCTGGGTAATAAAACAGTCTTTGGACAGAAAATTGATTTGTATTTATCATATAACAAAATTTACCTTTCTAACTTTCAAACTACATATCACGAGAGAATTGTTTTCTGTAGTTGAAATAATTTAGGCGAAAAAATAAAAACAACTGTAAGTTTTCAAACTTTGTCAAACAACTGTAACTTTCAAACTTTATATCACGAGGGAATGATTTTATGCAGAACAGGTTATTTTATTTGGAGGTATTCGGCAATGTGTAACTTCTGAGAATACATGTATTTAAAAGATTAATAAAATAAATATGACAGAATATGGTAGTATTTTGGGGCTGAAATTTTATCAGAACAATGTCTGCCAAAAATGGTTGAATGAAAAATTAATATTAATAATAATGGTTGGAAGCAATAATGGTATTTAACAGTGATAGGACAATGAATAATGGTTGAACTTCAAATAGATATTAAACTCAAATAATTTAAAAAAAATGCCAGTTGCAATAATAACGATAACGTAACAAACTTTAAAATCTTTTATTATAAACTTCAAAAGTTATACAAAGTTTATAAATGCAATAGGAGAATGTAAACCTTTGAGAAATATATATATTTCTCAAAGTCTGTAAATGCATGTAAATATAAGAGAGTGAGGAATAACTGATACTAACGATAATTCTTACAGATAATCTTACATTAATCAAACAAATGATTGTTGTAAAATGTGAAAATAATTACGAGTTGCTAATTGTTTAGGTTTAGAAGGAAAGCTAAATGTGTAAGCTAATACACAAAGCGAGCACTGATAGAAAAAATTTTGAAACACGCATTTAACAAACGAAACATTCGGCTGTTGAGGAAATGAAATAGCGCTTGTTACTATACTATATCGCTATTAAAATAAACGATAATTAACAAAATGAATAACATTTGGCAAAATAAAAACAACTGTAAAGGTTTTAAAATTTTTCAAACAACTGTAACTTGCAAACTTCATATCATGAGGAAAAGGTTTTTAAACACCTGTACATTTAAAAGTTCATAACTTTCAGCGACGTATAGCTTTTAATAACGTACAGTTCAACCTATTGTAGCGGAGCTGTTCTAGCATTGCTAACCAAGTTTTTCGAGATCCGAAACAATTTTTCACATTAAAATAAAATTATGTACATTTTAATCCATTTCAAGATGAGAAAAATTTGTGTAAATTCGAAGATATACTTCGGTAAAGTATTTTTTGCAACATTTCACACCCTAAGCTATACTGTATACTGCATACTATAAATAGAAACTGGTTTATATAGATCGTGTTTAATTTTAATAAAATGTTTTATATTTATGATAATGGAAAAAGAAAGCAAAAGTAAACATTTCGTACGTTTGGCTTTTAAAACCTCAAAAGCATTAAAGGTTAAAATACAATACTACAAGTTTCAAAAATAGATAATGAAACAGCAAAAAATGCAACAGATAGTTGCATCAAAAATTGTAGGAAAAAGAAAATATTAACAGCAATGGCCTGTTTACTTTACATCTTTACTTAACAACTGTAACTTTCAACTTCATATCATGAGGAAAAGGTTTTGTGCAGGACAACTAAATTACAAATAAATAAAACAACTGTAAAGGTTTTCAAACCACTGTAAATTTACAATTTAGGGTAACTCGACTGGAAGGGTTAACCTCCTAGCAAAATTCTTCGGTAGAGGAGGCGTCGTCCCACATGGTTTCTCCCTTTTTGTAAAGAATTTACGAAGCGTAAAATGCTTATACATTTCCAAGCATTTCCAGAGCTTTACTAATTGCAATGCGCATGCTCTAGTGTAGTCGAGAACCGAATTTAGGTATGTTCAAGCTCCGAAGCAAACAAATCTCAAAATCTTTGGTGAAAAACCTAAGGCTAAAATAATTAGCGCGTGCAGGCTGTATGTTTTATAAGAAAATGTATCTGATCTCTATGGTGTTATAGCTCAGTGGTAGAGCAGCCGGATGAAACCCCTGTCAATGAAAAAGCCGCCGTGAGTTCAAATCCATCAGATTGCGGAAAACCAAGATTTTAAGATGTATAGACGGAAAACCGACATACACACGACATACGACGACATACTTTGAGAAATATATATATATATATATGTAAAACAGAATGTGAGAATGAACTTAATTTTTCATTTTTAAACTTTCTAAATAGTGAATTCAGATTACTCAGAATTCAGATTAGCATTGTAAGAATCAATTTTAAGGCAATGTAGTGGACAAAACCAAACCAGTCACAGCGTAAATCTCTTTATATTGGCTGGTATAAAAAGCGCATATATATTGGCTTTTGTTTAAGAAATTATGGAATAATGTACAATTCTCGTGGTTGATGAGTAAATTTTTCAGCAAAAAAATAATTGGCTTGGTTGACTTGATTAATGAATGTTTGCTTTACTATCCAAATTATAATAATCTTGTTTCTGAGCTGGCTTTTCGTTTTCTATGATGAAAGATTTTTTGTGCTATGCAGAATCTTTTGAATGATAATAAAGTTTGCCCTATTAACTCATGTGTAGTTTTTAGCTAGATACAAATTTGTCACCGTATTTATGCAGCTCAGTTGCTAAACAATGCAGCTTCTCCGTTTTTGGTTTGAGAACCTCACACAGTCATTCATGAGCAACTTTTATCACTGAGCCACACCTTGTGCTTGCGTATACAGCTCAACTTTAAACATTTGACTTACATAGTTTCTGTCACCTGTTGTGGTAAGATAATCTCAACAACTATGATTAAATATCAAGCAACTTTGAGCCCTTACGAACTGACTTGTACTGAGAAGGTTTAGTTAGCAGTGCATATTTACATTGCTTTAAATTTTAGTGAAAACCCAGAGCTCAACTACTACACCACTGAACAGCTGATTCTCCTTAGAAAGGAGCTTGGAAGACTCAACTCTACACATGATGTCAAATATTTTGACCAGGTGACTGACCTTTGTTGATATAATATATCACATCGATAGCTTACTTGGGTTAGTTTCACATTTTACATTAAAAAAACCAAATCTTTTAAAATGATCTTTTTACTTAACCTTTTTAGAGGTAAGACTACCACTGTTGCAATTCAATACTATAGATTAGCATGATCAGATTGATGGCATTTAAGAAATGGATAACCTTTGCTAGAACGTAAAACAAGCATCAGAATTTTTTACGGCCCTATTTTTTAAGCCTTGGGTAGATGTTGTGTAATGTATTCTTCATAATATTTTTTTCTGAAACGTTTTTGCTCGATAAGCTTGGAGAAAATTTGAAAATCATATATTTTTTGTTTATGTTAATTTAGAAAATAATGCAATGTTTTGGGCCTCAACTGTTGTCTTTTGGAACTGACTACTGTTGTATGGACGATCGGATATTTAGACATTGAAGTAGCGCCTGAAAAATCTTTATCATTTATCTCTTAGTGGGTAAACTACTTGCAGCTTTAACTGTATAAATTTACTGCCTCATTTATGCTGTTGTAGTCTTTATTAACTAGCCCTCATTGTTACTTCTCTTGTGCCTTTTACCATTTCATTAGTTGGTCCTTCGACACTTATTTAATATTTAACATTTTTAACATTTTAACGTCTTTTAACATTTCCTTACTTGGTTCTTTGACGATTTTATCTAATAAAAAACAATTACGTCTATTCAGTGTTTGACTTTGTTAGCATTCTCTGACTTGCATACCTACATGAGAGACATATATTTTCATTTGGCCAAATAAGTGTCATGCCATGTTTGAACAAGTTTCTTGAGAGCAGCAATCATTTTTCTTTGGGTGTTTAGTTTTAATTTTTAAATGGAACAACAGGCACAAGGATTGCTGGCTATGATACACCCCGTTCGAGTAGAGGATCTACTACCAATTCTTGATGACTTTGAGAGATTAACAGCTGATGACAATGATGAGGAAGCTTCACATAGGAAGAAATATGAGGATTTGTCACAAGAACATCAGGATATCGTCAATACCATTTTCTCTGAGCTTGAAGAAGTTTCATCTAAAGAAGCTGCACTGGAGATTTTCAACAAGCTTGGAGAGGACGATGCTCGAGATCTTGGTTTGTTTATTCTCAACTACATGTATATGCTTGGTTTATTCTCTTGTTGCATCATTCACCTCTATTAATTGTTGCAAGTTGTTTTCAGTCACAAGGCTAGTTTTATGGCTTTGTTGTTCCACAAATATTCAAATGTCAAAGCACACACATTTCAAATTCAACGGAATTATGGTTAGCGAGTGATTGCATCAAAATTTGAGACACATGACTGTGTACAGTAGACGCCCCTACAACATAAATAATATATTCCAAGAACGCAATTTACGCTATGGGGGCTTCACCTTATACCGTAAATTACAGGGAAATTACCCAATCTGTTCCAAGATCATTTCAAATTTGCCCTTTTGGCTCGTCAAATAGGAGGGTCTAAAATTAATCGTTTAATTTAATAGCTGCACAATCACAGTGGCATTATTGGTTTGCATTGACAACCTTTTTCTTACCATTTTAGCATGGTTTAGGGTTCATGATTACAATAATTGTACTCTAAGTTCAGGAGAGTAAGTAAGACTAAGTACACCTTCAACGTGAATTTAAATCAGTTCATTTTTTAGGCAGCGAGGTCTATTTATTCTGCCAAGAAAGGTTTTTTTGCATATGCTGAAAATAAAATAAAACAAAAATGTACACTTACTATAGTAAAAGTAAAAGTATTGCCTATGTTTGTAAAAGTATGTAAAAGATTCTAAAAGTATTTTTTTTCATCCAAAGCCAGGGTTAAAAGTGAGGATGAAAGGTTGCTTTCAAAGACACTGTAACTTGTAAAGATCAGCTTGGTAGGCCAAAACTCTAACCAAACTCTAACACCTACACTAATCGACGCCTTTGAGTGATTCTGAATAATTGTGCAGCTACTTGCTCTCAAAACTTGCAGAAATGTCTTTGAAGTTGGAGCTACGTTTACTTTTTTATCGGCGCACCTGATAATCTTTCATGTCATACTTGGCTACCAACGTCCTAGCATACATAATAGAGATACTCTTATATGTAATTTTGTTGCAGAAAAAACTGATTTTCAAGGCTAACTATCTGATTTGTTATTCAATCGAAATTGAGAACTTACCATGACTTTAAACGCTATGAAGCTTTTTACATAAATGATAGTACGTAATACGTAGTCAAAGTTATGCGGAGTTTCTTACATAATACAAGACAAAATCTTTGCACAAATTATTTGTTAAGTGGAAATTACGTAAAAGAAGGTTTACATTTAAGAAGCCTCTGCTGTACTGAGCCAAACAGATTTCGGAAAGGGCAAGGAAAGGAACACTTGTAGTTGGGTGCCCATTTTGAATGACATAAGCAGCAAGTCGGTCATCTCTATATAGTCCAATGCTAGAAATTAGAAATATAGGGTATATATATATGTATGTATATATATATGTATGTATATATATATATATATATATATGTATATATATATATATATATATATATATACATATATATATATGTATATATATATATGTATATATATATATATATATATATATATATATATATATATATATATACAGTCAAACATGGATAACTCGAACTTCAAGGGACCGAGCAAAAGTGTTCGAATTATCAGAGCGTTCAAGTTATCAGAGCACTGTCACAAGTCCATATATTTACTTATTTATTAGTAGATACATGTACATATACAAACTATAATATATATCAAAAGCACAAATGGCTTGTTTCAAATTAAATGCTTCTAATGTAAAGTTTAAAACGTTTTCATGAAAAAGTATAGAGATTTTTCTATCACTTGAGATTGGTTTGTTGTTTGAGGTGATGTTATTGCCAGGACGTTTTTCAGATTGACATTGGCAAAACTTGATCGTTGTTGCAATGCTCAAAAGAAAAGACATTTTTTTCTTTTGGGGTTTTACCCACGATCAATTTTGCCGTTTTTTTCTTGAAGTTTATGCAAAGATTACCTTACTTTACCTGGGATTCGTTAAGAGCAACACTCCGAGGCAGTTCAATTAGAAGTTTTACGAGGTTTTACGTACATTCTATATCACTCACGCTTTTTTAATAGATACTTATTGAATGTACACACGTATTCTGTGTTTAAGTCAAACGATGAATAGTGTTTTGTAGCTAAGACACGTATACGTTTAATTACAACAATTTTTAAGACGTTTTAAACATTCAATATTCTAACGTTGATTCAACATGGAAACAACGTCGGAAAACTATTCATCACGGGCTAGCTGGGTTACGCCACGCACTCAAGGATTTTCGCCACACACATACAAAACAAAAACAACATGCGATTTTGGTTTTGTATGTGCGTGGCGAAAATCCTTGCACGCGTGACCCGGCTAGCCCATGCTATTCATCGTATCGCAGTATAAATCAAATTTCACCAAACTTTTAGAAAAGTCGTTGACAAAAATATTTTGCCGATGGTGGTAATAACGACGCTTATGAATTACGAAAAGATGAGGTTTACCTCTATGGCTTTGAATAAAGTGATTTTCTAAAGCGATAACAACCATTTCGGTAGCCGTTGGGCAAAAAAACAGTTCGAATTAACAGTGTTGAGTTCGAGTTATCTATAGCAATTTATCATTACGTGGGAACGGACCAAAGGAAATGTTCGAATTAACCATGTGTTCGAGCTATCCGTGGACGAGTTATCCATGTTTGACTGTATATATATATATATATATATATATATATATATATATATAAATATATATATATATATATATATATATATATACAGTCAAACATGGATAACTCGTCCACGGATAGCTCGAACACATGGTTAATTCGAACATTTCCTTTGGTCCGTTCCCACGTAATGATAAATTGCTATAGATAACTCGAACTTAACACTGTTAATTCGAACTGTTTTTTTGCCCAACGGCTACTGAAACGGTTGTTATCGCTTTAGAAAATCACTTTATTCAAAGCCATAGAGGTAAACTTCATCTTTTCGTAATTCATAAGCGTCGTTATTACCACCATCAGCAAAATATTTTTGTCAACGACTTTTCTAAAAGTTTGGTGAAATTTTATTTATACTGCGATACGATGAATAGCACGGGCTTGCCGGGTCACGCGCGCAAGGATTTTCGCCACGCACATACAAAACAAAAATCGCATGTTGTTTTGTATGTGCGTGGCGAAAATCCTTGAGTGCGTGACCCGGCTAGCCCGTGATGAATAGTTTTCCGACGTTGATTCCGTGTTGAATCAACGTCGGAATGTTGAATGTTTAAAACGTCTTAAAAAATGTTGTAATTAAACGTATACGTTGTCTGAGCTACAAAAAACTATTCATCGTTTGACCTAAACACAGAATACGTGTGTACATTCAATAAGTATCTATTTAAAAAGCGTGAGTGATATAAAATGTACCGTAAAACCTCGTAAAACTTCTAATTGAACTGCCTCGGAGTGTTGCTCTTAACGAATCCCAGGTGAAGTAAGGTAATCTGCATAAACTTCAAGAAAAAACGGCAAAATTGATCGTGGGTAAAACCCCAAAAGAAAAAATGTCTTTTCTTTTGAGCATTTCAACAACGATCAAGTTTTGCCAATGTCAATCTGAAAAACGTCCTGGCAATAACATCACCTCAAACAACAAACCAATCTCAAGTGATAAAAAAATCTCTATACTTTTTCATGAAAACGTTTTAAACTTTACATTAGAAGCATTTAATTTGAAACAAGCCATTTGTGCTTTTGATTTATATTATAGTTTGTATATGTACATGTATCTACTAATAAATAAGTAAATATATGGACTTGTGACAGTGCTCTGATAACTTGAACGCTCTGATAATTCGAACACTTTTGCTCGGTCCCTTGAAGTTCGAGTTATCCATGTTTGACTGTATATGGACTTGTGACAGTGCTCTGATAACTTGAACGCTCTGATAATTCGAACACTTTTGCTCGGTCCCTTGAAGTTCGAGTTATCCATGTTTGACTGTATATATATATATATATATATATATATATATATATATATATATATATATATATATATATATATATATATATATATATATATATATATATATATATATATATATATTGGTAATGGGTAATGGGATATGGTAGGGATGGATTGAGGTGGTATGAGGTAACTATTGTTACCCACAAAAACTCTAGTGCATTGTAGTAGGGACGAAATGCACTTTAGTGCATTTCGTCCCTACTACAATGCTCATGTTATACGTCTGTCTCAAAGGTAAAAACGCCCTACGATACGCACTGCACCGATTACCTTGTAGTCTTATATTTTTGTGCAGATCATAGCAACTAAATTCACCAAAGTTATTGTATAATAACTTTTTATACACACACTGCTATGCACTACTCTTTATTATTAATTTAGCAAACTCATGCTTTTTATCATGTTTTCTCAGTTAGTATTAATTTATTATTACCAAACCATTTTTCATTGCAATCGTAGCAAAACAGACTATATTTAGCCAATAGTTGCAAATTATTTCACATTTACATTTAAACACTTTTACAGTTGTTTTATTTTTCTCCTAATGTATTTCAACTACAAAAACACTTTTTGCATGATACGAAGCTTAAAAGTAACAGATATTTTAGAAAAGCCTAAAAATTTATGTAGTTGTTTTATTTCGTCTCCTAATTTATTTGAATGGCACAATGCACGTTCCTCATAACATGAAGTAGGAAAGTTAGAATGGTAACTGTTTTTATATGTTAAATAAAATATAAGTTTTCTGTGCAAAGACTTTTTTATTACTTGGGCAATGAGAAGCATGTAATTAGTACTCTATATACTATAGGGATGTATTAGTGACATGCTAATTACAACACTCAGGGTTTAAATATGTGATTACATCAATTTTTTAGTTGATTTCAAAAGAAAGCATTTTTTGTCTATCAGTTGACATGTTGTTTGTTGTGTTAGGCAACCTCCTTGTCAAGATATTTGAAGATTAAAATAAATAAAAAATTGATCGCGGTAATAACCCTTAGGCCACAAAAACATGCTCAGACTTGCCAAAATTGATGTAATGAGTGATACAACCTGTCTCTATCTCTTGTATTCACATCGGCTATCGGATAAAAGTCTAGTCCTACGCGGCTCTTTTGGCATGTCTTTTTTTTTGTATTTGCTCATGTTGGCTAGAATAAAATTTTAAATCCAGCTGCAGATACATTATTATAAATGCCTCAAATAAGGGAAATAAAAAAACTTGTCATATTATCTTCCTCTAAAAGCTGTGTAAACATCTGAGTACTGACTACGATTCCGCCGGTCTACGGTAATTAGTTTGTCGAGTTAACTTATTTCATCGCGGCCTTTGTTTCAGCTAAATTCTCAGTTGCTGCCCGCACCGGAAACTAGGTACTAGACAAAATAAGCACAATGTCATCTTTGAAAAGAATATGTTCGAATATATGGAGAAACTGACTGCATCTTAAAAAGTCATGTATAGTCAACGTTATCTAGTCTTTATCAGTATCAATTTGTCAAAAATATTTACTGGTCACATTCGATTAGTTGATTCAAGTACAAAACAAATGGTTTTATGAGTTGAACAAAATAGTGAACGCAAAACAATGTCAATTTTGTTGAAACCAATTAACCCACCGATTCTGGCAAAGGGTTGATGAAAAACCATTCTTGCACCTGGTTGGCGGTTGGTGGACTCACCTGTTTTCACTTAGTAGGGTGGAGCATAAAATATTTTGCACCTAATATTTGGTTCGTTGATATTGAGTCGAGCTATGCAGAAGTACCTGCAAATACAGCTGATTACACTTTATAAATCCATCATTCAGAGAACATTTCAGCACATATGACAACAGGGCTATTATGTATTCAATATGTTCTGCAAATCATGTTTTGCATTGTATTCAACAATATTATTTTATTATATAATTTTTTTACAAACTAAAAAATTTTCATCGCAGCATCAAGTTTTTATTAAAAACATTATCCAAGTCATGGCCATTCACATAGTTTCAGCTCATATAATAGGACACATTAATCTACTGCAGCAAACTCAAACAAAACATATTATGGTTTGTGCAGCACACATTCGTGTCTCTTTTTCCCATTTATGACAGTTTCTGGACCGACACAACTGCTCCCCTAGTAAACCACATAAACATCCTGTAATAATAAAACAAATGTAATAATTTTTTATGTCATTCATATATATGTCGTTCTAACATGTATTTACTGAAAGCTTTCAATTTGAGAGTTAGATAAATTGCGAGTGTAATTTTCAAAGTGAATGTTTAACAAAAGCATAAATACGCCAAGCCAACAATTTGAAGCTTTGTTTCTGGGAGTTAAAGATGATCATTGATCAATCGAAGTTCCTCACTTTCTACAAGTGAGAAATGAACAAAAACTCTAATCATAAATCTAATTTACTAGCTAAAAATGCCAGATAAAATTTTAAGCAAATGTTATAGGTTAAGTAGAATGATAAAATGTTGTGAAACAATTAAAAAGTTAAAAAACAATGATTCGTGATAGCAAAAAGTTATAATTTTACTTATTAGTAGATGTATTCATGAGTACTAAAATTATTATCGTTAGTTTAGAATATATGTAAAGGATACTCAAGGTTAAAGATTAATTTACCTCCATTCTCCTATATTTCTCTGCAGGATGACGCTGTTGATGCCTGTCAGCCTTAACCATAACCTGCCTGTCCCAATCTTTAATCCTCTGACGCTCAGAAAACTTTGAATCACCTTCGCTGAACTTAGCATTGTTACAATTCTGTCGTTTGTCAATAAAACGTGTCGGTGCAGTAAGTTAGTAAATTGGCGATGTCAATTAAATCAGTAAATTGAGATATTGATATCGATGCATGTAGCTACTAGAATCTGCTAGTAGTCGATGCGCGTAACTAACTAGTAATAAAGTAATCTCTCTATACAACGAGAATCTTCGAAATCACAGACAAACCATTTTACGAGCGATAACATTTAATATGACCTATATAAAAAATTTGGGCTGATGATTAACTAATGAAGAGATCATATATTTATCGCTCTTGGACTCTTTTCACATGTATCACTGGTTACGTCACAAATGAAGCACCCACTGGAATCTGAGCTTTTTAAAAGATGGCCTCATTCAAACGCATATATCTCTGGACAGGGTTAGTTTAAAAAGAGAAAAATAACATCAGATTGTAGCTGATGTTTTAGTTTTTTATTGGTCCTAATTTCATTAAATCGACCTTTTTTGTCGCAACCACATCTTTAACCGTAACAATATTCAATCATTTAATTGCCATACAAAACCATATTGGTCAGTATTTATTTAGCAGTGTAGTACTTATGTAAAACTAACCTTTTTTGGATACTGGTTACGTTACAAATGTTTTCAAAAAGGTTAGCACAACCTTTTTTAGAATGGAAAGCATGCGGCTTTGACTTCAAATAATAATAATACTTATAATGACAAGGCATGTTATTAAACCATTTAAAGAATGCAGTGATACCAACACGTGGCCAAACTCCAGGGTGTATTTTCTATCAATTTCACATTGGGCTCTGTGGCGTGGGAGTTTCAACTTTTAAATTCAAGCCATGTTATAATGCTGATATTTATTATTGTAGAGCTAGTTTCTGACTGGTTGGCTGAACAAAAAGCAGCTCAAGAGGAAGCAGCAAAAAAAGATGGAATTTCTGAAGAATTTATCTCCAAGGCCTTCCAAATGTGTAGTTCTCTAAAGTGAGTGATTTATGATGTTGCTTCAGCCATGTAATTAACAATATCGGTATTGGTAATATCAGTAATCAAAATTGAATTGATTTATCTTACCCGAAAACAATAGTCAATAAAAATAGAACTGCTAAAGTTGCTGTTTCTACTCTGTTAAGTGGAAGCAAGAACAATATTCTTAATATTAAATTGTTCCTTGAAAGGCAAATACAGCTCTGTTTACTTGGTGTTTAATTCCAAGGCATTCATTTTTAATATTTTCCAGCGTGACTCATTTGATGTCTAAATATATTTTGTTTGGATGGTTTCTAGAGAGAGGTCTCTAAAGCAAAGACTGGAAACACTGTGGGATAAGTTTATTGCCCATACAAGCAAGAGCATATCTAACTTTCTAGGCATTGCTCAGCTGGCCTATGTTCTTAAAGCATTGAAAGGTGGGCAGAGAATTGAAAATGTGACTGTTATTAGCAATTCCAACTCTTTCGATGGATGCCACATGGCCTTTTTATTCATATTTGCAAGTCTTTCTCAATAGCTTTGCTAGTAGATCTCTGTAGTTGTCAAGTTAAGCAGAACTAAACCAACTAAACTAAGTGTAGTTACTCTAACAATATTTTCCTGTGATTTAGAAAGTGATAGTCTAGAAAACCTAATCTTTCATTCTTGTTTTAATTTCTAAACCAATTAAGTCCAACCAACTGAATAAAATTAGTTTAAGGTTATTCTATATTATAAATGGTGAATCTAAGAAACTTCTATTCTTCTTCTTGCAACAGCCTCAGAACCTTGTCAAAGCATTTTTTAAGCTACTGTACAAGATTTAGTAATATATAAAACAAAGTTTGTACATAGTTTTTTTGAAAGGATAAAAAATGTTCTGCATTTTAGACAGTTCTGTGTTTTTGCTAATGATGCGGCAACAAGGTAATACAATATAAAACAAGATTTGTACATAGTTATACTTATCATTGTTTTGAAAGGATAAATATCTTCTGTTGTTTAGGCAATTTGGTATATTGCTAATAATGCAGCAACAACGTAATACAATTTAATCTCCTGTTTATGGTCAAAATGATCTAAACTTTTATAAACCATTTGTAAGAAGTCAGCAAAGATATGAAACTTTGTTGCTTACAACATTACATCACCTGTTTCTATCAAGTCAAAGCCATTCTTTTGAACCATTGCAGCGATGAGAAAAAATGTGAAAAAGTGTAGAACTTTACCAAATTGGCTAGAAAGAGGTAAACCTGTGCTCATTGCAGTTCCTAGAGGTATGTATACATTTAAATATAGGAGCTTTAGAAAACTTGTTTGGCAGTGAACCAAATAAGACTGACAAGTATAGGTGCTATGCTATTAAAGAGAATGCTATACAATTCCATTTTTCAGCCTTTGTGTGCCAAAATTATTTGTGAATTCATTCAAATTGTTGCAAAAACAAGTTAGCCAATGTTTTAATCTCAGTAAAGTTCAATTTAAAATTAGTATGCTTCAAAAATTGCAAATTACTAATTATGTTGAGTGAAAATGAGTTGAACCATTTATTGCAACTGAACATTTTGAATTGAAAACCGAATAATCATCGTCATTCTAATTTTCACATACATTTATATTTTGCTCAATTAAAATGTTTTTGCTAAATCGGTAGCTTTCAACAATGTGTTTTAAAAATTCAAAACTAAATTCAATGTATTTTTATGTTAATTAAAAGCAAATACTAATATGACAGTTTATTTAACAATTTTTCCAGTAGTCATATATATCTAGAAGGAAATTTTTACAAAACACGCAACTAAATTTAATTTTAAAATGCAGAATATTGATACATAAAATAACTAGTTTTTAATAATAACCCAACTCAGTTGCTACCCATACCAAAAACTAGCTACTAATTAAAATAAGCAAGCCGCCATTTTTGAAGATAATATGTTTGAATATATGATTAAATCAACCGCATCACTTAAAAGTCATAATAGTCAACGCTATCTAGTCATTATTGGTATCAATTGTAGAAAAAAATTTACTCATCACATTTGATGAGTTGATTCAAGTACTAAACAAATGGTTTTATGAGTTGACCAAAATAGTGAACTCAAAACATCAATTTCTTTGAAATCAATCAACTCACTGATTCTGGCAAATGGTTAATAAAACCATTCTTGCACTTGGTTGGTGGTTTGTAGACTTGCCTGTTATCATTTAGTAGCGTGGAGCATAAAACATTTTGAGTAACTATCAATATTTGGTATGTTGGAATTGAGTCGACCTATGCAATAATATTTGTCGATACAGCTCTGATTACACTTCGTAAATCCATCTATAAGACAAGATTTCAGCACAGGTGGCAATGGGGCTTTGATGTATTCAATATGTTCTGCAAATCATGTTTTGCATTATCATCAACAATATTATTTTATCATACCGGTATAATTTTTACAAGCCAAAAAATGTACATCTCACCATAAACTTTTTATTAAAGCATCCATCAAGTTATGGCCACTCACTTAGTTCCAGCTCATATAATAGGACAAATTAATTTGCTGCAGCAAACTTGAACAAAACATATCATGGTTTGTTCAGCACACATTCCTGTCTCCTTTTCCGATTTATGGCAGTTTCCAGACTGACAGCTGCTTTGTTGGTGGCACCAGATAAACATCCTGTAATCAATAAAACAAATGTAATAAATATATTTCATCTGTAGACATGTCATTCTAATGTGTATGTACTGAAAGCTTTTAAATTTGGAGTTAGATTGCATGTGTAATTTTCAAAATTAATAAAATAATGTTCAACCAAAGCATAAGTAAACCAAGCCAACAATTCAAATATTTGTTTCTGGAGCATTTCAATCGATTTTCCTTACTATCTACAGGTGAGAAGTGAACATAAATTTTAGTCATAAATCTACTTTACTAGCTAAAACTGCCAAAATTTGAAGCGAATACTATAGCTAGGTAAAACGACAAAAATTTTATTAACCAATGATTGGTGATAGCAAAAATTTATAATTTTATTAATTAGTAAATGCATTCGTGAGTACTAAAATTAATACCATTAGTATATTTGACACTTGTTCATCAATCTAAGACATTACATTGCTAGGTGATATAGATTAATTAAGAAGTCGTCAATTTAACAATAAACATCGTATATTTTGTAGCTAGATCTCGCTGTGCATCCGTATCACGCAAGCGAGCACAGGAAGTTACATTATAATCTCAAACAGGGAAACATAATCTGAATGTAAACACAACAGTATATATACATATATATAAACTGTTTCCTCACCCCGGTTAACCTGTATGGGTGGTAGTTTCTGCTCTAACTCGGGTCTCCTACCAGAGACCTGGGAGTTTGAGCACTCGCCTCAAGATCTTAGCTGTTCCAAATAGCGCACATTTCTGCAACTCACCGGAGTTTATTGCTGTCGGTATCTGGGCAAGCCACATTTTATGTGCCAGTGTTATTGCGCCCAGCGCTCCAATGTCTACTGGAATTACAGTTGTTCTTACATTCCAGCATTTTTCAATATCTTCTCCAAGAGGGAGATATTTCTCTACCTTTTCTTTTTCTTTGCTGGCTATATTGTAGTCATTGGGTACTGCTATATCTATTATAGTAGCCCTCTTGTTCTCCTTGTCTACCACCATTATATCTGGTTGGTTTGCTAGGACATGCTTGTCAGTCCGGGTGTACCAGTCCCAGAGGATCTTAGCGCGATAATTTTCATTGACCTTACCAGGAGCTTCCCACCAGTGTTGTGGTTTATTAACGCCATACTCATCACATAGACTTCTATACACAACACCTGCAACATGATTATGCGGCTCAGTGTATGCGTTTCCTGCTAGCTGCTTGCATCCACTGATGATGTGTTGGATGGTCTCAGGTGCATTTTTGCACAGCCGGCATGGCATCTAGGATCGGCTCTAGTGTGATAGATTTTTCTATGGAGTTGCATTGTTGGGAGCACTTGCTCCTGGGCTGCCATGAGTAGCAGCTCTGTATTGGCCGTTAGGTTTCCTTTGTTCAGCCACATATATGTCTGGTGAATATATATATATATATATAATATATATATATATATAAAGACTCAAAGTGAGAGATAAATTTACCTCCATTCTCCTATGTTTCTCTGCAGCATCACGCGGCTGACGCCTGTCAGCTCTAACCATACGCTGTCTGCACCAAACTTTAATCACCGGATGCTCAAAAAACTCTAAGTCGCTTTTGCAGGAGCAGGAAGCACTGTTACAATTCTGTTGTTCATCAATAAAACGTGTCGATGCAGTAATTCAGTAAATTAACGATGTCAATTAATTTAGTAAATATTGATGTCGATACGCGATATAGTAATTGAGTAAAATCCCTAATTTTGAGATCACAGACAATGTGTTTACTAGCGATAATCTTTATAATGGTCTATGTAAACATTTTGTGCTGATGATTAGCTAAAAAAGAGATCTCATATTTATCACTAGTGGACTCTTTTCACATGTATGAATATATACGCCACGAATGAAGCACCTGCTCGAATCTGAGCGTTTTAAAAGATGACTTCCTTCAAACGCTTATATCTCTGGACAGGGTTTGTCTAAAAAGACAAAATAATTATCAAATTGTCACTGATGTTTTAGCCTTTTATTGGCCTTAATTTTATTTGATCGAATATTTTGATGCAATCACATCTTTAATGTATTTTATATTGTTGTTTGTGATATTTCCTTAGCTTAATTGTAACCGGAAAATTCAGTAAATCAAGGCTGAAACAATTATAAGTGGTAATAAAATGTGTAACATAAAGCCTCTTCATGCTTCTCTGATCTGACATCAGCCTTGTCATTTCTCTTTTTTCTTTATGAGTCAAAGTCCTCTCTCCTGATGTTGTTAATTTCTTCCCAGTTTCTGTGTCATTGGCATCTAGTGAATTATTCAAGGGTTCCTGGTACTAGTTTCAAATTCTTTTCATTTTTGCTTCATGTTTCTCCTGATGTCCTCTCTGATCTTCACTCTTCTCTCTTCCTTCTCACACAAGCCTCAGCAATAATGTTTGTCTTTGATTTAGCTGGCCTTGTTTGCTCTTTCCGTAATACTTTGTGTTGTTCTGTCAAAGCTACATTGGTGGAAAGCTGACCATAGCCAGTCATATTTGTCTATATCCAATTTTCTGGATAGTACTTCAACTTCAGAAATTTGCAAACTGCCATAGCAAGAAACTTTTGTAAGTTCTGTCCATGTTAGTGTTCAGTGAATGACATGAAAACAAACAATCTTCATGACAGGAATATCACGTTCTGCATTTTGTAAGTTAGTCCAGAACTACTCTCAGTCTCCCATCATGCTCTTTCTCTAATTGCTCTAGGTGCCAAAATTCTATTCATCATGCATGGTACCCCATCCATCACCTCTGGAATTATTGTTGCTGTAACAGGCCCTTGAGCTCTGTCTTTTTCGACATCAGGTATCAGTCTACATCAATCTTTGCAGCTGAACAGAGGATTGCATCTGGCTACTTAAAAAATGTCCATCTCGTAGTTGTGCCCTCTACTCAGAAGCCGTCCTCAAAGTTGGCGCAAACAAAGTTGACCGACTTCTTTACGATACCTCTGCATTTGCCAGAATTACTTGCAGTTAACGTTATATAGTATATAGTTGCAGATATAATTATCACAATACAAATATGCACAAATAAGGAGCAAGGTGCTAATTTCTCTTCTCTGTTTTCACTCTCTATATATGCTCTTTTGGCTAATTAGGCTTTGCTATTTGATTGGGTGGCAAGTCGATTTTGTGCTGATTCCTATCGTACTCTTGCTCGTCCTCTGGCTGAGTCGCCTATTCAAGCTTGCCCAGCTGTAATCTGGCTGGCTCCCACTACACTTGGAATCCAAAATACAAGGCTCAGTCTTAGATTTATTATCTTGACTGGCTGTTACTGAACAAATATTGCTTCTATTATAATATTTACTGGTGGAATGTTTGGCGTTGCATGGGTGTTAAAAATCAGCTTATAAACAGTGACAGATAACGTAGTTGCCTGTCACTTGTCATTAGTCTGACTCATTGCCAATGGGTAATTTGAATAAGCTATTTAGTAGACTTTCTAATAAGAAGTGTGAGAGCAAGCTTTAATGACTTGTGTAACGCAGCGCTGTATGCGTATTTTCACCCACATAGCAACATATATCCCCCAATGATTCCATTGGGCAACATAACTCTATGCGGTATTAACTGCAGGTGTAGCAAGTTACTTTTTTGTATTCAATGTATTTAATTAGCTGTATGATTATTGTATAGTACAGCCAAAATTTTAGTTTATTAACAAAAAAACAAAACATAAAAACGAATTAACGTTTGTTTGTTTTTTGTTACTTGTTTGTTTGTCATTAACAAACAAACGAATAACAAAAAAAGTTTATTTTTTTAAGCATTGCCACAGTGCAGTAATTTTATTGAAAAAAGTGGTATGACACAGAAAATACTATTTTAGAGCAAACGTTGCAATTGGTACTGACGGTTTATGAAGCAGATAGTCAGTTTGAGAGTCCTACAAGGAACGAAGTGTTGATATGCAACAAAAAAACTAGACAAGATGAAGTAAGCCTATTTTTAATACACTTCTTGCTGCGCACAGCTTTTTTGATTGAAACTTTTTTGCAGTATGATATTTATTCACATGATAATTTTAGAACAAAAGTCAATTGCTAGTTTAAATAGACTTTTTTTAAAGACACATTTTATCCCATTTTTAAAACTTGACTTTTACAACCTAGCATAAGTTTGTCGATATTGCAGGTTGGATTGTTTCTCAACCGTGCTCTCCATGATCATTACTCATTCTACTGCCTTGTGAACTGTCATCTTCTCAAATATGATGTCTGTCGCATCATCGAGAATCGTCTCAGCAACCTTGCTGATCACGAGGTAGACAGCTACGGTCTGGCATTCATCTTTGCTGCAGAAGCAAAAGATGCTCGAATCAAAACCTATCTTGACAAACAACTTGTGCGTCACTGGCAGCTGGCAGACGAGGTGAAACTTGAAGATTATGTAAAACACCTTCTCCATGCTCCAGAAAGCATTGTGAAGACAGCGTGTTGTGTTGATCCACAAAGGTGAATTTCTTTACTTTATCTTGTCCAAAACTGTATAACAATACATGAAAACATGCTACATTCTGTGCCTTTAAATTCTACCTGATCAGATGCTTTGCTACATCATCTCTATTTTGACATTTCATCTTCACTTCAACTGTTTTAAGAGTCTCCTGAAGTGGTTACTAAACTGCACTATTTTCTTTACTCTTGTAATTGGTGAATTTGATTGCTAATAAAACTGTTGAGGCCAATTATAGACTTTTTAAGATCTGAGTTTGTTAAAATTTATTTGCAGAAATGCCTCAGATTTCTGACTCGCTAAATTTTGTAATAGCCTTTCCTGACACAGATATAAATTTTTAGAATTCATATGCTTCTTTGAGTGGACTGACCAAACCATTTACTATGGTACTGAAATGCGCAATTTTTGTATGTTGAGAATCTTTCAATAAATTAGCAATACAGAAGATGCTCCTATAACATAAATTCTACATAATCTGGAAAGTTTCAGGAAAGTTTTTGCTTTGTGCTACCTAAAAATTCCATATAGTATAAAGTGCCAAGTCGGTGCAAGTTCTTAAATTCGATTTGAATAATGATTACCTTATAGTTACCTTTAAAATGTTGCTTGCTCTCTAACCACATTTGTGAAAAAAATGACGTACTAGAGTGTTATCTTTATTATACACCAGTTCCATGACATTCTAGTTTGCCATGATGATCAGCAGGTGTTGCAGCGTCTGAATTTCACGAGTTGGCTTATTGTCGCAAGCTATCTTTTATCTTAATCTTGACCCCTAAAGACAGTTACACCATGGACACCACTTTTATTATATTAAAAATATATAGGCAGATATTTATTGTTATTAGATTATTAGATTATTAGATTATTTATTTTGTAAAACGGTCTACTTTATTAAAGTTGATTTCCTCACACGTTATATATTTTTTCACATTTTTAGCATTAGACATGATTTTTTTAGGGAAACTGCTGATGCGCTTTTAGATTTTAGGTTCTGTAGATTTTCCTGTTTATATTTAGTCAAAAAACTTTTGTTTTTAATTCAAATTTATTACTATTACAGGTTTTTATAAATTTGCATTTCTTGCTGGAGAGTCAAATTAATTGCAAAGGAGACCTATTCTGTTACTATAATGGCTTTTAATAATTTACCACTATCTACATTTTTATACTTGAAAGATCAAGCTGTGTGTCATAACACTAGGGAAACATGATTTACTTGTAATTGTACTTTTACTCAAAGCTTTATGGCTTGTGAGATTGTTAGAACATATAGATAGCGGATATGTTATCAAAGTATACTCAAGTTCATGCAAAAAATAACATTTTAGTTCAAGTTACAGTTAAAATCTATTTGAAGATGTGACAAAAGCAACAATCATGCAACTACCAAAATACATAAACTATCTGTCTGCAATAGAAATTAGGCTGACAATATGCTGTTGTCTGGCAAAAGTAATTCAAAATTTGTATGTGATTGTGTCTCTGTGCTTTTTTACTTTATTATATAACAATTGCCATGATGTTGAATTATTTCTTTAAGTCAGCCCAGAAAATGTTTTTTTCTATTTAAAGATCCTCAGCGCGACTAATTCGCTCTTCAAGAGCTGGTGTTGGGAAGTCTCTGCAACATAGAAACCTAAGAGGACGGTTGAGGTCGAGGAGTGATCTGCCTGGCAAAGACTTGACCATTTGCGTACACAAGTTTGTGAACACAGATGATATCGTAGATCGTCTGGTTAAAGAGCTCCCTGTTTTGTACACTTCTGAAGCTCCTTACCATACCATACACCTGGACATTGCGCATGAGGTAAGTTCTGCTTCTAAGCATGTTCTACGATATTTCAGAAAGCTAGAGAAATTTGTTACTTGTCTTTTGCTGACAGTAAAAGAAATTTTGCGAAAAGATGGTTTTTACGATTAATTTGTTAAACTTGTACTAAAGACTAATCCTTTTAGTTATCCTGCTCTAATCAATAATACAATTTTTTCTAAAAGGTCATGAGAAAAACTAAAAACAGTTGCTAATAAAAGAACATTTATGGCAGTTATTTGAAGTTGCCTACTCCCGACAAATATTTGAAATTGCCTATTCACAACATATATTTTGAGTTTAGTTTTTCAAAAGTTTCGAGTATTCACTTTGTTGGCTAAAATTTGGTTTGCATAATTAGACAAGCGAATGATCATAAACTGTTAGATTGCTGCCTACAACATTACAAATAATTTTTAAATATAAATTTATACATTTGATAGCAACTAAGCTAAGTTTGCAGGCCTCAAACTTGGAATAATTTGCACGCAAAACTTGATGCTTTACACTGACAAAACATTATTTTTGTAAGTTTCAACTGCATTTTAACTGCAAAAGAAATAACTAAGTACAGTCAAACATGGATAACTCGAACTTCAAGGGACCGAGCAAAAGTGTTCGAATTATCAGAGCGTTCAAGTTATCAGAGCACTGTCACATGTCCATATATTTACTTATTTATTAGTAGATACATGTACATATACAAACTATAATATAAATCAAAAGCACAAATGGCTTGTTTCAAATTAAATGCTTCTAATGTAAAGTTTAAAACGTTTTCATGAAAAAGTATAGAGATTTTTCTATCACTTGAGATTGGTTTGTTGTTTGAGGTGATGTTATTGCCAGGACGTTTTTCAGATTGACATTGGCAAAACTTGATCGTTGTTGAAATGCTCAAAAGAAAAGACATTTTTTTCTTTTGGGGTTTTACCCACGATCAATTTTGCCGTTTTTTCTTGAAGTTTATGCAGATTACCTTACCTTACCTGGGATTCGTTAAGAGCAACACTCCGAGGCAGTTCAATTAGAAGTTTTACGAGGTTTTACGGTACATTCTATATCACTCATGCTTTTTTAATAGATACTTATTGAATGTACACACGTATTCTGTGTTTAGGTCAAACGATGAATAGTTTTTTGTAGCTCAGACAACGTATACGTTTATTTACAACATTTTTAAGACGTTTTAAACATTCAACATTCCGACGTTGATTCAACACGGAATCAACGTCGGAAAACTATTCATCACGGGCTAGCCGGGTCACGCACTCAAGGATTTTTGCCACGCAAATACAAAACAACATGCGATTTTTGTTTTGTATGTGCGTGGCGAAAATCCTTGCGCGCGTCACCCGGCTAGCCCGTGCTATTCATCGTATCGCAGTATAAATCAAATTTCACCAAACTTTTAGAAAAGTCGTTGAAAAAAATATTTTGCCGATGGTGGTAATAACGACCCTTATGAATTACGAAAAGATGAAGTTTACCTCTATGGCTTTGAATAGAGTGATTTTCTAAAGCGATAACAACCGTTTCGGTAGCCGTTGGGCAAAAAAACAGTTCGACTTAACAGTGTTGAGTTCGAGTTATCTATAGCAGTTTATCATTACGTGGGAACGGACCAAAGGAAATGTTCGAATTAACCATGTGTTCGAGCTATCCGTGGACGAGTTATCCATGTTTGACTGTATTTTAAACTGCATGTCACTTTCAATTTTTTACTGAACTATTAAATAGCCCTAACAATTTTTGTCTAAAAGTCAAGGAAGAAAATTGCTAGCAATTTACAATTTGCCCTTTTTAAAAACCGGTAAACAATCTTTTTTGCAATGGATGTCAACATCAATGTCAGAGTAGCATCCGATGTAGACGCTTGACACACTTCACTAAATTTTTAGAGATTGAAGTCAGAACATACAGTAAGTTGAACTTACAAAACAAAAAATAAATCAAAAACACTTCAGCACAATAGCGGTAAAGATTGTGCACAACTTTTTGTAAATAATATCTAAAGTTTTTATGTTTACAGATCTAATTCGCTCCATAAAATAAGTAAGTTCAACATGCGATCAATTTTTAGTTTTTAACTTTTATCCTTGTAGAACATATTTACTAGCATTTTTATGTAGATTACATAGGTTGCAAATAATTTACCTTCACCATGGCTATTTGAATGCCATGGTGCTCTATTTTTTAACCCTTTTCGTATAGCGACGTTTTAATCAAAGGTGGTGCTTAAATAAAGGGTTCACTGCATTTTTTAACTAGCTCGTCAATATTTTGCAAAGAGAAATTTAACCCATTTATGGGCGAAGCAATGCTAATGTTGCCTATATTTTATACTCTTCTACGGGTGGATCGAGTCGATGCCATCGGCTCCAGTAATTTTGCTAAATTGTTTTTATATATGTCAAATTATCAGACCGAGTTAAACAAGGAACGACTTTGATTATAAAATATTGGTGTTGTACTGTTATTAATAGTTTCGATGGTGTTGCTTGATTGTTTACAAGAAAAAAACAAAAACAGACACCACGATTTTAGTTTTTAAGGACTTTTCTCTCACTTCAAAGCTAGAATATGCCATAACAATGGCTGCTATTATGTTGTACAGTGTTCCTGTAGAGTATTCTCATTGTTCACCAAAACGCCTTAGTTTTTAGGTAATATAAACGACATTATGAACAAATCGGAATACAATGTGTATGATTTTGACCTTGGCTACTTCAAGTCAGGGTTAAGCTCTGATGATTATGACCATTGTTTTTTTAGGTACACTGTCATTAAAATCATGGTAACTACTACAGCAATGACAGATTGTTATTGATATAACTGAATCATTATGAGTACTGTTTATTAGGCACGTTTTTACAGATCGCTTTTTATTATGCATTGGTGAAGATCCAATGATGTTAAAATGACAGGCAAATAAAGGTGGCGGTCAATTAAATGGGTAGGGTTGTATTTTTCAACCCGTCTTTTATAGTGGCGTTTTATTAGAGGTGGCGTTCAAATAAAGGTGGCATTCACATAGAGGTTTTACAGTATAACCAGTTAATTTCTCAAGCATATATGTTACTGATATGGAAAAATGATAAAAGCGTGTGAAATCCTAAAACTGCTTAGCATATTTACGTTAGCCTGGTTCATATAATCTTTTCTAAAGATTATATGAACATTATTAATACATGCATTTCCTTTTTTCCTGGATTATATTTGGACTGGCAGAAGGTATGTAGTTTTTAGAGTATTGTTTGACTTATTTACTTTTTATAGGTTGAACACGGAGTAGATGAACTGCTCTTCAACCTGGTCATCTTGAGAAGCATTGTAAACAGTGAAGGTGTTGTTTGGCAAGTCAAAAAGGAGCAGTACTACATTATTGAGTGTATGCCTTTTACAGCTGAGGTAGATTTTTCTTATTTTTTATAGAAGATAGTTCAGTCTATGCGGTTACAGACATACTAAGAAATACATCAGCTTTTGTAGTCACAGTAGTCTTGCGTGCTCTTCAACCTTATTTCGTCTTTTCATAAACTCGAGTGTTTTTGTAGCCAAGTGATAATATGGCAAAGATCATTTTTACCACATAATTCCAATGTTAGCATGATAGTTGAACATCAAAAAGGTGTCAGTATAATTGTCTTGACATAGTGAACAGAGCAAGTGCTTTACCAAAGTTGCCACTGACTTCTATTCTATTTTGCAAAGCTTTGATAACATTTTAATTGAACTGTAACTGAACTATACACAATAAAACGGTCGAAACTGTTAGCTTGCTAAAATGGTTCAACTCAATGCTGCAGTTCTATTTTGAATAGCCTGCATGATTTAGAAAAGATATTTCTTAAGATCTTGCACTTTTGTAAATTTTTGTAGCATAAAAACAATGCATGTAGTTTTATTTAATCTCTCAGCTATTAAATAAAATAAAATAAATTTCATTTTTTTCAACAGTTGTTAGCTGATGTAACTGAAGTCTAATTGCGGATTATAGGCAGTCAGTGCAGCTTCATTAAGCCATTTGTGCTAATATTATTGTGCCCTTGCATTTCACTGGAACAGGAGTGTTTAATGAAATTATGCTTAAACATTGAAAAACGCTTTTCTCAAGTTTTAGGGTATCATTTTTGTTTTAGATTGGCTCCACTGATGGTAAACAAAAGCCCAAATCTGCACACAAAGTGGTAGACTTTTTGCCGACTATACACTGTATCACACCTCAGGAAGCCTATAATTTCTACAACAGCCAAGTTCAAGGTAGATACATTGCATTATGTGTATAGGTATAAATGTATGTGTTTGTATGTATGCGCATGTCTATACTAATAGAACAAAGCATAGATTTTCATGCATACAAAACTGAATGCAGTAATCAAGACAAACAATTAAAACTCACCATGCAAAAACCCGCGTATTGAAATGCAAAAGCATATGATCGCAAAATAGCCAATGACTGCCCACTTAACAGGAATTGGCAAGACAAACATAATCCACAGAGCCATGGAAAATGAAAAAACTGCATAAATGCCAGAAATGTGCATAGGTTTTTGCTCTACAGACCTGAAACCCAGCTACACTAACAACAAGGCATCATTTAATGTCAGAAGCAAACAAAATCCAACAGAACTAAGCAATCACATGTGGAAAGTAAAAGCCAAACTGTTGAGCATAGTATAAACTGGAAAATAGCAGATGCTCAGCCATACAGCAACAAAACAAATTACTGAAATCTCTGCATACTTGTAGAAATTATGTAATCCACAACTAAGCACATTAAAAAAAATGAGAGTTATCATTTTCTTGCGGGCACCCAAGAAGGCATCTTCTTGGGTACACATAAATTCCAGTGCATTATCGAATCCATTTCAGTGATTTATATCAACAGAAATATTAAATCATTTACTACTTGTCACACAAAGAGCCTTGCTGTGCGAAACAGATCTGTAGTGACTAAGAATTATTTTCTCTTACACATATTATTATTATTTTAATCCTTGGAAGTTTTATTTTTAGTTTAGAATCCTCTTTAGTTAGCATTTAGTGATACTAACTCTGTATATGTATTTTTTGTCAACAGCAGGTGACTCACATTAAAACAGCGACTATAAATTTTAGCAGCAGACTTTATTGGCTTTGATCAAGCTGTTCTCAGCAACAAGCATTGGCAACTTGTTCTCAACCACCTCGACTGCAAGGCCAAAGGAGTGCGGAATTATAAATTTTCAAACAACGCTACTGTTAGTGACCCAAAATATGCCATAAAGCTGCTGGTTGAGTGAGTATAAGCTATATTCCACTAGTAGGCTTGCAGTCCTGTTGGCCATGGGAGATCATCATTTGCAATGATCATATGCACAATTATTCCAGAGCATGGCAAGGTGACTGTTTGGTTGAGTGGTAGTACACTAGTACACTGATAAGCATGCCTGAACCTGATTATCCAGGTTTGATTTCCATGGGGCACAATATTTTTCTGCTAACATTCTTAGAGTAACTACGAATGGACACAACTGTTATTATAGTAAACATTGAAACCGATACGTTGCAATGTTGAAGATCACATCATAAATTTTTGTTATTTCATTTCATGAATTTTTTCATCCGACAACAGTATTTAAATAAACAAAAAATTTGCTACCAGTCATGATAGTTATTTTTCACTCTTGTGCACTTGAATAGAGTGCACAATGCCTTCAAACTGTTTTATACTAAACTGAGGAAACTTTGAATAATTCATCACTGTTATATTTTTCTCTGAGAAAATGTTCCTTAGTCTCACTAGGTCAACTGAAAATTACAAAGTCAATGAATGTGATGCTTTGCATGTTGGTCAAGCGTGCTGTAAAAATAATATTTTATGCTGGATTAAACTGTAAACTAGCACGCTGTCTTACTCTTTCCCTTCAATCCTGTGCAGTTAGGTTAATATAGGAGGATTATTAATATATATTAATCTTAATATCAATTATAATAATTAATATTATCAATAAGATCGTTCATAATAATATATGTTGCACTAAATATTTTGTTTAAAGTAATTGTTAACAAAAATTATTTACTAGTTTTAACTCTTTTGCCACCAAATTAATTTCTTGACTAGGACATAATTACGTTATCGGTGAAACCTAACATTTGCCAAAGGCGCATGTAAATCATTATAACTTTGGAACCTTATTTTTGAGTGATCTATAAAAAATATTTTTATACCAAAGTAATCAGCATAAAGTTTTACATCAGCTGATGCCATGGAAAATACCACCAATGCGTCGCAAAATGGGCGAACAGTTTTTTAGCCAGTATCGAAAAGGTCATGAGGTCAAAAAGGTCATGAGGTCAAAAAGGTCATGTCAAAAAGGCCATGAGCATGTCAAAGTCGATTTATCAATTTTATTTTAGTGTACAGCATTATTATTATCGTAAATAAAAATTAAGATAATCAATCATAGTAGTATTATTGTTCGACAAGAATCAAAGTCCATGCATTTAAAATTAGTTTAACTTTGTAATGCGTTTGACATGATTTATCAAAAATAAAAAATAAAAGATAAAAGCAAGTTCTTGGAAAACAAAATTAGCTCAGGATGAATTTCAAACATGTTGTATTGGCTCAACACATGCAAATAATTGTTTCCTTTCGTGGAAGTACAGATATGATAAGGTAATAATTAACTACTCACTAATCTGAAATGATTTTTTGCTTCGGAAACGTTTGAAGCCTGCTAAAGCCACATGATGTGGCACTTTGGTCATACAGAAAAGTTTTGCTGAGTTGCACTACAAAGCTCATGGTAGCGAGAGAGTTAACAAGTTTTTATTTGAATAATCCTCTAAATGGGTATCTTACACCTGCTTTTACAGCCATTATCCTTGAACAATTTAAATATATTTTGCAGGAACTGTGGACTAACCGATCCAACCTGGTTGGAATTATGTCATTATGTCCACTTTCTGAGCAGCCAGCTCACCCAAGTTCTGAAGTCAGCATTTTGTGGTCCAGTTTATCAAGAGGACCTGCCAGGATTCAAGACATTTGTTATTAACTTCATGCTCAAAATGGCTCAGGTAAGTTAAGTTTACTCAAGTTTTCAGTGAACGCTCAATTGCTTTGGCAAATTGCCCACTCTTTAATTGGTTCTTTTACTCTTATAATAAACACATAAATGAACTGTTAGCTAAAAGTGATTCTAATACATTTTGTAAGGTGATATTTGTTTTGAAACAATCTTGTTTCAGGAAAGAATAAATGGGGGTATTGGGTAATTTGGTGAACTTCTGTGGGCAGCGAGGAATGCAATTAATAGTGTTGGTAGCATTATTAGCAGGCTAGAATGACTGATCCATAGAATATGAACAAGATAGATGATACAAATTGTAAAACATATTTCAGAAAAGTGGATGATTACCAAATTACAATTCCTTTTTCAATGTTTTTTGTTAAATAATTTAATTGTTAGATTTAGTAGAATTCAACTGAATACTACATCAAATAATAATGAAAGTAGAACTATAAATGTACTTACAGATATATGATCAACTGTCATAATACAGTTTGTTTACATAATGAATACTTCTAGTAAATATATAATAGTAAAAATAATATAATTTGTACCAAAAGAAATATATATGACAGTTTGTAAGTATTTCACCTAATATAGATATGAGGATTGGTTGATGTAAGTAGAGAATGTTGTACAAAAGTGCTGATAATTTAAGAGAAACTGGTGCTTGTGAATAATTTTGGTTAATGGATAGCTTAACCTCTTTGCAGGATTTTGCAACAAGATCACTAAAAATTGCTGAGGAATCACCTGGACGAGCTATTCATCAAGTGAGCATAATATAAATTACCTTCCTTGGGTTTTACATTAATTCTTGATAAGACCTTTAGAAAGGATTTTTCAATAAGTGCCTGTTGAAAATGGACAAAAAGACTGGTTACAGTAGCACCTACAACCAATAATAATAATAACCAATAAACAATAATCCTTTCCGAGAACATTTACACTATAGAGATTTTACTTTATACAAGCTGTAAGATATATGTAATTTGAGTAGTCTATTCCATAATCCATCTCAAACTCACCTATTTGGTCCTTGCCACAGAGTAAAGCTAAACCTAACTTTTTAATTTTATGACTTTACAGTAACTGTGGTATTATTGGTTTGTGTCGACAAATTATTTATTTTTCTTATGGTTTTCAATCATTGTAGGGCCCATGATAGACATTTCTAGATATGCAGAGATATTTCTAAATATTTCTAGATATATATATATAGATTTATATGTATATATACACATATATGTATATACATATATGTATATACATATATGTATACACATATATACATATATGTGTATATGATATATAAATACATGTCTATATGAAAATATATAGATATATCTACATAAATCTTAAAGTATGTCATTCGCCTGTCCAGCTATATGTCTGTCCAGCTTCAAAGTCACATTTACGTTAATTATGGACTTTGCTACCGCAAGTTGATGGGCCACTTAATAACATTTCCGTAATTAATGTTGCTGGCTTGTTGCACGTCCACCGATGTTATCAAACAGGAAATCTTTTAATGAAAGTTAAATTATTGCTCTTACAGGTTGCTGCTGGAGAAACGAAGCAGTTGTTTGAAAATCTTACCATGAAGAAGACCTGGGAGCAGTCTAACTATCCGTATCTGTTCTTCAATGAAGATGGAGAGTCCTTTACCGCTCTAGGATTTGATGCTCGAAGAGGTTTGCAAAATGAATTGCTGCATGTAGAATTACAAATTCTTTTATTTTAATCAGGTGTTATTTTGTCAGTATTGCTTTTCTTAACTTTGTATTTAGGCTAAAATATACAAATTAAAAAATAATTTCTTCATTTTGAGCAGTGCTTTGGCATGCGTTGCTGCAAATAATTACAAATGAGCAAACATACCCCGGAGCAATTTAATTAATGGCACTAATGTCAAGACCTGCATTTCATTTAATATTGTTGTAGAATTTTTAGACAAAATGTCTTACAAATTCATAATCAATCTCGACCATTTTACTTAGCAAAAAGAGTGCTCATGAGCCTGTTTTGTACTATATTTTGTATTGTGCTTTTGCGCTATTTTATATTCATACATAAGTGGGCTTCAAACTCAGTTAACCCTTTGAACCTTAACCAGGCCTTTTTGTCAATGAGTGGCAGTAACCCTGGGCAATCTGTCCAACAATCCAAAGTTTTTAAACAGTTTTTAAATATATATAAACGTACTCTCAATACATTGATATTTGGTAAAACGCTAATAAAAAAAGTCAGGCAACCCACAGCAAATGTCATCAAACAGAAAAAAACAGTGCTTCACCATTATTCGGGCTAAAACTATAAAAGTTTGTACAATTTTAAAAACCTTGTAAAAACATTTACTGTAGAATCGTATCCATTTTGCACTTGTTTATCATCATTTCATGACACAAAATATACGGGAAAATTAGAGTTAGTGCCATAGAATTCTTTATTTGCAATCATTTATGACTTGCCAACAAACGAATCGTATCAACTTTTTTGCGATATTGTTCTAATAAAATGTTATTAAAATGAAGGAAGTGGGTAAAGATATTTAAAAACTGTTACAAATAGAAGTGAAAATTCCGGTCTAACATCCTGTGCACGAATTAATTTGATTGGTTTGCACTGTTACTTAGAAACAGCTTTTGTAAACAAAGCCATGTGAATGCCGCAAACGAGCTGTTAGGTATTCTGACACACTCTACGTAATGCTAAATAACCGGCCGTTAGAAATGCAAGGGTATAAAATATAAATAACATAGTGATGAGACTATAAATACTCTTACTGCATTTCATGAAATGTTCTGAACATGACACAATTTTTAGCAAAGTTTCTATTTCGATGTGCTGTCTGTGAATTAGTTAAGTTTCTTTTTTGGTATTCATATCATGTATATATATATATATATATATATCTATATATATATATATATATATCTATATATACAACATAAATAAAAGAATAGTGGCCACATACTGCTTATTAGGACCTGGGAATGTAGCAAACGATTTTTGAAGTCGTCTGGCCTATTCAGCAGCAATTAAGATTTTACATGAAGACTCCTCATTTTCAGCCGTTTTTCATTGTATTGAAATTTCCATTTTAAATTCATCTTTCTGATACAGGTGTGCATTAATTGAAGTATTCACTAAATACAATGTAGATTATCTGTATAAATTCTCCTAAATGCAATATAATTTTTCAGAGAATTACAAAGAATTTAAAAAATCTTTATTCAAGCATTAGAAACAAAATAATTTTTTTCACTTTTAGCGTATTTGCTCAATGTGGATTTTCTAATAGACAAGTTCCCAAAGTGCAATTATTTAAGAATGTTTTGTATTAAAGCATAGTGTGAAAGTTTTTCTGAATTAATATGGTTACAAAATTTTTGATTTGTTTGTTGCCGTATTTTAAAGATTCGCACACAATATACATGTACTTTCTAGAAAAATACTTAAATAAGAATTTGTCATAATTCTTCACATTATCCAATGCATTAGGATCTAATTTTGCCTTAAAGGAAAGACAAAATTGACTGCTCAGTGGAAATATTTTGAAGTAGAGAGAAATCAAAATGTTTTTTAATAATTTCGTAACACCAAATAACATACTGGCAATTAAAAATCAATTGAGAAAAATTGCAAATGTCTTTTTTTTCAGGTAAAAGTACTGTTTTCCAAAATACAATCACTTAATAATGCCACCTGCTCTTTTGTATTAATAACATTGACTTAGATATGTCAAAGACATATATGTACTCTCTTTAGTGAGAAATATCGTTGCATAGATTGAAGTTAAAAGCAAGAAAATTAAAACCTAACAACTAAATTTTGGCAATACTGTCTTCAACCAACCTGATTTTTTATGCAACTTTTTCAAGTTCAGCAATCTCAAAACTTGAAAGCTTTGAGGTTGCAAGTATCTTCTGAGCTCACTTGTTTTTAGCATGTTAGTTGCGCCTTCAAAATCGACTTATAATTTATGTTGTTTTTTAGCTTCTGGAAGCTCTGGATTTGCTCTTTTTGACAAAAATGGAAACAAATTTTTTGATGGTTACAACACCATGTCAGTACAGCTCTACGATGCACTCAAACTTAACAGAGTGCCAATATCGGAAGACTTTGATCTGTTGTCAAGGTATTAAAAGTATTAGTTTATGCATTGGTATTATGCTAGTTAGACTAGCGTTCAGTACACATGTGTAAATCTTTATTTTTGTATGTTCCTTTAGTGGGTTTTCCACCCAAGTTGGATCAGCTTACTACTATTTGAAGGAGTTTTGTTTCAGCATGAGATTTTATTCATGACATGTATTTTAAAATCTCGCAACACCCAGCACTAGAGAATGCGACTGTGATTTTGTGATAAGAAATAAACAATTTCTTAGAAATCGTCAAAATATTTGCCAAAGTCATATGGGGAAAAACCGAAACTTGTTGTTTTTAGTTAGGTTTTATTTATTGTTTTTAGCATGCAGGTTTTATTCACATTGATGCATTTGACGCTACAGCTAGTTTATATCAGTTTTACACAATCAAAACTTTCAGCAGATCTGATAATATAGTAAAATGTTTTAATATATAAAAGTTGTGAGAACTTAATTTTCTATTATCTTTTAGATCAAAACAGTTGGAAAAACTTCGGAGCATCATGGCTAAAAATCTAGTTCTTCAAAAACAACCAGACAAATCCGATGCTTCTGCAACGCCTGTCCAGGTCCAAATGTTTAGTGACACGGATGACCCGGACCCTAACTACGTGCTGACAATGGACAATGCCAAGAAAATTCTAGCTATCCATCAAAGACTCAGGTAGAATATTTTCTTGTTTGAGCATCATTTATATGCAGGCTGATGTTGCAAGCATTCTTACCTGGTTATTCATGTTTATAGAGTGAACATTCCTGTGATAATCATGGGAGAGACTGGCTGTGGCAAGACAAAGCTCATAGACTTCATGTCCAAGCTGCAAGTGCCCACTGAACTAAAGGATAAAATACAGACAATGGAGATACTCAAGGTTAGGTTGGCTATTTCTTAAGTTCCATAAACCTTTGGACTTTCAATTTTACTCCATTTATTAAGTGACCAACTCACTTTTGATTGCTTTCAAAAGTTGTCCTTCAAAATGTCTGGTCTTTTGAAACATGCTTGCATGCTTTTGGAATTCTTTTTACTTTTAGAGGCCTTGGCAGTTTTTCAAAATTGATAGTGGCTTTAGTATTTTTAAAAAATTTTTGAGGAAATATCTGAAAAACAAATTACTAAATTTAGTAAAGAAGAAGTTACAATTTAATAACAACTTATCAAAGAAAGCTAAAATCTTTTAAGAAAGATGAGGCAACACTTTAAATAGGCCCATTCAGCAAAACCTGTCAATTGCCATAAATTTTCCTAAAATTGTAGAAAATATTTTAAATGTACTAACTTATCCAGTGGCAACAGTTGCTTGAAAAATGCACTTGAAAATTTGAATTTCCAAACACTTTCCAATAGTAATAGAGCAGTATAAGATAGATAAATGATTACTTGTCAACACAATTTTCCTACTTTCAATGTATAACTTATTTTGAACAACCTGAATATGCTTCAGATTGTTTTCAAATGCTGTTGACTCATTTACTCTACTAGTTAGCTTAAAATATAAGCTTTATGGAGTTTTAAGAGTTCTTACTAAATTTGGTAAATTTAATAACTCAGATAAGTTTCAAGGATTTTTAAACAGTTCTTTTTATAAACTAATCCCAAGATAATGAAAATTATTCAAAATTAGTAATAAATAAGCCCCAACCCCAAAATTTGCACACATAGAATAAACGATGATTATGATCTTACGATCATCTCAGCAATTTTGTCTAAGTACATGTAGTTCAGCAAGTGCAATTGTGGGTTTAATGCTAGATGTGCAGTGAGCCTTTTTTATTGCAGGGTGAGTTTTTAAAGTAAAAGTAATTCCTCCATTAAAGTATATGAAGGAATGATTCATATGAAATGATTTGAAGCATACATATGATATGGTTCAAATGTTTATTATAAATTTATTGATTATCAATAACCAAAGTGTTTAGATACTTGAAAGTGAAGAAATCAATTATTCTATTATTGAAAAGCTAAACGCCATATTGTTATCACTAGAAATTCCACTGTCATACAGCCCACGACCAAAATGATATTGGAAAAAAGAAAGGGTACTGATGGTTGAGAAATGCAATATTAGCAGTCAAATAGGATAACTGCAATGGTAGCTGTAATGTGCTGGGTGTTATTATATACAACAAATAGCAATAATGAAAGGAAAAGATTATATGTTTATATCTCTTCTCCAGCAAAAAAAAGAAATGCAATGTTGGCCAATATTAGAAGTAAAATGCACTGATATTATTAGAATAACCAATATTATTTATATAGTAACTAGCTGCATTACCCGCCTACAGTAACAGATTCACGTGCAGCATAAGGTTTATTGAGAGTTGGCTTTCATACTGTAAAACAACTCCAAATATGCAGTTACATCTCCCTCTCTCCATCTCTCCCTCTTTCCCCTCTCTCCCCTCTCTCTCTCTCCCTCCCCTCTCTCTCTCTCCCTCCCTCTTCCCCCTCTCCCTCTCTCTCCCCCTCTCTCTCCCTCTTTCTCTCTCCCTCTCTCTCCCCCTCTCTCTCCCTCTTTCTCTCTCTCTTTCTCCCCCCCTCCTCCTCGCTCCCCCTCTCTCTCACCCTCTCTCCCCCCTCTCCTCCTCGCTCTCCCTCTTTCTCTCTCTCCCTTAGTTCAACACAACACATGCGGATAGACAACATTTTTGGTTTTTCTGTTGGGCGTATGAAGAAACAGTTTTCGGCGCGTGCCTACTTTTGAGCAGGCGACGTATATCTGGTCATGGCTGATGCAGGGTGACAGTAAGTCGATAGCAGCTGCTCTCTTTCTTTTCACAATAGCGTATCGCAACCCTCGGAGTACTCGTGAAAGTTCTGTAATAGTAAGTTACAGTAGGCCTACTCGTAGCTGGAAAAAGATTAGTAACTCGGCTGCTGAAGGAAATGAACATGACTCACTATCACGAACAGCGGCAAATCCAATGTTATTAAGTAGTGGAGATGTGGCAATTCATAGACAATACAACATCGTATAAGAAACACTTACCTTTTTGATGTGGAAATTTAGTAGGTGAGAAATGCGTTTTTCCAGTGGCTCCAAGAAACAAACGTTTACGTGACCTTCCCGGTACACGTTGGCAGTAAATATTAATTGCATGTAAATAACTACTCGTCAATTTATTTTATTTAATGAACAGTACATTTGTATAGCTGTATAGACACCTTTGTATAGGCCGCAGAACTCAGGAAAGGTGCTTTTTAACACGGCAGAAAATTTGCCGTTTAAAGAGTGTGCTAACCGGGGATTTCGGTTAATGCGCACGAGCGGTGAAAGAAAAACAACAGAATCGCCACACCTTTATATAAGCCGCTTGGCTCAAATCGTCAGAGAAAAGTAGCGGTTAATAGTCCATATTACGAAATTACGATATTACGAAATTACGATAATTAGTACTCATATTAATTCGGTTGGTTTCGTTCGACCGAATGGAAAAAGAAAGACCGCTCTATAATTTATTTATCGTTACTACACATATTAATTCAGTTCGCTTCGTACGACCGAAATTCGTATGACGATAAAAGGAAAGACTGCTCTATAAAGCCTGGTTCCCATATACGTCACAAAGCACCGGCGGTAATATCGCGCAGCAAAACACTTGCGGTGCTCAGCGCAGTTTAATGTTCACATAAAAGCCACATCGTTAATAATATCGTAAACAGAATTGCGTAATCAAATAAACTGTTCGCTCGCCATGCCGTTCCTATAATGGTGACCTTTACCCGTACAATGCATTTCGGGAAGGTTTTGCCTGCGGTCGTTTGCGAAATTTGAACAGCGCTAAACTATTGTGGTGCCGCCGGCAACTACCGGCGGTCCTCGGCGATCCTCGGCGCATACGTTCCCATTTCATCGCTAATAGCCTGCGGTGTGTCGCCGGGGCTTTGCGACGTATATGGGAACCGGGCTTAAGGCGGACACTTAAGGCGAATTATTGTAATAATCTCATAAGAAACGTTAAAAATATCATCGTCATTTGCTTTACTTATACTGTGTTGGACATCAGTTAGAATGGAAAAGTATTCAAATGTGTCGGCAAATAAAAATGAAAAAATTGAAATCGGCAAAAATGAAACGATTTCTGTACTCCTATGTTAATTGCCAAAACCTTCGGCAGTTCGACAATGCTATAGACTGGTAAATAGTGCACGTTATTTTTTCGTGAACTGTGCAAGACTTCATCGTTCTATTATCTGTCCCTCGGCGTTTCAATTTTCGGTCCTAACTTTTATTAAACCAAGCTTTTCAAGTGTTTTGTGGCGATTTTCGTTGAAATTAATCTGTCTATTTGTGTATAATCCGATCAGATCGGTAAGTTTTAAGATATTATCGAAGGTTTACAAAGACTTGGTAACATATTTAAATAGGTTTAAATGTGTTTTGTAACGTTATTATACTTTAACGACTTTACATAACGATGCTTAAATTTGTTGATGAAACTTATTGACGAGGGTTCGTCTCATTGTTGATGAATAATTTTTGTAAGTTGTGTGCACATGCATTTATCGTAAAAACTCCCCCACTTCGCTCCGCTCGTTTGGTCGTGGGATTAAATAAAGCTTTTTGATACTTATGCTTTTTCTAGCTATAAAGCTAACAAATTGCTATATAAATAAAATCATATTCTGTACTCATCAGTCCAATCTCAAGTTACCAATAAACTACTACGGCTATTTAAACACTGGAAGAACTCAGTATTTCAAACTTTTGAAATAACCACATTATTACCTTCAAGTTATTGAGAAACATAACAGAAGTTTATTGGCAACAAGGACTAAAACTTACAAATAAAACAAGAGTACTTATTTACAATATATCATCCAATAATGGCAGAAGCAAGTGGCAAACTGATTAAGCTGATCCAGTCGCAGCAAGAAGAAGCTCAACAAGCTAGACAAGAACAACAAAAAGCTAAACAAGAACAAGAGCAAGCTAAACAAAAACAAGAGCAAGCTAGACAAGAACAAGAGCAAGCTAGACAAGAACAAGAGTAAGCTAGACAAGAACAAGAGCAAGCTAGACAAGAACAAGAGCAAGCTAGACAAGAACAAGAGCTAGCTAGACTAAAACAGCTGGACGAAAATTGAAAATTAATAGAACTAATTTTGTAAGAAGCTAAGGGAAAGAAAACATCGACAGCATCTGTATCGAAATTTCATGAATTTGATCCAACAACGGAGTTACTAACAGACTACATGAACAGATTCAAAACCTTCATAGAAACTAATTCAATTTCACCTGAGAAGGCCACATGAGTTTTCTACCCAATCATCACCCAGCATTATTTAAAAAACTAAGCAACATGGCAGCACAGCTAGGTACACCTAAAGCTATCAATGATTTAAGCATGGATGAAATAGTTAATTTTTTGAAAAAACAATTTGACCAAGCACAATTTATTGTAAGAGAATGCTACCAATATTGGAGTGACATGCAGCACAAACCAGAAGAGACAATTCCTAAACTTGCAGCAAGAATACGCCAAGATGCTACAACTTGCGCTTTCTCAGACCTCATAGATCCATTAGATGAAGCGCTGAGAACAAGATTCATTTGTTCTGTCAACAATGAGGCAGTACTAAAATAATCTTTAAAGTCAAAGATGGGGAATCAACTTTCAATAAAGCCATTTAAATAGCTCAGGAAACAGAAAAAGCAGCCGGAGTTGCCAAGAAAACTGTTCATGGAAAGCAGCCAAGACTGAACAGAGTTTTCACCAAGAAGAACAGCTGTGCACCATCAACACAACAGCACAACAGACAGGAATCAACTAGGCCATTACAGAAGAATCCATGCTACAGATATGATAAAGTGGACACCTGCCAGATAACTGTCGGTTCAAATCTTCAACTTGCAATTGTTGTTACAAAATTGGACATATTGAGCCTGAATGCATTAAAAAAAAGACAACTTCACAACTAGTAAAAATAATTGAAACTCTACACATGACAAAGCTTGCCGTTAATTTCGTACCCAAATTACATGAGGAAATAAAACTACAAGGACTAACTTTTAATATGGAACTTGACACAGGAGCCTGTAACAACTTCATAACTCAATATATTTGGAAGCAGCTAGGAAAACCTTCCTATCAACCTTTACAAGTGGACTAAAAATCAGCTTCGGGACACATGATAAAGACCATGGGACAATGTAACATTGAAACCAAACTACCTCTAGAGGAACAAAAAACTCTACAGTTTGTAGTAAGCACTGTCCAATACCTCAATCTACTAGGAAGAACACCTATCAAGCAATTAATAATCTATTGATGATAAAATAAGAGAGAACACAATTTCTAAAATCACCCCAGTTCAGCCAGACACATCTTTACAGAAAGATTGCAAACGACTAAGTGACAGAATTTCCTGACCTTTTCAAGAACGAACTTTGATGTCTCAAAGACTACCAACTAAATATAAACTTCAAAGCTACAGCTACACTAAAGTTTTGCAGAACACGACTGGTACCATTTGCAATATTTTATTACTCAAATAGAGCTTATGATGCAGTAATAGCTAAAGTAATTTTGAAACCAACACAATTTAATGATTATGGCACACCGGTGGTGCCAGTCAGAAAGCAGAAGCTACCAGGACATAACTGCACAGGCACAGAGTATGTGGAAAGTACTCCAAGACAGTGAGCCAACAATTGGAGACCCACATATAAATCATTCCTCTCCCAGAGAACATAATTCCAAGACTAGGATGGGGATCTGGCCACACCAAAATAGACTTAGCAGATGCATATAACCAAATAAGAGAGGCAGAGAGCCAAATAAAGCTAGCTTTATCTACACATACAGGATTTCTGCTACAGAACAGACTTCATTTTGACATTAGTTCAGCCTCAGGTCATTTTCAAGAGATTATGGAACAACTCTCACAAGATCTATCAGGAGTTGCAGTTTATCTGGATGACATTTTGGTCAGTGGATCTTATGCTAACAGCCATTTACATAATCTAAGGAAACTACTACAGAAGCTATCTAACAATGGACTGAGATGCAAGTTGGAAAAATGTTGTTTTGCACATTTACCGTTGAATATCTGGAACACAAGCTCACTCCTAATGGAATAAAGAAAGGAAGGAAAGCAGACGCAGTCATGCAGATGCTACCACCTAGAAATGAGACAGAGCACAACCAATTTCTACCTAACTAATCAACAATAATAGAGCCACTACACAGATTGACTCGCAAAGATGACAAATGAAGTTGGGGCTCACAGCAGCAGACAAGTTTTAACAAGATTAAAGAGATGCTTTCAACAGACCAAGTGTTAACCCATTTTGATTCAGCATTAGACATAGGAATCTCCTGTAATGCTTCAGAGACTGGAATAGGAGCTGTACTATTTATTCGAAATTATTCTGTCTTGAAGGTAAGAACTCTGCACGTAGCACATTGTAATGTTACATTTTTTGCAGACCATACTCACAAAGTGCACTAAAGTTATTGTAGGTAACTATAGTTACTAAGGTTAACGTATTGTTTTGTTACTATTTTTTAATGATGACGATTTTTACTATGATTACATTAGATAATTACTATATGGGTTTCTATACCACTTTATGTACATCTATTAACAGCCTACCATGTTTTTGAATGCCAACACTGTTTCGGCTATCGACACCTCATGAGTGCAGTACAGAGCAGGCAAGAGAGACAAATCCCATAAATATCTATATATCCAATTTGATCCTGAGAAGAATATTGGTAGCAAGACATGTCGGTTTTAATGATGAAACCTGTTTATACAAGGGCGTCTCTACATGTTTGCCTGTTGCCACTGTCTATGCAGGCTTGGAACAAAAATTAGTTTTGTAAGCCAATTCAGTTTCCTTGTATATCTCGTGTTTGGTTCATGTCAAAAAGAGTTTAGTTTTGCACTCTTATATAGAAGCAAATGCCACCCTTTATTGGTGTGTAAGGTTTCTACTTGCCTCATCTGATTGTGACTTGATAGCGAATGAACTCTGTAAATTTGAACTTGGTCTTTTTTACTGAAGTAACATTTCAATGCAACACTGGCTCTAAAATACATATATGCATGTAATGACACATGCATGCACACATATATGCAAGAAAACGGGAGGCATATACCTACACTCATGCTCATAGATTAAACTTATATACTGTTTTTATAATTGCATATCTAACCTTTAGAAAATGAAATCGACCTATTAACAGTTACCAGATCCCAACAAATTTATTTAATGCTGTAGAAATGCAATAGAAAGTATATAGAAAATACCAGTACACAGTAGTATGGTAATGTGTAGCCTTGAATCACAGGCTATGATATATACACATAAATCAGTAAAAACATGCAAACACAGTAAATTAACATTAAATACAAAGCATGGCCACCTGACACAATAGCGGAGCTTGAGCAAAAACTTCATTTTTGGTTTTCTCCTAATCTATCATTGGTCTACCTTTTGGTATTGCTTTTGATTATCATACATTTGTTGACAACCTTCATGGTTTATAAAATATTTACAGACACAGCGAAAATATGATAAAGAAGCTGAAAACTGCAGGTTTAGGTTACAATGTCAGTGAAGGTGATACCACAGACAAGTTTGGTAAGCAACTTGTAACTTTGTTATTATTTCACCTATGGGTTTTGTTAAGCATTTCCTCATTTTAAGATTTCTAATAATTATTGTAATAATAGCAGCTTCATGGTTTTAAAAGCTATCTCGTTGTGCTTTCTGAAAGCTTTCTGCTTTTTGTTTCAATAGCCTTTTCATAATACATTCTCTTTGTTCACAACTGTCAAGATGGACACAGCTAATAAAGTTTCTGTCAATAAACTGAACGTTCAAAGTATCTAAACAACAATAATGACCTTATTTTGTCTTCTTTTTAGTACTTTTATTGCATCAGATATAAGTCCTTGAATTATTTATATTCTAATGTTTTTAGTTGAAAAATAATACTCATCAATAAGTTTTAGTTTTCAACTTTTATCAATGATCGATTTTTGCAAATTTGTGTAATGCCAAAACAGTTTAATAAGCACTATCTTGTTTTTACATGAGTAGAATGTTGAGACTAACTTGGTTCGGGATGCTCTTTTTAATCTAGTATGAAGTAATTCAACGCAGCGTTGTTGATGCTAAACAATCATGTGAAAACTAAAGCTTTATTAGTAGCCAAGCTAGCAAAATTATCAAGGCTTTAAGTAACAATAAATAGTGCAGCTTATTTTTGCATTAACAATATCACTCAAGGTTATTTAAGTCATTCAATAACCTTGAGTGATGCCCAAACAACTTTTATCAGTAAATTATATAATATCTTATCAGAATTATTCTAATGCACTTCTTTGATGGCTTACTAAGGTGAGGTGGTTGAGCAATATTATGGTTTTAAATCCATAGACTCATTCAGAGAATTATTTTTATTGAATTACGTTATTGCTGTTTTAGGCAAGATCCCTATGCGCCACCTTGTGTACAGAGTACATGCACTTCCACAGAGTCTCCTTCCTCTTGTCTGGGACTTTGGTACCCTGCAGTCTGAAGGCTCAGCATCTCTGGTTGACAGTGTAGAAGGAGCCTACATCAAGCAGATGATCATACAATTTGTATATATTGTTTTATCTTAAGTATTATTATTTTACTACAATGCAATATAAAAGATAAAGTTACCTCATAAGCTACTCTATATTTTAAGGAAAGACTTTAGCAAAGCGCCAGAGATAATGTTGTTAATACATTCCTTTGAAAAGCATTTTTGTAATGCTAATGAAGTATTTTTAATGATAGGTTCTTGGCTGACATGGTAATTGCAGTGTGTAATGCTTAGATATGCAGCATGTATTTTCATTTGCAGCCAATACATAGCCGAATATGCTGTTTTAAATTCAAATAGTCAACTTATATTTCATCTATAAATTCAGGACGACAGCAAAGGTGATGAAGATATTCATTTTTCTCGAGAACAGACTCCAAAGCTAGCAGAACTTTTGGCCATATCTCAAAGGTTTATGAGAAAACAAAAGGTGAGATATATTGCTGTTTGAGGCAAATAACCATGCAGATAAGCAGAATTGCCTATTTTATAGCTTTATATATATATATATATATATATAGACGTCCAACATATACTACATATACTCATGTATTAGACGGATTTCTGGGATATGATTTCAAGGTAAAACTTTGGAGGTAGACTTATAAAAAAATAATGTTTATTGACATATTGCTGCTGAGTCAAATATGAATATAAAAAGAAAACTGTTATTACAAAGACAATATACACACCCCAGTGTGAAATCTAAGCAAATGCTCATATGATTGTTCTTCATCACATAAATGTTAAAGCTACTTCCCAAACATACTGTTATGAAATATCAGTAAAATGTGGTATATATTACTAGTAAACAAGTTTACAACAGAGTGCTCAATCATAACATGATAGGCATCATTGTTCTGCTTTACTGTTATATGCCTGCTTTGAGCATAACAAGTAGCATATTTGCGTAGCCATTAAGCAAAATTTTCTTACTGTAAATTTTGAATGGAGTTTATTTCATGTACATTTAAATAGACCTTGATAATAACTTTGCTTGTCACTCACTCGATTGTTTTTTTTGTTTGTTTACCAGTCATGGGATGGCAAACCTGTGATTGAGATTAGCTTGACTCATATTGTAGTGTGCAGTCATCACACAACTGATACCATAATCATGTTGACCCAGACATCATATAAATCATGTCAAGGAATTCTATTTGCTGAGAATAAATAACTTTGAAATTTCAAAGTGCAGTTTTTCATTTCGGAATAGCAAATTTTGATCCATATTCAACATTATTATTTCTGAATATTCTAGAATATTTTCCTTGCGTAATGCCTAAGATTATGCACCTGTTTGGCTTAAAATACCTATCGACTTACGCATGAGATCAACATATACATGAGTATATATGATGACTCTATTGAATGAGCTATAGCAAACCAAATTAACAGTTTGTCTTTTTAAATAGGCTCAAGTGCTATTTTTTTTACTTCACCAAATGTTGAATTAAACTGTAAACATGATCTACTTCTTAATTGTGTGCTATAAGTTGAGTTTTTTTTAGGATGAATGCAGCTTTGTGAGTCTAAGAGATGTTCAAAGGCTACTCGATGTTGCCAGCTGGTTCTACACTAAGCGGAAAGATTTTTTTCCGGTTATGGACAAGTATGTGCAAGCTGACCAATTCCTGGCTTTAGAGGAAAAAAAGAAAGAGGAGGACTTGTACAACAAGGTGAAAACAACAATGATAGAACTTGCATGAATTATTACTGATTAAAATTAGGCCAACTATTTCTGTACATTACTTTGATAAGTAAAGTTCAGCGATCATTACGTGTAGTTTGCATGTAAATAATTAGGGGTTAGCTAGGTGCGAAATCACACACTAAAGCTACCTTTACTAATGCTAGTGCATCCTAAATTTACTGGCATGCTAACACTTTGTCAGCAATCCATCTACACTCACCTTGAAGCTCAGCAAGTTGAATGTAATTACAGCTGTGAACAGCAGTTTTGTAAAATAAATAGTAATTAATTCTTCGGAGTAAGTTTTGTCCAATTTTAAAACTTGCGATTAGTTAATTGCTAGAACCTTATTCACTTCTTTTGCGCTTACAGCTTTCAGCCTAGCAATTCAGTGAGGAATATTCTTTTCTTATTATTTTGTACTTTCAGTCCAGTGATTCAGTGAGGAGTATTTATTTGTACTTTCAGCCCAGTGATTCAGTGAGGAGTATTCTTTTGTAGTTTCAGCCGAGTGGTTCAGTGAGAAGTATTATTTTGTACTTTCAGCCGAGTGGTTCAGTGAGGAGTATTCTTTTGTAGTTTCAGCCCAGTGATTCAGTGAGGAGTATTCTTTTGTAGTTTCAGCCCAGTGATTCAGTGAGGAGTATTCTTTTGTAGTTTCAGCCGAGTGGTTCAGTGAGAAGTATTATTTTGTACTTTCAGCCGAGAGATTCAGTGAGGAGTATTCCTTTGTACTTTCAGCCCACTGATTCAGTGAGGAGTATTCTTTTGTACTTTCAGCCGAGTGATTCAGTGAGGAGTATTCTTTTGTACTTTCAGTCCAGTGGTTCGGTGAGACGTATTATATTGTACTTTCAGCCGAGTGATTCAGTGAAGACTATTATTTTGTACTTTCAGTCCAGTGATTCAGTGAGGGGTATTTATTTGTACTCTCAGCCGAGTGATTCAGTGAGAAGTATTATTTTGTACTTTCAGCAGAGTGGTTCAGTGAGAAGTATTCTTTTGTACTTTCAGCCGAGTGGTTCAGTGAGAAGTATTATTTTGTACTTTCAGCCCAGTGATTCAGTGAGGAGTATTTTTTTGTACTTTCAGCCCAGTGATTTAGTGAGAAGTATTATTTTGTACTTTCAGCCGAGTGGTTCAGTGAGGAGTATTTTTTTGTACTTTCAGCCCACTGATTCAGTGAGGAGTATTCTTTTGTACTTTCAGCCGAGTGATTCAGTGAGGAGTATTTCTTTGTACTTTCAGCCCAGTGATTTAGTGAGAAGTATTCTTTTGTACTTTCAGCCGAGTGGTTCAGTGAGAAGTATTATTTTGTACTTTCAGCCGAGTGGTTCAGTGAGGAGTATTCTTTTGTACTTTCAGCCCACTGATTCACTTAGGAGAATTATTTTGTACTTTCAGCCAAGTGATTCAGTGAGGAGTATTTTTTTGTACTTTCAGCCCATTGATTTAGTGAGAAGTATTCTTTTGTACTTTCAGCCGAGTGGTTCAGTGAGAAGTATTATTTTGTACTTTCAGCCGAGTGGTTCAGTGAGGAGTATTCGTTTGTACTTTCAGCCCACTGAATCAGTGGGGAGTATTTTTTTGTACTTTCAGCCGAGTGATTTAGTGAGGAGTATTCTTTTGTACTTTCAGTCCAGTGGTTCAGTGAGAAGTATTATATTGTACTTTCAGCCGAGTGATTCAGTGAAGACTATTATTTTTGTACTTTCAGTCCAGTGATTCAGTGAGGGGTATTTATTTGTACTCTCAGCCGAGTGATTCAGTGAGGAGAATTATTTTGTACTTTTAGCCCGGTGATTCAGTGAGGAGTATTCTTTTGTACTTTCAGCCGAGTGATTCAGCGAGGAGTATTATTTTGTACTTTCAGCCCACTGATTTAGTGAGAAGTATTATTTTGTTCTTTCAGCCGAGTGGTTCAGTGATGAGTATTCTTTTGTACTTTCAGTCCAGTGGTTCAGTGAGGAGTATTCTTTTGTACTTTCAGGTCGTCGATTCAGTGAGGAATATCATTTTGTAATTTCAGTCCAGGGATTCAGAGAGGAGTATTCTTTTGTACTTTCAGTCCAGTGACTCAGTGAGGAGTATTCTTTTGGTACTTTCAGTCCAGTGGTTCAGTGAGGAGTATTATTTTGTACTTTTAGCATAGTGATTCAGTGAGGAGTATTATTTTGTACTTTCAGTCCAGTGATTCAGTGAGGAGAATATTTTTGTACTTTAAGCCAAGTCCTTCAGTGAGGAGAACTCTTTTGTACTTTCAGCACAGTGATTTAGTGAGAAGTATTCTTTTGTACTTTCAGCCGAGTGGTTCAGTGAGAAGTATTATTTTGTACTTTCAGCCGAGTGGTTCAGTGAGGAGTATTATTTTGGTACTTTCAGCCCACTGATACAGTGAAGAGAATTCTTTTGTACTTTCAGCCCAGTAATTCAGTGAGGAGAATTCTTTTGTACTTTCAGTCCAGCGATTCAGTGAGGAGTATTCTTTTGTACTTTCAGTCCAGTGATTCAGTGAAGAGTATTTATTTGTACTTTCAGCCGAGTCATTCAGAGGAGAACTCTTTTGTACTTTCAGCCCAGTGATTCAGTGAGGAGTATTATTCTGTACTTTCAGCCCAGTGATCCAGTGAGGAGTATTCTTTTGTACTTTCAGCCCATTGATTCAGTGTGGAGTATTCTTTTGTACTTTCAGTCCAGCGATTCAGCGTGGAGTATTCTTTTGTACTTTCAGTCCAGTGATTCAGTGTGGAGTATTCTTTTGTACTTTCAGTCCAGTGATTCAGTGAAGAGTATTTATTTGTACTTTCAGCCGAGTCATTCAGAGGAGAACTCTTTTGTACTTTCAGCCCAGTGATTCAGTGAGGAGTATTATTCTGTACTTTCAGTCCAGTGATCCAGGGATGAGTATTCTTTTGTTTTTTCAGCCCATTGATTCAGTGTGGAGTATTCTTTTGTACTTTCAGTCCAGTGATTCAGTGTGGAGTATTCTTTTGTACTTTCAGCCCAGTGATTCAGTGAGGAGTATTCTTTTGTCCTTTCAGTCCAGTGATTCAGTGAGAAGTATTATTTTGTACTTTCAGACTAGTAATTTATTGAGGAGTATTCTTTTGTACTTTCAGCCCATTGATTCAGTGAGGAGTATTCTTTTGTACTTTCAGTCCAGTGATTCAGTGAGGAGTATTATTTTGTACTTTCAGTCCAGTAATTCAGTGAGGAGTATTCTTTTGTACTTTTAGCCCAGTAATTCAGTGAGGAGTATTCTTTTGTACTTTCAGACTAGTAATTCATTGAGAAGTATTCTTTTGCACTTTCAGCCCAGTGATTCAGTGAGGAGTATTCTTTTGGCGGTTGGTGTTTGCTACCTTGCACGCCTAGAAATTTTGACCAGACAAGCTTATGCAAAATCTGTCAGTTCAAGTATCTGCCATCTGATGGGAGGAAACAGTGGCATGGATGGCGCTGACTGCTTGCTTCAGCAAGTTAATATGTAAGAATGCCATTGTCGAAGCGCTAGAGTTTTATATGATATTCGATACTTGTGCAGTTATCTTCAGAAAATGAGTAAAACTAAACCCAGAAAGGTTTTGTCAGTAATTAACTATGTTTCGAATAATTTATAATTGTTTACAGAATTCTCTCGCATTTGAACGCTTAGCTCTATACACATGTATATATATATATATATATATATATATATATATATATATATATATATATATATATATATATATATATTCAAATACAAACAACATTACTGTCAGCAACAACCTATGTAAGAATATTTATCTTCAATTATATCTAGCCAGTATTAGGAGTCTGTTAATCTTTATATATAAATCTCATAATTTGTCTGTCCGGCCATAACGAATTAAATCTAGTACTGAAAAAGGCGCTTCCTACTGGATTTGAGCTCACAAAGATTGCAACCGCAAGTTTGTTATTTATAAGTCTAAGCTGTTCTTACCATTACCTTCGCTCTTATTATATACCATACATGTCTTTTGCAGTTGCACACGCTAAAGTATTAATTAATACAGTGCGCCCTTGCGTTACAATGTACCTGTTAAGATTTTTTTTACCTCAATACATGGAACACAATGGTTGTTTGTCCTCGCCGCATGAGGGCGAATCAAATTTTACTTTTTTTTCGCCATGCGATAGCAACAGAAGTTTCTCTCGAAGTTAAAATTAGGCAGCCAGTGTACTGATTACGACGAAATAAGAAAAAGCCAATATGTTGTTTGACAAAATTCGTTATGCGACGCATGAACGAGATATACAGTGCTCACTATCTTAGTTCAGCGTCATTCGTCATAAATTATAGTGAAAAAAAATTCAAAAACAAATAAATGATATGATTTTAGCCTATGCCAATGTTGAAGTTTAGTTTAGTAAAATACATACTAAAACTTAGCTTTAAGTATATGTTTAGCTATCTCTGTTTAGCGTTATTAGTTATAAGTTGTCCTGAAAACAAATTCAGAAACAGATAAGGGATAAAGTTTTGGCCTATGACAAAATTGAAGTTTAGTAAAATACATACCAAAACTTAGCTCTAAGTTTGTGCTTTGTAAGCTAAATTCATTCAAGGTAATTTATGTATGTTTATGTCATACATCTGTCTCGAAGGTGAGAACTCGTTACGGTATGTACTGCAAGTAGCAAATTGTAATGTTACAATTTATGGCAGATCATAACCACTAAATACACTTAAGTTAGTGTAAGTAACTATAGTTATTAAAGGTAACGTATTGTTTTGTTACTAATTTTTAATATACAATAACCAATAATATGTATTTAAAATTTTGGTGATTTTCACCAAGGGTTGTTCACATTAGATAAATACTATGGGTTTCTGTACCACTTTGTATGATATTTTCGCCTTACTATGCCTACACCGAAACAAAATAAAATCGTATACTTGTTTTTCATTAATTTTTAAATTATTTACAATTAAAAGCCAAATGTTTTTTATTGTAATTGTAGCAAAACAGGCTATTATATAGCCATTACTAGCTAATTATTTTACATTTACATTTAAACACCTTTACAGTTTTTTTTATTTTCTTTTTTGATTTATTTCAACATAGCAGTTAAAGTTACAGTTACAGATGTTTGAAAAAGTTTGAAAACCTTTGCACTTAGTTGATTTTTTCTCTTAATTCACTTAAACTGCGCAAAAAACTTTTCTCACGGTGTGAAGTTTAAAAGTTAGAGCGGTAAATGCTGTATATGTTATATAAAAGTAATTTTTTGTGAAAAAACTTTATTACCCAGGCATTCACCTAGTATGTTAATATTGTTGATTTCAACGAGATAACTTTGTTTGTGTTCGCGATGGGTGTGTGTGTCTTCCAAATTGGTATGTTACGGGAATGTCAAATCAACCCCGTAGATTTTTTGACAGCTGGTGGATAGAACGCTGACCTATTGGTGAAATCTATTAACATCAAGCATTTCAAAAATATTAAATATATCCATCCTTATTTTTAACAATACGATGAATACTACTATGTGCTCTAGATTCACTTGATAGAAAATTTAATAAGTTTATAATAAATAATCTCAATTGTCTCATTAGAAAGAATAACCTATGTTAGCTGCCATTTTGAGTTTTTATAAATCTGGATTTATAGCAGATTTTGCTGATTTTTAAACAACAAATTTTGCTGTTTAGGTTGATTTTAATTGGTGTTAAATCAGACTCAAGTATATATGAAATTAGCAAAAATTTCTAAAGCATTTAGCCTAATTGATATCTGTTGACAGGTGCCAGGACCTGTTTGCCAATGAAGTTGTTGACCCAGAGCAACACAAGAACATAGCCAAGAACAAAGCACTCAAAGAGAATGTCTTCATGATGATAGTCTGCATAGAGACAAGGATTCCTCTCTTTGTCATTGGAAAGCCTGGCAGTTCAAAGTCACTCTCTAAATCAATGGTTGTTGATGCCATGAAAGGAGATGGTTCAAAAAAGACATTTTTCAGAGCTCTAAAGAATGCAAGTTAAATTAGTCCAGTTTTTAAATTTTATGTTTCAATAAGATGCGTGTGCAAGGTTGCCAAAAATAATTTGGCATGAGAAGTGTCATATACCAATTTTACTATTATTTTACTATCATTGACAAGGGAAGTTTACATCTATATATATATATATATATATATATATATATATATATATATATATTTATATATATATATATATATAAATCTCAAAGTTTGTCTGTGTGTGTACTTCAGTATTTTAATAGCTATAGCTATTAAAATTAGCAGTATGCGAGCGTTTAATTCCAAGATTTTAATAGCTATAGCTATTAAAATCTTGGAATTGAACGCTCGCATACTGCTTGATTTCAACTCACAAAGATCACAACTGCAAGTTTCAAACCTTGCCTTTCGCCATTAAGCTACATTGTTCTTACGGTTCTATAGCTCTAATCACACGCCGTATACCCTCTTCTCAATTTTCACGCTAAATGACGTATTTAATGAAACTCTATTAATTCTAGGAAACGCGATGCTGTTTTGTGTTTTTGTGACATCTAACTATGGCTTTTTGTATGGTTCAACTACTAAGTCAGTAAAGGCTTATACTTTTCATGCGGACAATTGTCTAATCTCGAGCAATAAGGGTCTTTTCATTCTCTCTCTATTCAGTCAAACAAAGAGATCCCGATATCTCATTTTTACTGTTGTACCCGTATCAAGAGATGCCAGTATCGTCGTATTCAAAGTTTTGATGGATAGCTTCTGGTGGAACAGTAACCTTTTTTATATACACACACTTCTATGCAAAAACTTTTAATTATTAATTCAATATATTCAAGATTTTTATTTTGTTTTTTTCAGTTCGTATTAATTATACCATTACCAAAACAGACATTAGCAAAACAAACTTAATTTTGCAATTACTTGCTAATTCTTTCACATTTTAACATTTTATAGTTGTTTTATTTTGTTTCTTAATTTTTTTGATCTGCACAAAACATTTTTCTTGTGATATGAAGTTTGAAAGTTACAGTTATTTGACAAAGTTATGAAAACCTTAACAGATGTTTTTTATTTTCTCTCCAATTATTTTAACTGCACAAAAAACTTTACTCAGGATATGCAGTTTGAAAGTTAGAATGGCAAATATTGTTATTTATATATGTTACATGTAAATACAATGAAATTTTCTGTGCAAAGATTTATTACCCGGGCAGCGCCGGGCATTCAGCCAGTATTTTTTACAAAAGCTAGTTTAAACAGTTTCAGCATTTTGTTTCTTTGATTTGATATTTTCTGCAAATATTGAAATAGATGAAACATTAAGTGAAACGTGCCAAATCAGTAGCTAGTGCAAAGCCAGTTGTCTGAGATGCTGACAACTTAGAATAGGAACAGGATTTCTACAGCTACTTAGCAGTACATGTATACTAATCATTGTTTGTAGTTATATATTGATAATACAGTTTAGAGGTAAATAAGGAAAGTTATATTGAGTGTAGATTATCCCATTTTTATCACCTGGTTTTTTGTTTTCAAAACTTGCATTGCTTGAAATTTATTAAAAATATCATCAATATTATTAACAGTTTTTATGGGTAATATTGGTAACATATAATGAAAAATGCCTAATTAGTAAGTGATATATAGACTATAATTGTTTAAAATTACTTGTAAAATTCATGAAATAATTATCAGTTTACTACAGGAATGTACGTGTACTTTATTACCACTGTCGTTGCAGACTTACGTTGTGTCCTTCCAATGCAGTCGCCATGCCACTCCGTCAGGAATCGTCAACGTATTCAAAGAGTGTGCGTCCTTTCAGGATAGTCAAGATTTGGATAAGTTTGTATCGGTCGTCGTTCTTGATGAAGTTGGGTTGGCTGAGGACTCAGAGAACATGCCCTTAAAGGTAGCATATTATAGCTCCAACAGAAGACATGCCCTTACAGGTAGCATATTATGGCTTATACAAAGAAAATGCCCTTAAAGGTATACTATTATGGATCATACAGAAAACATACCCTGAAAGGTAGCATATTATGGATCATACAGAGAACATGCCCTTAAAGGTAGCATATTGTGGCTCATACAGAGAACATGCCCTTAAAAGTAGTATATTATGGCTTATACAGAGAACATGCCCTTAAAGGTAGCATATTATGGCTTATACAGAGAACATGCCCTTAAAGATAGCATATTGTGGCTCATACAGTGAACATGCCCTTAAAGGTAGCATATTGTGGCTCATACAGAGAACATGCCCTTAAAGGTAGCATATTATGGCTTATACAGAGAATATGCCCTTAAAGGTAGCATTTTTTGGCTCATACAGAGAACATGCCCTTAAAGGTAGCATATTGTGGCTTATACAGAGAACATGCCCTTAAAGATAGCATATTGTGGCTCATACAGTGAACATGCCCTTAAAGGTAGCATATTGTGGCTCATACAGACAACATGCCCTTAAAGGTAGCATATTATGGCTTATACAGAGAGCATGCCCTTGAAGGTAGCATATTGTGGCTCATACAGAGAACATGCCCTTAAAAGTAGCATATTATGGCTTATACAGAGAGCATGCCCTTGAAGGTAGCATATTGTGGCTCATACAGAGAACATACCCTTAAAGGTAGCATATTGTGGCTCATACAGAGAACATGCCCTTAAAAGTAGCATATTATGGCTTATACAGAGAGCATGCCCTTAAAGGTAGGATATTGTGGCTCATGCAGAGAACATTTCCTTAAAGGTAGCATATTATGGCTCATACAGAGAACATGCCCTTAAAGGTAGCATATTATGGCTCATACAGAGAACATGCTCTTAAAGATAGCATATTATGGCTCATACAGAGAACATGCCCTTAAAGGTAGCATATTACAGCTCATACATAGAACATGCCCTTAAAGATAGCATATTGTGGCTCATACAGAGAACATGCCCTTAAAGGTAGCATATTATGGCTTATACAGAGAACATGCCCTTAAAGATAGCATATTGCGGCTCATACAGAGAACATGCCCTCAAAGGTAGCATATTATGGCTCATACAAAGAACATGCCCTTAAAGATAGCATATTATGGCTCATACAGAGAACATGCCCTTAAAGGTAGAATATTACAGCTCATACAGAGAACATGCCCTTAAAGGTAGCATATTATGGCTCATACACAGAACATTCCCTTAAAGGTAGCATATTATGGCTCATACAGAGAACATTCCCTTACAGGTAGCATATTATGGCTCATACAGAGAACATTCCCTTAAAGGTAGCATATTGTGGTTCATACAGAGAACATGTCCTTAAAGGTAGCATATTGTGGCTCATACAGAGAACATACCCTTAAAGGTAGCATATTATGGCTCATACAGTTTTATTTTTATCAAATTATGTGGAAGCTCCAAATTGGAGTTCATATTTTTCCCAAGTTACACTTAAATTGCTGCTTGCTTACCTTAATTTGCTTGGCCTTAAACCCGCAAGCTCTTAAAAGTGGCTGGTCAAGATTTTCCATTATTTACTCATACCTACATGTAGATGAGGCATGGCATCTCTTCTAACTATTTATCAACTTTTGACAAATAGTTGGAAGAAATGTGTTTAGCAGTAGGAATCCTGTTTAAAACCTCTGAATGCTAAGTTGTCGTCAACTTGCAGGTAACTTCAACTCATTGCCACCAACAAGTCAACTATCTACTTCAGCCGAAGTAGAAAAATCTATTTGTCTCAGCTGCATTATTTTAAGAAAGAAAAACCTGCGGAAAATTTAAAACAATCCGTCAACTCAGCATTTAAATTTGCAAAACCTTTTTTCAAAATTATTTAAATACAAGAGTTTTCATGAACGTCTTTGGTTAAATTACTAATCTACAGTCATTCTAATGCTGATTTTGCTATTAAAGGTTGTTCATTTTCCCCTTTACATGTAACATAGTTTTTGCTTTTGCTTAGTTGATAATTTTTTAGATATTGGTGAACCAGCTTATTCTGTCCAAGAAAAATCTTTACAGGTTTTGTAAGTTATTGAGTATTTTTTGATATACTGAATAACAATGAATTGTTTTGGCATTCTAAACCCTCTCATGCTTTCATTAGACACAAGCTTTGTCTCAAGAACCAAACAGTCTGTATAGCATATTTTAAAGTGAAGCCTTTTTATTTATGCTATTCCTTTTTTGATTTTTCGGTTTCTAAACGGTTCGGTTCATATCTTTCAACCATGTTCTAGGCTTTGCACCCTTTGCTAGAGAATGGATGTGTTGGAAATGAAGAGCCTGCCCCACACAAAAGGTGTGCTTTCATAGGCATATCTAACTGGGCTCTTGATCCTGCTAAAATGAACCGTGGAATTTTCATACAGATTGGTTCACCCGATGATAATGAATTGGAGATCATTGCAAGGTATCAGCAGATATGAGCTATATCACTTGTATATAGCTCATATCAGTTTGTATATATTGCTGAAAGTATACCTAATTTTATATTTAAAAGCCAAGACATGTATACTAACTTACTAAGCACATGATATGATAAAGTTATATTTGTTATTGTAGAAATGCAGTTGTTATTAAATGGTATTAGAGTTACTAAAAACGAAGCGTCAGTGTTTAAATTATTTTTAGGGAGATCTGCCGATCATCTAAAGCGTTGTACAGTAATGTGGATCAGTTCATTGGTAACCTTGCCAAAACGTATCAAGAGATCTGCAAAGCTAAAAAACCGGAAGGAAGAGATATGACTGAGTTTTTGGTCTGAGAGACTTTTACAGGTATCATCTATGTATATAAATCTCAAAGTTTTTTGCTGTCTATAACTGTTTAAATTTTGGAATAATAAGCTTGCTTCGTGCTGGAATTGAAGTCAAGAAGATTTCAACTGCAAGTCTCTAACGGCGCATAGAATCACCAAGCTGTGCAGTTCTTACAATTCTGTTGTTATCATATACCGTATACCTTTTTCTTGATTGCACACGCTAAATTACGTATCAATTGACACATTGCACCTACGGGTTACAATGCCCATTTTATATAATTTTTTTGCCAAACTATGAAACAAGATGCTTTTTCCTACTCACCGTGCTAAGGCTAATTTGTATTCCACCATACGATGTCAACAAAAATTTCAGGCATATTTACCTAGTCAAATATAGAAATGAATTGAACCGCTCAAGTTTAGTAAAACTAAAAATGGTGATAACTATTTGTAAGCAGCCTAAACAACCCTTTTTTGTGAGCTGTTCAGTAAAATTTAAAATTAAAGTTATCTTTTTTAAACATTTTCGTAAGGTTGCTGATAGAAAACTTGGGACAACATCATTATTTAATTTTTAGAAACTGCTCCAGATGATGAAAAATTAAAATTTTAGGTTTTGATGAATGCGATTGAACTCCTTTAGGAAACTTTCGCATTTTGTATTACTGGAAGACGGGTGAAAACATTTTTGAAGTAGAAATGTTTTTCTTTAATTTAATAGATCAATGAAAGATTGTTTTGTTCAATAAAGTATTAGATTGTTTCAAGAAAGAATATGAAAAACTGCATTTCTCAAAGTGGTTTTCTTAAAGACTAGCTATTTTTTTATTTGACAAGTATCATAAGATTTGTCAAGTCAAATTAAGAAACATCATATGTGGAGTGGAATAGTAAGTCAGCATTTTTCGTTTCAAATATCACTATATAACTAATAACTAATATATATATAACTAAAAGTGTTTTCAACAAAATTAGTGATCAAACGTTTTCTTTTTAAAAGTTTATTGCCAGGTAATAAACTTAGTGGTTTTTAATTGTCTCAAAATCTCAAAAAATTTAGGTAAAACATTGTATAAGTTTCAGTAGGCATAAACAATGAAGGAAACCGAATGATTTAAATAGCCTTAAATTATTTTTATTTCAGTCTAATGAAAATGGTGGTCGGCTTTGCACGGCAAACAGGCAAACTAAACAAGAATCAACTAGAACACAGTGTCAAGAGGAACTTTGGAGGCTTTGACCCAGAGGACAGGCAATTTCAACCTATGGATATATTCATAAAACACTGCCCTACTTTTGAGCAACTTGACGACGGTTATGATGGCATGCCAGCAACTGACTCTATTGGGCTTATTAAAGCTGGTCTGGCTGGCACCGGCAGCACGTACGTTAAAAACCACAATAAGCAACACGTGCATCGACATTCCTTCAAAAAATATCTTTAAAAACTAAACTAACATGAAATTTTAAAGTAATTACCAGTTGGCTTTGTCTAGGAGGACAAAGCTGAGATATAAATGGGTTTCTGAGAAAAGTCGACTATAATTTGCCACTAGCAAAATGCTTAAGATCCAAAGTTGCAGTTCAGACACTCACAACTGGTTTATTCTGTTTGATAAACTTAGAATAAGTTGATTTTATTAGTACCTCAGTAAAAGTTTAAAACTTTATACAGTTTAATATAGGTAGAAATGTTTATAATTACTTCAGTAAGAGTTTATAACTCTATTTAGTTTAACATAGGTAGAGGTGTCTATAAGTACCTCAGTAACAGTTTATAACTCTATATAGTTTAATATAGGTTAGAGTGATTATAAAGGCCTCAGTAACAGTCTATAACTGTACATAGTTTAATATACTTAGAAGTGTTTATAAGTACTTCAGTAACAGTTTATAAATCTATATAATTTAAAATACTTAGAAGTGTTTATAAGTACCTCAGTAACAGTTTATAAATCTATATAATTTAACAAAGGTAGAAGTGTTTATAAGCATATCAGTAAAAGTATATCTTTATATAGTTTAATATAGGCAGAAATGTTTATAAGTACCTCAGTAAGAGTTTAAAACTCTATATAGTTTAATATAGGTAGAAGTGTTTATCAGTACCTCAGTAACAGTTTATAACTCTATATACAGTCAAACATGGATTACTCGAACTTTACGGGACCGAGCAAAATATTCGAATTATCAGAGCGTTCAAGTTATCAGAGCACTGTCACAAGTCCGTGTATTTACTTATTTATTAGTAGATACGTTTCAGATATTTTATGCATTCAGTTCCAATATTATTATATTAGTTAGACTATTCACTAGTTTTTTAGTTAGATTATAGTTTCTTTGCATTCCTTTTTATTTTTTTATTGAACACTGCTTTTTAGTTAGTTTACTTGCAGTGGTACCTTGTGGAAAACATATTGTAAAATATGACTATTGATTACCACAATAAAGATTGCTCATATATATACATGTGCATATACAAACTATAATATAAATCAGAAGCGCAAATGGCTTGTTTCAAATTAAATGCTTCTAATGTAAATATAGAGATATAGAGATTTTTCTATCACTTGACATTGGTTTGTTGTTTGAGGTGATGTTACTGCCAGGAAGTTTTTTAGATTGACATTGGCAAAACTTAATCGTTGTTAAAATGCTCAAAAGAAAAGACATCTTTTTCTTCTGAGCGTTTTACCCACGACCAATTTTGCCGATTTTTCTTGAAGTTTATGCAAAGATCACCTCACTTTACTTTGCTTCTGGAGGGCGATCGCTAAGCGGATGTTTGGTATAAATCAAATTTCACTAACCAATTAAAAAAGTCGTTGACAAAAATATTTTGTCGATAGTGGTAATAACGACGCTTATGAATTACGAAAAGTTGAGGTTTACCTCTATGGCTTGGAATAAAATGATTTTCTAAAGCGATAACAACCGTTTTATTAGCCGTTGCAAAAAAAAAAGTTTGAGTTAACAGTGTTGAGTGCGAGTTGTCTATAGCAATTTGTCATTACGTGGGAACGGACCAAATAAACCGTTCGAGTTAACCATGTGTTCGAGCTTTCCGTGGGCGAGTTATCCAGGTTTGACTATAGTTTAATATAGGTAGGAATGTTTATAAGTACATACTTCAGTAACAGTGTATATCTTTATTGAGTTTAATATAGAAGTGTTTATAAGTACCTCAGTAACAGTTTATAACTCTATATATAGTTTAACATACGTAGAAGTGTTTATAATTACCTTAGCTGGAGTTTCTAACTCAATATAGTTTAGTATAGGTAAAAGTGTCTATAAGTACCTCAGTAACAGTTAATAACTCTATATAGTTTAATATAGGTAGAAGTGCTTATAAGCATCTCGGTAACAGTTTATAACTCTATATAGTTTAACATATGCAGAAGTGTTTATAAGTACCTTAATTAGAGTTTCTAACTCAATATAGTATAAAATATAGGTAAAAGTGTCTATAAGTACCTCAGTAACAGTTAATAACTCTGTATAGTTTAATATAGATAGAAGTGTTTATAAGTACCTCAGTATCAGTTTATAAATCTATATAGTTTAACATATGTAGAAGTGTTTATAAGTACCTTAATTAGAGTTTCTAACTCAATATAGTTTAATATAGGTAAAAGGTTTTATAAGTACCTCAGTAATAGTTTAAAATTTTATATAGTTTAATACAAGTAGAAGTGTTTATAAGTAACTCAGTAACAGTTTATAACTCTATATAGTTTAATGTAGGTAGAGGTGTTTATAAGTACCTCGGTAACAGTGTATATCTCTATTGAGTTTAGTATAGGTAGAAATGTTTATAAGTAAAAGTTTATACCTCTATATACAGTCAAACATGGATAACTCGAACTATACGGGACCGAGCGAAAGTGTTCGAATTATCAGAGCGTTCAAGTTATCAGTGCACTGTCACAAGTCCGTGTATTTACTTATTTATTAGTAAATACGTTTCAGATATTTTATGCATTCAGTTCCAATATTATTATATTAGTTAGAATATTCACTAGTTTTTTAGTTAGATTATAGTTTCTTTGCATTCCTTTTTATTTTTTTATTGAACACTGCATTTTAGTTAGTTTACTTGCCGTGGTACCTTGTGGAAAACACATTGTAAAATATGACTATTGATTGCCACAATAAAGATTGCTCATATATGTACATGTACATATACAAACTATAATATAAATCAAAAGCACAAATGGCTTGTTTCAAATTAAATGCTTCTAATGTAAATATAGAGATATAAAGGTTTTCCTATCACTTGCCATTGGTTTGTTGTTTGAGGTGACGTTACTGCCAGGAAGTTTTTTAGATTGACATTGGCAAAACTTGATCGTTGTTAAAATGCTCAAAAGAAAAGACATCTTGTTCTTTTGAGCGTTTTATCCACGATCAATTTTGCCGATTTTTCTTGAAGTTTATGCAAAGATTACCTCACTTTACCTTGCTTCCGAAGGGTGATCGCTAAGCGGATGTTTGGTATAAATCAAATTTCGCCAACCCTTTAGAATAGTCGTCGAGAAAAATATTTTGCTGATGGTGGTAATATCGACGCTTATGAATTACGAAAAGTTGAGTTTTACCTCTATGGCTTGAAAAAAAGTGATTTTCTAAATCGATTACAACCGTTTCGGTAGCCGTTTGGAAAAAAACAGTTCGAGTTAACAGTGTTGAGTTCGAGTTGTCTATAGCAATTTATCTTTCCGTGGGAACGGACCAAAGAGACCGTTCGAGTTAACCATGTGTTCGAGCTATCCGTTGGCAAGTTATCCATGTTTGACTGTAGTTTAATATAGGTAGAAGTGGTTATAGGTGACTAAGTAACAGTTTATAACTCTACATATTTTAATATAGGTAGAAATTTTTATAAGTACCTCAGTAACAGTTTATTACTCAATAGTTTAATATAGGTGGGAGTGTTTATATGTACCTCAGTAACAGTTTATAGCTCTCTATAGTTTAATATAGGTAAAATTGTTTATAAGTACTTCAGTAACAGTTTATTGTTCTATATAGTTTAACAAATGTAAAAGTGTTTATAAGCACCTCAGTAAATGTTTATAACTCTATATAGTTTAATTTAGGTAGAAGTGTTCATAGGTACCTCAGTAGCAGTTTATAACTCTATATAGTTTATTCTAAGTATAAGTGTTTATAAGTACTTCAGTAACAGTTTGTAACTCTATATAGTTTAATGTAGGTAGAAGTGTTTATAAGTACCTTAGTAATAGTTAATAACTCTATATAGTTTAATATAGGTAGAAGTGTTTATAAGTACCTCGGTAACAGTGTATATCTCTATTGAGTTAATATATGTAGAAGTGTTTATAAGTACCTCAGTAACAGTTTATATCTCTATATAGTTTAATATAGGTAGAAGTATTTATAAGTTCTTCAGCAACAATTTATAACTCTATATAGTTTAATATAAGTAGAATTGTTTATAATTACCTCAGTAACAGTTTATAACTCGATATTGTTTAATGTAGGTAAAAGTGTTTATAAGTACATCAGTAAAAGTTTATACATCTATATAGCCTAGTATTGGCAGATGTGTTAAATTGACTGCTGTTCAATATGCCTACTCTTAGTTTGGTTAAACTTCATCACTACTAACTAGGCTGTTGTGTAAATGGCTACTGTAGTATATCTATTTCTTGTAAATATGTTTATCATAATTGCATGTACATACACATATTATGCGTTTAGGGCAGACAGTCGCTACATGCTGATACTAACAGAAAGCCTGAGTGTCCTCAATGTGATCCTCGATGAGTTTTGTGCACAAAACCTGGAGCCTAAGGTTGTGTTTGGTAGCAGATTCAGTGATGACATCTCATATACTCAGGTATACTTTTATTAGCCTTTTCAGGTACCGTTTTTATGCCTTGGTACATGATAAATTAGGCCCTTTTTTGACAAGGCGGCAAACCTACAATAAACCTAAACTTGTGCATGGTACTCGATCATGGTTTTGAGTTCCTTTAGGGTCTGAGTTGAAGGGATTTTTCTTTTGACACTTTTGCTTTTTGTAGGAGTAATGTAGCTTTAAAGGTTCTAAACCTGCCTTAAGATAAAACACACAAACATAAGTTTTTAAAAATCTGGTCAGGATTCATTTTTACTTTTAAAACGATCTTTTTTATAACAACACGCTATTATTTGTTATTGTATGAAACTTTCCATCTAATCACTAACAGTATAACATATATATTTTATTATTTAATAATTTCTTTTGTATTGTTATATGAGAAAATGTCTATGTGGAAAGGTTAATAATATTCAAAATGTTCAAGTCCTAAAGCAATGTTGGCTTGAAAAATATGGCGGTAAATGGCTAATGATTAATATACTTGAACAAATCATTTCGGTCGATCCAAAATTTGCCATATTAATTGGTGATGGAGTATTTCAGATAGAGAGTTAGATTTTTCATGCTATAAAAGCAATTATACATATGTACTATTATCTGGAACAAGTAATTTAATGGTTACAAACTAAAGATAAACATTAAGATAACCTCATGGTATAATATGCAAATGACTCTAAAATGCATGATAAAAAACATTTTAGGTTCGCTAGAATATATCCTAAAAGGAAGATTGTTAGAGCTACTGATATCTTGCACATCTTATTTTATTTTGTTATGGCTGTTTTGCTATTGTCGTTGGCTAAAAGAATAAGCATTTTGTTTCTGAAAATAATCAGTATCTGAAAGTTTATTTGTATTAAAATAAACTGGCAGTGATAAAATACGCCAAATAGATAAATAAAACACATGCAAACATAAAATTAATAGGTTGCATATGCATGTGTTCTGAATTTGTGTGTGGTTATAGTCGTGAAGAGCAAGAGGTTCTATGACCTAGAACTAAGATTTTTAATAAGGCAATGCATTTTGTTAAATATAACTAATCGTACAAGTAATGCTTTGGATTTTTCTGCATCCATGATTTCAGATGCAAGTTCAATGGGTAAAGCTCCACTCTATAAGTACAAATAAAAAATTAACAGGATTTAAATGTGCTTCAATATTTTATTCTTCATCTGTCTGAAGTCATGGTTAGCTTAAAAGATTGCTTTGTACGGGATTCAAACTCATTAAGTTCATAAGTTGGAATCATGAATTCTTTATCACACATTTTTATTATTTGGGCTTTATTTGTACAAAATTATTTTATTTTGTATTTATTTTGCCAAAGTATTAGCAAATTATAAGAATGAAAATATGAAAAGTAGATCTTAAGTATGCTAGCAACAGGTTTTTACTATTCAGTTATCAAGTAGGTGACATGAAAACTGTCAAATTTTAGCTAATTGTAAATAAAATTAGGACTTACATTACATCAATAATTAGAAGTAAAAACCAAAGTAGCCCTGTATTTGGGCTGAGAATATAAAAAACTCATGATACCAGCCATTTATTTTGTTTACTTACAAATTATTTTTCAAAGTTTTGAGTGATCAGTTTTTTTACACTGCAAGGTCTTCAAAGCTGTTTCTGTTTCATACACGATACTATCATATAAAAATACAAATTTCTTCAAGTAGATTTTCAGTTGCAAATAACTTAAAACAACTGATAAAATTGATACAAACTGAGAAAACACAATAAAAATCATGAATGTTCTAAATAGCTGATAACAATGAGTAAATAAAAGTGTATGTATAAAAAAGGTTACTGTTGCAGCAAAAGCTATCCATCAAAATTTTGAATACAACAACATTAGTATCTGTCGATACTGAGAAACGAGATATGAAACTAAATAAACCAGTGAAGCACCTGAGTGTATTTTGTCTGACCGAACGTACGGAGAATGTACATATTTAGCATATGCAAAAAGTACATATTTAGTTTATAGCCTGCACATGATAACAATAGATGAGATAGTTTGGAATAATAAAAAACTGCTTAGCTTAGCGGTTAGATGCGGCGGTTTAAAGACTACCAATTTTGGAAGTCACAAAGTTCAATTATAGTGGATCTTTTATTGATTGATTTTGATCGCTATAACTGGACATAGAAATTTATATATAAAAATTGGTAATCTAAAAAGGTAAAAATTGATTCTTCTTATATTCTATAATAAAATAAATTAAATTTAAATATATGATAAGTTTTGTTTGATGAAATATTTGGTACAGGCCATTGCTTTAACAACTTTAATCACACTGGGAAACATTACACAGAGTTAAAAGTGTTTGCAAGTTAATTTTTCTATTTATAGTGGAGAGAACAATGTAAAACTATATTTTTGAGTGTGTATAAAGATCACATGATGTCATCACTAAACTTCAACCTGGTACAGCCGGTTCACCTTTATTGTCTAATTTCAAAGTTTCAAGGATCTTTTCAAAGCGGATTTAAATCAAACGTAAATGTGAAAACCTTGATTTCCTGAATTATTTTCAGATTTAGCTAGCAATAAGCTATATAAAATTATGCTTGAACTTAATTTTCTAAGTTAGATATTTAAAGACATTCTTCAAATCAATTTTATAGCTAAATATCTAGTCAAATTATAAATATATACATATATGTATATTTATATCTATATACAAATATATATAAACATATATATTTATAACTATCTAGAATATAACTTTTGGAGTTTTTTGATCTATTTCAAAATGACCAACAACTTTGTAGATAAAAAATTTTAAATATGTAATTTTTCAGGTCGAATTCAAACAAAAAAAGTAGCTAGAATAATGTAGCGTGATAATGATTTATACCTTTCTTAAATTGGTTTTATACAACGTTTCATGGTGATAGTCAGGGATTTTTAAGAAGGTAATAACGTATAATCAGTAATAACCCATAATCGATGAAAAAAAATTTAATTCTACAATTATTGTAACAATTATTTGTTCGGCATATCTATTACTCATCTATTACATAATATGTCCTGCCTAAAACTTAGTTATTTAAAAATTTAGTTCTCAGTTTTTAAAACACAAATTCACTAATGTTAACAAGTCAGTCACTAATGTTAACAAATATATCCTACTCATAAGCATGTGGAAGATAAATTACTAACCTCTTAAGACTTGAGACGCTTTGCACTTCAAATACATGTATAAATATTTTTTGTTGCAGAAATTCTGTTTAGCTCTATAGCTTTCACAATTGCAAACCGGTTTTGCTGTTATTAGTATTAGGATATACTCTGTTACTTCGGCATGCAACTTCTGCGCAATTTTCTGCAACATAAAATATAAGGACTGAGTTTATTAGTGCTACGTTAGCCAGTCATTAGAAGAAGCCCAAGTTATCTTATCTGGCTTTCTATTTGCAACATAAATGTATGTCAGGTGTGCCACAACGTCTACCGAATAAAAATGTGCATGGACATGGGAAGGCCAGTAATCCTACTCAACCTTGATGATCTCTATGAAAGCCTTTATGAGACACTCAATCAATATTTTTCTACGTGGGGAAATAAGAAGTTTGTGGACCTTGGTCTCGGAACCCACAGAGTGAAAGCTTATGTTCATGACTCATTCAGGTGATTTTAACAAATATAAATTGAACGTCAGATATTTGAAGGATCATTCCTCGCTTTGTTTTATTTAGGGCTCTAACCCACTTTTCATAGATATACTGAAATCAACCTACTGCTAAATTTGAATATGTGTATATTAAAAGTTCTGTTTTAGACTTGTGCTGATAGCAGAGAAGAGCAAAGTACACTCACAGTTTCCTACCCCTCTAATAAACCGACTAGAGAAGCACTACATGTCAGCTACATCCTTCCTTGACGAGGGCCAGAAAGGAGTCAGAGACAGGCTAGAGAAGTGGATGCAAAAATTCTGTAAACCTAAAAAGACTTTAAGGTTAGCATTTACTTTTTAATCTCTCATCAATATATATACTAGAAATTCCACTGTCATACAGCCCACTACCAAAGTGATAATAGAGAAAGAAAGGGTACTGCTGATTGAGGAATGCAATATTTGCAGTCAAATGGCACTGCAGGGCAATAGGAGAACTGCAATGGTAGCTGTAATAGTAGATGTAATGTACTGGGTGTTATTATGTACAACAAACAGCAACAATGAAAGGAAAACTTTATGTTTATATCTCTCCCATGCAATAGGAGAAATGCAATATTAGAAGTAAAAGGGAAAGCTGCTGTAATATACACAAGCTGGGGGGCTGTATGTCATTGGTCATAGCAACCAATATCAAGAAGTTGTGATATTTATCTAGATTTCTGTATTTATATGTAAAAGATTTTGCTGAATTTAAAAATCTAAACATATTTTAGCTGGTATTTAGATTTTCACATATGGCACACCGTTGGTCACTATATACTTTGATCTTGTAAATTCAAATGATTATTCTTGTAACTAAATCTTATAATAATCTTATAAAATCAAATAATTATTCTTACAATTAAATACTGTAATAATCTAATAGAATTATTAGAAAAATATCATTGTCATTTCCTTTACTTTACCCGCTTTGGACATCAGTTGTAATACCATTATCTACTCATTATAAGTGTCCAAAATGTCAGTTACTTTGAAATCGGCAAAAAAGAAACTATTACTTTTCTGTACTTTCACCTTAATTACAGAAACCTCCGGCAAACAGACAATGCCATAGACTGATGAAATGTGCACGATTTTCTCGTGAAATGTGCACGATTTAAAATTTATACTATCTGTCGCACGGCTTTATTGGCGTTTTGCTTGCGGGTCTTAATTTTGATTTAAAAAGCTTGTCAGGTTTTAATGGCGATTTTAGGCCAAATTAATCTGTCTAGTTATGTATTATCTGACAATACATACAATATCCGACAATAACCGACAATATCTGACAATCTACGATATCCTAAAACTTACCCATCTGATCAGATGGGTAAGTTTTAGGATATTGTCTCAGCTTTTCAAAGACTTGGTAACATATTTAAATAGGTTTATATGTGTTTTCCATCATTATTATACTTAAACGACTCTACACAAAGATTGTTTAATTCTTTGATGAGATTTCGGTACAAGGACTTGGTTACGGCGGATAATTTTTTGGGAGTTGTGTGCGCATATGCATTTATCATAAAGCTCCCAAACAATCGCTTCGCTCGTGTTTAGTCGTGAGATGAACTAACAATTTTTTACTAAATATTCTTGCGGCGCTATAACATTGTGTCACGCCCAGCGCTCAAAATGCTGACAACCTGACAACACCCTGATGAACACAAAATGGGAAAAAACAATGTAAATATCGCAAAAAGGTTTTAGTACTAATTTGTCTAGTTTTAATATATGCAACTCTTAAAGTTCATAGTTATTTTCTAATTTTAATTTCTTTAAAATGACATGTACAAATGAGTATATATATATATATATATATATATATATATATATATATATATATATATATATATATATATATATATATATATATATATATATACTCATTTGTACATGTCATTTTAAAGAAATTAAAATTAGAAAATAACTATGAACTTTAAGAGTTGCATATATTAAAACTAGACAAATTAGTACTAAAACCTTTTTGCGATATTTACATATATATATATATATATATATATGTAATATATATATATATATTACATATATATACATTATATATATTATATTATTATATTATATATATATATATACATTATATAATATATATAATATATATATATAATATATATATAATATATATATATAGTATATATATATATATTTACAATATATATATATACATATTCATGCTACAGACAGTACTGTTTCGGCTATTGAAGCCTCATCAATGCAGCTCAGAGCTTTGGCAAGGGACACAAATCCCATTACCAATATATATATATATATATATATATATATATATATATATATATATATATATATATATATATATATATATATATATATATATATATATATATATATATATATATATATATATACATCTACATACATTTATATCTTTATATACGCGTGTGGTTATAAAATGTTTGATTTATGTATGCATCTACATACGTGCGGCTGTCTATATTTATTTGTGTGTGCATAACTAACATAAAGAATAGGTAGGACTTGGCATTTGCCTGCTGTGAGATTTGATGATACGACCTTACCTCTCATCACACTGCCCTCTAAATGAATAGTACGGTAGGAGAATATTTGACCACATATATTGGCAAGAGGAACAACTAATCTTCACTCTAAAGCTCATTCAATATATTTTCTTTTCATATTAAAAGCCAAGCATGCCCGATGACTTGTGAAAGCTGTGATACTCATCTGAGCTCACCGTATCATCTTGTGCCTTGCCACCATTACATCGGAAAATGTTGCGGTGATCGTATGACCTGGCAACAACCTAAAACTTGCCCGAAGAAAGACTGTGGCAAAACTTTAGATGAAGACTTTCAGTGGCAGGTTGATGAGACTGCGCTAAAACACAGGCAAGAGCAAATAATGGTAGAAACTCCTCATTATTTTTGTTGTAGATCTATTCTCTTTCAGTATTGATACTGCACTTTACTTTCTCTCTGCATGCTACTCTGTTACAAGTATAACTACAAGTATAAACATATCTGACAAGCTCGTTCAATTGCAGTGGTGTAAGCTTATCATCAATATTGTTTTTATGTGGTACATTCTCATTGTTAGGTTCCAAAGAAATGATACCTTTGCAAAGTAGAACATCATATAATCACACTTATTCCATAGGAAGGAGGAAGAATAGGTGTGATTAATTGTAACATGTTTTATGCTTAAAATTAGTTAGTACTGATGCATACAGTTGAAGCTACATGAAAACATAAACTATGGTATGATTATAAGCATTGCTATTTTTGTAACAGATTAGAAAAGCAATACTAACATAATTGCTGTTGCCTTGGGATATCTGTGCCATTAGTCAATGTACAATGTATTTGAATCATTTACTAGCAGCTATGTTGACGAAGTTAAATATCCAACACATTTTATGCAAAATGAGAATATAAAAACATTAGTGAATATGTCCTTCAAGCCTCGCTTCATAGACTAGCAATGTATACTGGTACAGTTTATATGTCAGAAGATGAGAGGTTAGCGGCTACATGAATTTATTCTATTTTACATCATTGATGGTTCTCATTTTACTTTTAGTTTAGTCAGACCTTCCTTTATGATCAACAACTACAGATTAACTTTGAACATTTAAAATTATTTTCCTGGTTTTGAATTTATTTCAACATCTTTGATCTTTCAAAAAAATTTAAGATAATGCCACTTGTTATTAAACAAAATTTAAACCAAAATAATAATAGATTTCAATGTTTTGTATTTATGATAATATTTTAATCAGCATATTTTCCATTTGTATTTTTAAATTATTGGTGTAAAAATGATTAGATTTCAACTCATTTGTTTATACTTTAGCAAAACAAGATATTTTACAAAAACTTTGCCAAACCTAATTTGGGCAAAAAATTTATAATTTTTGCTATTAGTATGATAGCTGTACTATAACTTGTAAAGAATCTGCTTACCTCACCAATGTCAAAGATTTTCGTGTTGTAGAAATGATGTAAATTTTAGATAAGACTAGCTGTATTATCCATTTTCGTTTATTTAAATGACTATGTAATTTTAATAGCTGCATACATTAAATTAATGAAAATTTGTAAAATGTCAAAGATCACTAAATGATTCTCCTTCTTTGCTCGTGTGATTTTTAAAATGGGATACAAATTTAAAAAAGAAAATGTTGTGATGTTCAATGACTAATAGAAACTATCTTATTGACAAGTGTCAATAATTCCGTGAATAAAATATAGCGAATTCTCTGTGTAGTACCAATCTGTTTATATTGATGTGCAGAACAGATATTAGTACAGAAAAGTGAAATAAATATTCTTGTCAGAATATGATAACATATAAAAAGTAACAATAATGAACACCATATAACCTTCAAAGCGGTTTTAGTAAATGTTTTTAATTTTATGACACCTAAAATAGACACAAATTTAGAAAAATAAATTTTGGTGTTTAATAACCAATAGGTAACCAATAACTAATAACCAATATTGCTAAATCACTATTTAGCAATAATGATAATAAGAAAATGAAGACTTATGCATACACACGGGGCAAGATCAGTTTCATAGTCAAATGGAAAGGTTTCTTTTTACGTATCTTTTGCGATTTTCTGCTCTGCGATACTTTTATTCAATTATCGTACTTTTCGGACTATAAATCGCACCCCTATATAAGCTGCATCTGCTTTATTTTCCAAAAAACAATAATAAAACAAAACATAGGCCGCCCCTTTGTATAGGTCATAAAGCTCATGACGGTACTTTTTAACGCGACAGGAACTTTGCTGTTTAAAACGAACAGTGTCTAACGGCACTGTTTCGTATTAACCAACACTTTTTAACCTAGTGCCTAACGGAACAGTGCCGTTAAGCATTGTTTCGTATTTTCTTTCACTGCTAGAGTCGCACTAACCGGATATTCTGGTTAATGCGCCCTAGCGGTCAAAGAAAAAGCCACAGAATAGCCGCACCCTTATATAAGCTGCATGGTTCAAATCATCAGAAAAACATAGCGGCTAATAGTCCGAAAAGTATGGTAGGTACTGTCATTTGTGATAAAAACCTTTTATATTATATGCTACGTCGTGTGATGTTTGTGACATACTAAGGCTTCTCGTATACTTAGTTAGATGGGTAACCATGCTAGTAAATTAAAACTGTATTTCTCTGATTGCACTCCATTGTTAAGCAGTGCTAGTTACGATGTTAGTTACTCTGTGAAACAATATTACACGTATGTGAAACTGTTGCATGTATCTACAAACTACCAGTGATGTAGCAACAAGTAGAAGCTTTTGTCACAGAAAATGGCAGCATTTATTGAATAAGGAACCAGCAGAGCAGAAATGTAACACATATTGAACAAAAACATTTTTCATTCAACTATAAAACTGATTATAGAAATTTTCATGGGAGAGTAGTTAAGAGTATATCGCAATGTAAATTTTTGTTGAGATTAGATAAAAGGACAGAGTTTTCATTTTTACGTAGTAATTAGCGGAATGCCCGGCGTTGCACAAGTATTAAAAATCAGCTTGTAAACAATGAGTGGTAATGTAGTTGCCAGCCACGCGCCATTAGCCTGGCACATTGCCATTGGCTAATTTGGGTAAGCTACTAATAAGAGCTAATTACTTTCTCTCATAGGAGATCAAGCATAACATTACGATGTGCCATAATAGACAGCGGTAGCTTATTTTCACCCACCTAGTGACATATATCGCCAAATGAAACCATCAATCTCGCATAGCTAAATTAGTAAGGCTAACAAACGAGAGGTTCTGATATGAAATCTTCTGTGATATGGATTTTTTATTCCGATATTTAATAGCTATAACTGGACAAAGAGAACTACACACAGAATATGAGATTTATATATACAGTTTAGAAATACATAGAGTCATCGCAATACTAAAAATAATAATTATTTGTGATAATTGTGTTTTCCAGCTAAACATAAGCAATTTTTTATTGCAGACAATACTTTGAAAATTCCAATGTCACATCATCATTCATTGGCTACAGTTCAGAGATGGGCTCACTCATTGTGAAACAGACATCAGAAGAAGTTGCTCCATTAGGTCGGTCTTATGGCAAGCTTTTTGAGGAGGTAAAAACCTAACAAAACATGTTCTCTGGTGAATATTTAGTAAAATATTCAATTTGTGCTTTGGTTTCAGTTGGCCCATTCAAAAAAACTTGGCTTGAGTAGTGTTTTCCAGAAGTTATACATGTGTTTTGTTACATAGAAAACTTTCAAGTTTATTACTGCCGTATGTAGGACTAACAGTTTACTTCATATTAATAAACAAACCTAGTCCAGTTTGATCTAGGTGGTTAATAGAAATTCTGAACCTTTGACACCTATTTTGACGATTAGACTTTACTTAAAAATACTTTTTCAAAGCAGTTGCATCTTTGTTTTTTGTTTACCAAATTTATCCACTAGATCTCCTTGAATTTATATCCCATCAGATTATGATTGGAAAAATTTATCTTTACTGCAATTCATTTTACTATTGTTAGTATTTTCTGAAAATTAAATTAATTACAATGTCTGCAATAAAATTGCATTTCTGCTCAAGCAGTTTTTACATCTTGTATTAGTAAATCTGAATGTATTATAGGAATTGAGCAAAGGTAAGGAGAATTATTTAATGCATTTTTCAAATTTTTGTTTAGCGCTAAAATCTGTTATTCAGCTGTTGATGTACTATTTGGCTTTATAAACATAAATAACACTTTTACCTATCTTAGAAACATGTTAAAATGATATAAATCATTTTAGTATAATAAAATCTTCAACTTAACAGTTTTTGTTTCAATAGCAAAATTTCCGACATTGCGCGGGTATTAAAACAGCTTATAAACAGTGGCAGGTAATGCAGTGACGTGATACTTGCCATTAGCCTGGCACATTGCCAATGACTAATTTGAGCGAGCTAGTATCCATATTGCTAAGCTTATTAATAAGATCCGAGAGTGCAAGCTTTAGTGATATTACGCCGAAGTGTAATGCAGTCAGTCGTTATGCGTATTTTAACTTACATAACCACTCATATCGCCCAAGTAATCCAATGCATCTCACATAGTTCAATTGGTTAGCTTATTGCCTGGTGAAATGAAGGTTGCAGGATCAATTTTTCTGCGATATGGATTTCTCATTCCAAGATTTAATAACTATAGCTGGACAGACTGAATCACAGACCGAATCACATACCGACACTGAGATTTATATATATATATAGACTGAGACGTAGGCAGCAGACTGAAGGTTAAATAATATCTGAATTATAGTAATCTAATCTTAGCATGAAGTCATAGCACCTGTATCTGCTCTACAGATAATTGAATTTAGGAAATGGAAAAACTGATGATACCGTTTTGTGCTCATTCGGAACGTTTTTACAGTAACAAAAACACAGCTTTTGTGTGCAGTGTTTTTAGAAAACTTACGGCCAACTAAAAGTGTCAATAATTGAATGTAGAGCGATTTCAATATTTTTTGAGCGAATTTTGCTGAAAGTCCTAAAGAAACTTATGCACTTAGAAACATAATGGAGATGATATGCCATGTATTAACCTAATGTACTTGATCAATATCAGATATATGAACGGTCAAAGAAGAGTTTAGTGGAGTGTTGCGCAGCGGAAAGCATACTTCGACTAGACAGAACCATCTTATCGGAAGAGTCGGAAAAGATTCAAAAGTGGTATATGGAAGAGCAGCAACATGAAAACTTCCTTCAATATGTGGATCATCAGATGTCTCTCTCAGATGATCAGAGTCTGCTCATTCAGGTCAGACCAGGCAATCTTAGTGTTTTATTGGTTTCCCAGATTAGGTAAATTGTAAAAACTTGTTTGCTGTTGTTATATCCTTGATTACTATTCATACAACAGATCTGTTTATGTTTGCTTGACACATTAATTTTACAGTTAGCTGATATACCTTTACAACGATAAATGTTTAGAACTTTTGGGTAAACTTTAACTACATTTTTTGCAGTCATAACAACAAACTTAACTTTTTCCTGCAGAGTTTTGCCACAGGAGCTTTTTAATATGTCCAACCATCAAAAGATTAAATTTTGAAAAATCTAAAAAAATTTACCTGTGCATGTATGTCAGTTCTTTTTGCATGTAAAGCATTCTATTGTTTTGAAGATTTCTTGTGACTTACTCAAAGTATTCTTTGTAATGAAATCTTAATTTATTATTCAACTTTTTCGTTTTTTTATGGTTAGACCTGCTTGTTGATTAGAAACAGGCATTATGCCTAAAAACTAAGTGCCGTCACACGTAAGTTTGTTTTATTGGTTTGCCTAAGGTTTGGTTTAAGGTTTGCTTGATATCAGCCTTTAAACACTTGCAACCAGTTCATAATTTTTCATTAGGCGACGACTTTTGCTGAGCTCATGAATAAGGGAGATATCGCTTCTCTTCAAAAAGAACTAAATGATGAAGGAAAAAGTTGTGATGTCCAAACCCTCTTTCTGAGAGACTATCAAAAAGAGAGCCTTTTCACAAATGCTATCAGGTTGGTTCTTTTTGTATATTTTAAACAGGACTCTGTCTTTGAATAAAAATTACAATAAACATGCATTGCTTAGGGTTTGCTACAAGTTTTTCACCCTGTTGTGTTAAATTTTAGTAAATGTGTTTTTGAGAATATTTTACAAATTATAGTTAAGCAGCAGAGGCAGTTGAACATTTTCAAGTATTGCCATAAGGTTCTCAAATAAAACAATAGAAATACAGTGGAATCTCGCTCTTCGAACGGGTCGGTTCTCGACCAATTTGGTTTTCGACCAAAAAAATTGAGATTTGTTTGTTTCGGATCTCGAATCTAAATTCGGTTCTTGACCAAACCAAAGCACGCACATTAGAATTAAACGTTCGAAACAGCTCCGGAAACAACATGGAAACATTTGTTAACAAAGGAAGAGGCAAGTTACCGCCCAAGAACAGCTCCGTTCACAGAGGAAGAAGTAAGTTGTGCTTCATAAATTCCTTACAAAAAGGAAGGAATTGTCTTGGATGACGTCCCTCTACCGAAGATATTTGCTAAAGAGACAAATCCTCTTTTAGAGTTACCCTAAATGGTTTTGGAGGAGGATTCTCCTTCAAAAATGTGAAGTAAAAGTGCTGTTGCTGTTTATATTTTCTTTTTTACACAATTTTTGTTGTAACAGATCTGTTGTATTTTGGCTGTTTTATTATCAATTTTGGTATTGTATCTTAACCTAGAATGTTTTCGATGTTTGAAGAGCAAAACCTACAATATTTTTACTTTTTTTTCATCATTATCTAGATCTAATTTATCTAGGTCTAGTATCTAGGACTTTTTTCTAGTATATTCGTGATATAATTAGAAAATCTTTTATTAAAAGTGAACACTATCTATATCTACCCGTTTTTAATTTTAGTTTGTAGTATACAATCCAGTTTATGGTCTAAAATGTTGAAAATACTTTACCGAAGTTGTTTATTCGGCTTAGAACAGATTAAGATTTACATATATTAATTCTAATAGGAATAATTGTTTCAGATCCCGAACAACTCGATTTTCAAACAATCTTTTGGAACGGATTATGCTCAAGAACCGAGGTTTCACTGTATAGTGAAAACCTTTGGTACAAATTTCTGCTTTATTTTTACTAAAAGTCTTACGAAAAGCACAATAAAAATTTACAATTTTCTTAAACTGTGCTTTTCATCTGCTGTATACAACATATACCAACTATTATCTGTGAACCTGGTGCTAAAATGAGACTAAATTTTGTAATTTTGTCTATGGCTAACAGCTCTTTTAGTTCAATCAGCTTTTTCTATAATCCAGTAACTATAAGATGGCTTTAAACTATAACATGAACTTTAAAAAGAAGTCCTGAACAAAGATCTTTGTTGATAAAAACCTTTACTAACAGGAATTGTAATATTTCTAGAAGTAACAATAAAACCCGTCCTAAAGGTTACTGAGCATCTATCGGTTTTCTTTAAGTAAAATTTGTAAATTTGTTGTTATAATACAACTGATCATCCCATTGCACGCTTTAAATTATTTTCTATTTTCAGAAATTCGTTGCCCATAATCTTAAAAGTATTTTTGAGGAGAACTATATTACTTTTAATATGTGAGTCTATTTATTGTTTTTAATAGATTTAAGAATTGACCTACAATATTCTTTTACATAAAAGACAAACATCAAGAATTTTAATGCAGTGAGTCTTATTCATTAAATGGAACTACTTTTTGTAGGCAAGAGTGTCAGTGTAGATACACCTAAAATAGTACAGAACATTTTATATCGGTCAAAATATCATTCTCAAAGGACCGTGCATTAAGTATTTGTTCTAACGAATACTGTGTAGTGACCTAGGATTTTACTTTTTATCATACCATATGTTCACACATATAAGCTTACCTCGCATATAAACTGACCTTAAGAAATCTGCCTTGGATTCAGAAAGTTTCTAAAAATTTGCATGTAAACTGACCCAATAAATCGTAACACGCCGTACATACCTATGAAACAAGAAGGTTGCAGAAGTGAAGTGGAATTAGTACAAAATGTTTTTGATTAGTAGTTAGTAAGCAGATGCATAATCAGCCTGTCGTGTCTCTATTTAATTGAAGAGAAACAATCATCTGTTTGGGTCTAACATATGGAAAACTTGTTTGCATCTCACTCTAACCTTAGTTTCACTTAGGTTAGAGTGAGATGCGGAGCAATAGCAGTAGTGAGAGTCAGTATTTATTTTTATTGGTAGTACTAGCGCCGTAAGCCATGGTAAATAGTGGTAATTCATCTGAGTCAGAACATGCACACTCATGTTGCAGCATGAACTCATGCTGCAACACGTTTGTAGCTTTTTCATGGCATCAGATGATATAATATTTTATGCTAATTGATTTGGTCAATTATCGAAGTAACTTTTATGCGGAATTCCAACATTTGGTCTGACCGAATATTTTATTATCTCGTTATAGAGTTCATTTACAAGCAAAATATTTAATGGTAATGGTAGCCATTATTTAAGAAGCAGTGTAAGACATTCGTTTCCTTTTATAGGTAAAATCAGACATTTCTTTGATAAAACCTTTTTAACTGTACTAGCGATACTATTAACGCAATTGCATGCGACATGCGTAAAATGTATGTGATCATGTTTATGACCAACTAACCACAGACCGTATTGCTGTTTTATCATACTTTTACCAAACAAGAGGACTTTGCTTTGGTGTCCACACTCTTATCATAAAAACAGTAGCTAGACAGGCAAAAGGCGAAATGCTTTCCGAATGGTTTCATTGCATTTCTTTTTTGATGAATTTTCACACACAGTTTTTTTTACAAGCCACCTATTGCACAACCCATAAAACAAGCTGTAAGTAAAAGGCTACCAGCTGTATTTTTAGCATGATTTAAGTTTTAGTTGTTGAACCTAAGTTGGCATAATGTTATTTCATTTGCTTTTGATCAGAGTTAGGCGCAAATAAGCCGGACCCCTTGGCTTGGTAATTTTGTGTGTTCTCGAATCAGCATATATACATTGGTATGCAGTACTTCATTTTATTGTTGGAAGTTCTGTTCAGCATATAAATGTATATCTCTTGTCTGATCGATTTGATAAGCCAAGTATTTTCATTATTATGAGCATTCTAAGTTTTCAAGTAACTAAGCGTATTGCAAGTAGAAGAAAAATAATTCCATTATGATAAGTTCCAAATTATTTTGTGTGTAGAACATAGGTAGTCTTTCAAAGCTAATGTTTTCCATATTACAGGAAGTTCTACAGCAAGCAGTTGACTACCGTCTCAAGACTGTTGATCATACAATGTGAAGCCGCTCATGAGAATATTGAGCTGTTAGACTCAGTCAGGTACATCATTCAGAGAGAGATATCGAGCCAATGCCAGAAATGTCACACTGTTCTATTGTTGAGTCTTTCTAGAGGTCATCCTTTCAGTGGATATCAAGGTAAACTAAACTTTATTGAATGGAATACAGTAAAGTACGGTATACTATATATACATATAGTTAAATGATTTTAGACTAAAACTTTTTCGCGGCAGCTACAACATTGTTTCGCTCTAGTCCGGCTGTGACTGATGGTTTTGGCGAGATGATGTGGTGTACAGATGGCGCCTATTAAATTTTAAGCTCTTTATGCACACATTTAGGCATATTATATAAGATTTTTGTGATAGACGTATGTTGCAGCGGTTTGTTCTGTTGTTGTAAGTTTGACATGCGCTTTTATTTTTTCAAGTTATGCTAATTTTTGTGGTTGTCTTTCAAGTTCCATGTGTGTTTACTAAGTTATGACTGATTTTGTTTACTTTTCTAATTAAATAAAAATTTGTAGGTATTATTTAGATCTGAATTTGAATTCTGATAATAAATCCCATCATCCAATAAGTGATTAAGTTTTCAATCGGTTTTATTTCTTATTTCAGACTAGTAGATTATGATTTTTGTGATGCACTTGTTTAGTGGGCATCTGTCCAAAAATTGTCTAATTTTAATATCTTACACTTGCAGAGTTTAGAGTTCTTTTCCTAAACTTAATTTCTTGGAAAAAACACATATGTCTATATATAATTTTAATATCTATAATTTAATGTACCCAACTTCTAGAATTTAGAACTTTTTAAGCCTAATTTTTTAAAAACTATATATATACATACAATACAGTAGCGTATATATACATATATATATATATATATATATGTTTTAGTTATGTGAAACAGTTGCGGTTAACTTTCAGCTACTGGCACTTTCATTACTTCATCTGGCAATCTTCAGGCTGCTACTGAATATTGACATAAGAAGTCATGAAACTGGCAGTAGCTAAATATAATGTTACTTGTCCAGATACCGACAGCAATCAACTCCAATGAGTTGCAGAAAAGTGTGCTATTGAGAACAGCTAAGATCTTGAGGCGAGTGCTCAAACTCCCAGGTCTCTGTTCAGAGACCCAAGTTAGAGCAAATTTTATCACCCATATGGGTCAACCGGTGTGAGGAAACAATTTATATACAGTATATAGATATGTATAGGTATAGATACATTGTATATAAAGTCTTATAAAGTCTTAGGAATGACATATACTTTATATTTGAGCTCCGAACCTACAATTCTGCAGATAAGTGTTCTAAACTACGAGGCTATGCAACTAAATTGATTTATTAACACAAACCATACTTATTACACTTGCCAATTTTTAAAGCCCATTGATTAACATACTCGTGCTTCAATCTGCATGTTTAAAGAGCCACACTCTTTTTTTCTCACCAGTTACAATAACAGCTCTTATTTAAAAGCTTAAATATAAACTTAACTTACTCAAATTCATTGGGTAAAAAAATAATTACTCAAATCAAAAAGGATTTTTTTATACCAAACCTTTTTGTTACTTGTGCAATGCCGAGTGTTCATCTAGTATATATATATATATATATATATATATATATATATATATATATATATACATATATATATATATATATATATATATATATATATATATATATATATATATATATATATATATACGATAAAGTATAGGCTAAAAGTCAGCATAAAGTGCTCGATACTAAAGTAGAGCTTACTATGAATTTGGTAAGAAATTGATTAAAATTTGATTAAGCAAAATATTACTAAAAGTTTCATATTACACAAAAGGCGTGTAACACTGATGCAGAATTTTGTGTATAGTCCTCACTAAGCATTTTATCTGATGAGTGTTACACACCTTTTGTGTAATATGAAACTTTTGGCAATCTTTTGCTTAGTCAAATTTTAATAAATTTCTTACCAAATATATATATATATATATATATATATATATATATATATATATATATATATATATATATATATATATATATATATATATATATATATATATATGTATATATATATATATATTTGAAAAATTATTGCGAAAAAAGTAAGCTTTTAGTATTTGTGTTACAAATTTGTTTCGTGCGAAGCACTCATCAGACGCGATTGTACTAAAATGAAAGGCTTTACCGAATGTGCCAAAATATCATAAATGGGCTCGCTGTGGTAATCATGTAATTCAGTGCTAAGTGTAACCGAGAGGATAACTCCTAGCATGTCTGCAATTAGAAGTCAAGTCATTTCTTTTATTTAATGTGCCTAAGTGTGGTTTGCATATTATGAAGTATTTTTCAAGTAAACATAATATGCATCATTTTGTTTTGTTTGTATATGGTTGTGCTTGAGCTAATATTTCCCATGTTATGTTGTATGTTGAGTTGCTTTCTTTCAACTTCCAAATGTGCTTGCTCAATTCTGTGTCGTGTTGTTTGTTTTTGTGGTTAATCGAGGCTTTATGATTACTGTATCTAGTTTTAAATTCGGTTGAGCAAAGTCCTATGTAGGTCGCTACGTGGTTGTTTGTATTTTTGCTTACTGTTGCTTGATATATCACATTTTTGGCTCTGCATTTTCCTTCCAAAGGGCAGTTTTTCTTTTGTCTGCAGTTGCAACTTTTTTCGTTGTCTTCTCTTTGTAGTGTACTGGTTTTATTAAGGGTTTTGTTGCTCCCATCAAAGATTGTTTTCATGTTTGGCATTACTGAGTAGCTCAGTTTTAAGGTTTGTCTATTAAATATTGCTTGGAGTGGGTGTTTCTTTGGGAAGCATGTTGTAACTATGCTGAAAAATTTTGGTGCGATATTGGTTGCAACATTGGCACTGAATGGTGGGTTGTACCATAAGATTTTTTTTTGTCTGTTACGTTTTTTAGGCTTTTTTATGTTGGTTTCATATTGTAGTTTGCTGTTGTATCCACTCTTGTGGAGTGCTTCTTGGTATGGTTGCACTGTGCTGTTAAATTGTTGTTCATCTGATGAAAGTGCATTTAGTCATTTGTTTATGTTGTCTGGTAAGTTTTTCAATATGGAAGGTGGATGGTTGCTTTGTTTGTGCACATATAGTATTGTGTTGCCTGGTTTTTGGAAAGGCTTGAAGCTGCCATCTTGTAGATTTAAAGTTACGTCAAGAAAGTTCACTGATCGTTTGTTCGCCTCAATAGTAATTTTCAAGTTGTGCTTATTAAATATGTTGCATATTAGTTTCTTTGTTCTCTCGATAGCTTGTGGTGTACCCTTGCAAACCGCAAATCCGTCGTCTCTGTATAGTCCAATGCTGCAAGTCAATTCTTTGGGTATTTGAGTCAGTAAGTAAGTCCCTACTAATTCACAAGTCTCCGCTCCGTCGTAGCTACCCATAGTCATGTCAATCAATTTATTAGAGTTCTTTTTTGACCAGGCCGTGTCGTTGTGAAATACAAGCAATCTTTTTGCATGTAGTATGATTGCCTTTTCGTCTTCTGTGATATTTGTTATGTTGCTTGCAAAATCTAATGCTTTTTTTAATAGTGCCTTTGTTATTGAAGAGTAAAATTCACAAACATCAAAAGTAATAAATGCTTGCTGTTGCTTTTCCTTTAATTCTCTAAACCAATTCAGTACGTCACCCGTACTTTGCCATAATTTTACATTAGTTTCTCTCGTCACTTTTTTGTTGATACCTGTGAGCAGAGTTTTGCTTATTTTTCCTATTTCAGATTTTGTTGGATTGATTAGTCTACACGTGGGGTGGTTTGGGAAGTTATCTTTGTGGTCTTTTAACGTTATGAATGGCTGTTTCTCTGCTATTGTCTCAATTCTTTTCTCAAGTCCTAATTCGTGCGCTATTTTTTTGTCTTCTGATGTAATTTGGTTTACTGCTGTCTTGTCAGTTTTTTTGTAAGTTTTAGTCACATTATTTTGCAACATTTTGCTGTATTCATCATTTTCAAGTCTGTAAAAATTGGTTGTTTTGTCAGCTTTGACAAGTATTTTATCGTTTGCTTGTAATGTCTTAGTGTCTTGAAGTAGTCTTCGTTGAAGTTCATTGCAGTATGGCTTGAATTTGATGTTTTGTATCATTTCTGTTATCTTACTTTCAAAATCTGACATTTCTTTTATAAAATGTGGCAGTTGTTTTGTTTTGAATCCATAGGTTTCTTTTTGTTCTGATTGCTGATTTGGGTTTAAGTAAAAATGTGCTTTCCATCTCATTCGGTGAGTTAACTTCTCGGTCATTTCTATTAATCTTTGTAGGTAATTTGATTTTTTTGGTATTGGTATATTTTTCATAGAGTAACCAAAATTTACCTTTTCCATTTTTAGCTTTTGGAAGAGTGCTCAACACCTGGTGTTGAGCACTCTTCAAAAATATACCAATGCAATGAAATACCAATGAAATAGGAAAAATAAGCAAAACTCTGCTCACAAGTATCAACAAAAAAGTGACAAGAGAAACTAATGTAAAATTATGGCGAAGTACGGGTGACGTATTGAATTGGTTTAGAGAAATAAAGGAAAAGCAACAGCAAGCATTTATTACTTTTGACGTTTGTGAATTTTACTCTTCAATAACAAAGGCACTATTAAAAAAAGCATTAGATTTTGCAAGCAACATAACAAATATCACAAAAGACAAAAAGGCAATCATACTACATGCAAAAAGATTGCTTGTATTTCACAACGACACGGCCTGGTCAAAAAAGAACACTAATAAATTGATTGACATGACTATGGGTAGCTACGACGGAGCGGAGACTTGTGAATTAGTAAGGACTTACTTATTGACTCAAATACCCAAAGAATTGACTTGCAGCATTGGACTATACAGAGACGACGGACTTGCGGTTTGCAAGGGTACACCACAAGCTATAGAGAGAACAAAGAAACTAATATGCAACATATTTAATAAGAACAACTTAAAAATTACGATTGAGGCGAACAAACGATCAGTGAACTTTCTTGACGTAACTTTAAATCTACAAGATGGCAGCTTCAAGCCTTTCCAAAAACCAGGCAACACAATACTATATGTGCACAAACAAAGCAATCATCCATCTTCCATATTGAAAAACTTACCAGACAACATAAACAAACGACTAAACGCACTTTCATCAGATGAACAACAATTTAACAGCACAGTGCAACCATACCAAGAAGCACTCCACAAGAGTGGATACAACAGCAAACTACAATATGAAACCAACATGAAAAAACCTAAAAAACATAACAGACAAAAAAAATCACATGGTACAACCCACCATTCAGCGCCAATGTTGCAACCAATATCAGACAAAGATTCTTCAGCATAGTTACAACATGCTTCCCAAAGAAACACCCACTCCAAGCAATATTTAATAGACAAACCTTAAAACTGAGCTACTCAGTAATGCCAAACATGAAAACAATCATTGATGGGAGCAACAAAACCCTTAATAAAACCAGTACACTACAAAGAGAAGACAACGAAAAAAGTTGCAACTGCAGACAAAAGAACAACTGCCCTTTGGAAGGAAAATGCAGAGGCAAAAATTTAATATATCAAGCAACAGTAAGCAACAATACAAACAACCACGTAGCGACCTACATAGGACTTTGCTCAACCGAATTTAAAACTAGATACAGTAACCATAAAGCCTCGATTAACCACAAAAACAAACAACACCACATAGAATTGAGCAAGCACATTTGGAAGTTGAAAGAAAGCAACTCAACATACAACATAACATGGTAAATATTAGCTCAAGCACAACCATATACAAACAAAGCAAAACGATGCAAATTATGTTTACTTCATAATTTGCATCTGAAAAATACTGAAAAATACTTCATAATATGCAAACCACACTTAGGCACATTAAATAAAAGAAATGAATTGACATCTAATTGCAGACATGCTAGGAGTTATCTTCTCGGCCACACTTAGCAATGAATTACATGATTACCACAGCGAGCCCATTTCTGATATTTTGGCACATTCGGTAAAGCTTTTCATTTTAGTACAATCGCGTCTGATGAGTGCTTCGCACGAAACAAATTTGTAACGCAAATACTAAAAGTTTACTTGTTTCGCAATAATTTTTCAAATATTTCATACTCCACTAATTATCTTTTAGGTTTTTAGTGTAGAGTTATCTTTTTATATGCTTTTGCACTTGCTTTTAGTTTATATATATATATATTTATATATATATATATATATATATATATATCTATATATAGAGCATATATATGTATATATATATATATATATATATTTATATATAGAGCATATATATATCTATATATATATATATATATATATATATATATATATATATATATATATATATATATATATATATATATATATATATATATATATATATATATATTCAAATGTATCCTACTTGAAACTAAAATCAGAGTGCTCAACATAGGATGGAGCAGTATAAAATGGAAAGTCAAATAGTTTACTTATCTTTCAGCTACTGTCAGTTTCCTGCTGGCGCATACTGTCAGAATGCGCCAGCAGGAAACTGACAGTAGCTGAAAGATAAGTAAACTATTTGACTTTCCATTTTATATATATATAGCATACATATATATTTTTTTTTTTAGAGCGTAGAGTGCTGTTAGCAGTAGGCCTGACCACTTATCTATTATATATACATATATATGCATATTTACATACATGATTATATATACAACTATATAAACTTTTATAATAGGCCCTACTTGTTTATGTATACACCTATGTTTTGTCATATACTTTTCTACATATTTTTTCTGCAGGTGCGAGCTGTTTCTGTTGTGGTTTTCACGCTTTTGTCGAATTATGATTTCGAACCGTTGTGTTTTTCCCATCTTACAGGTGGAAAATGGAAATGTGTGCACATTGATGATCCAAAGCCTCCAGCCTTCAAGCTTCTTTCTGTCAGCTATTGCATGCAGATTCAGCCAAAAGATCTGATTGGACGTGTTCTGAGTACCACAGATGAACAACCTTCAAGGTTATTAGAAGGTGATCAAAATGAAGCCAAAGATCCAGTATCCACAGTCTCATCAGGAAGTGACAGAGATAACACTGATGATAGAATATCTAGGAGTTCATCAGAAAGCTTTCCTCCACAAGCTGGGTCTGAGGTTAGATGTTTGCTTCAACAGTCAAAAAATGTATTTGCATATTTTTCAAGCTTTACTTTTAATGTATCGTTTTGTTAATTTCAAGAATTCATCATTTAGTTTGATTTTGATGTTACTTGTGAAACAGAAACCAAGTAACCAGTTTATCTGAAATCATATATAATGTTAATTCTGTCTGCAAATAGTTCATCATTTAAAGTAGTTTTTAATACTTTAAAAGCCTCAGTGTGTTGTGAATATAGCAGATAGTTTTCAAAAGTATTCACAGTATGTACTTTGAGTTTTGTGATGCTTTTAAATATATTTTGTAGCATATAATAATAGCAAACCATGGTTTAAGTCAGGCTTAAGTCAGACCAGGATGTTTTATTATTCCATTTTATGCTCATAAAAACTTGAGTTTCTCTGTATTTATCTTTTTTTTTTTTTTTTTGCACAGTTACTTGCTAGTTTTTAATTCAAAATGCATTTGACTTTTTACTCTCTCAATCATAGACAAAAATATTGTGGTTTCACTTTTGATATCTACTGTAGTAAATATAAAAATCACCAAGTTTATTCCTGCAAATAAGTACATGTAGCTATCTTCTTTACAAACCTTCACATTTTCTAAAAGAAGGAAGTGCAGTTTATATTGACAAAAACATGTGAAATCTTTCAAGACATTTTTTTTAAACTTAACTATATAATTGCTGTGAATAATATAGTTATAAAGGCTCAAAGTGTTTCAAAATGTAGTTTTAAAACTCTTTGTGGTCAATATTTATTATCTAATGATAAATAGTGGGTTATTACAACATAAACAAATTGGCCATAAATAAGTTTTATATCGATACAAGCTTAGCATTACATGGCCATGTCGATACGGCATTAACATCGACACGAATCGACATGTCGATTCGATATATCGCGCAGCTATACTATAATAGATTGCTTTGGTGTGCATTAAATTTTCTACGCATCTGAAGTTAGATAAAAGGTGGCATGAGATACAAATACATGTATACATGTGTGTATACGTATCTTATGCCGCCTTTATGTATGTTAGTATATACCATTATTTAGTTATGCAAACTTAGTTACCATTAGCTGTCAGTTCTGTTTTCGGTGAGTCAGAAACATATTTAAGAACTCCACAAGGGCAGGGTGAATATCGCACAACCTTATGCACTCAAGGGTCCAACTATATGAATTGAGTCATAGATCTTTTTTGTAGTCAATGCAAGCCATAGAAAGATGCACGGGCATTTTTTGTTTTAAAAACTTACTCTGACCATTTATCTGTTGTAAGAAATAATTTATGTTTTGTTAAAATAGTAAATTGCACAAAAAATAGGGTAAAAGTTGGCTTTTATCAGTAAATTCTGTTCTGTATCCCTTTAGGTAATGCACGAGCCTCACGAGCTCTCTTGCTAGTGGTCTCAGCCCTTACTCTCTAGCTAGTAGTCTTCAGCATACTTGCTAACAATCAAGTTGACTCATTAACAAGCAAGTTGACTCATTAGCAATTCATCAGCTGTTGGTGCTGATAGCCATGCCTTTACAGCTGAGCCATTGTGCACAGCACTGATGAACGTTTAGCAAGCTGTAGTGATTACTATGCAGATGATCTGGCTGCCCGATCACAGATCTACCAGTTATATACCTAATGTAATGACTCATGCAATAAAAGTAGCAAATATCCTATGACTAGATGCACATTCCATGTCGTGCAAGCATGAAAGTCGGAGTTAGGTACTCTCTGAGAATAGCCAGAAACAACAGCTTTACAAGAGAGAAAATTGTCCAAGATCTTAAGAACATTCATCTTGTTGCAGAGGCTATACTTGACAAACTAATTCTACTGCAGTCTACAATCAGTTGCTTTTGTGGTCACTTATTTAATATCGATGAGCTCACCATTTGTAGGAAACATATTTGCCAGTTGAACAAGAGGTCTTTGACACAGAGCCAGTACAGAGTAAAGCAATTGATGAACTAGCCATGACTGTTGGAGATTTGGCTAAATTTCTCGAACACTGTCTATTTGGAGCACTTTCCATCATAAACTTCTCTCCTTCGGATGGTCGGGTTGCTGGATTGAAATTTTTATTAACGAACAAAGGTATTGCGGTAGTTCAAAATACATGTAGCTGCTGTAATGAAACTTGTATAAGCTGAAGTTACCTGTCGCCATCTTCAGCCCTAATTGCTAGTTAGCAGTTTTACCATTTGATTAAAATTACACTAGATGATACTTCAAACGTTCGATCTGTTGCGTTAAGCAGTCCAAGGGCAAAGTAAATATAAATGTATTGAAGTTGTGCACAAATCAAAATGAACTACATTTCTAAGAAACTTAGACATTACTATGAGTACACATAATGACTGAAGGTTTTGGGCAGCTTTTGATAAATTGTCACTATACCACGTAAGTTAATTTGTATTGTATCATAGCATAGCTATAAGTTTGATAAAACCCTGTTTTATCATAATAAAAATTAAATAGCAAAAAAATATTGAAAAAAATTCAAGCCATTCATGAAAAAACGTCGTACCATATGTTTTCGATATGTAATTGGCATTTTGAACTGCTTTAAAGGATTTGTTTAAATTAATTAGAAATGCTACAAAACAGCTTTATTGTAATAATTTTTTTTGGCAGCAAACTTTGATGTTGAGCAAAATCTTATCAACAGTGTTTAATTGACTATCAAAAATGTCACTTCTCTGTTCACTTTAGTAGTTGATAAAACTGCTAAGCCGTTTGAATCAACACAATTGTCATATTTTAATTCTGTACATAACAACATTCGAGTTACTTTTTGACTTTGTGAACATATTTTAGTCTCAAGCTTGTAATAATAGTTTTGTAGCATGTAAGAAGTTTTACCCCAGATTAAAATTATACCAGATGATACTTCAAACTTTTGTTCTGCTATTTTAAGCAGTCATTTTAAGGACAAATTAAATATAAGTGTTATATAAAGTTGCGCACAAAATTGACAAATTATGGACACTCCATGTAGATGATAATGTATCAAAGAAGAACCCTTAATAATGAACTCATCAGTTGTAATATTATTTGCTATTGGTCAGCCGTTAATCTAGTGTTGAGTTGTTTTTATTCAGACACTCAAAGGACATTTTTAACTCATCTCTACACCCTGCTAAAAGAACAAGATGATGCAAATGTGAGTGTGGATAAGAAGGGTGATTGGGTGAAATTTGATGCTGCCAAAGCGAGTAACATGAAGAAATCAGAAACTATTCGGTAAGAATTGTGTTTGATGCACCATTCTGTTGTAGAAATGTCGGTTTTTGTAGATAGCAAATGAAACTGACAATTTCACTGTTCTCATGCTAAAATGTGAGAGCACAGATATTTATAAAAAGTCATTAAACCTTCCTTTGTTTGCATTTAAAAATTACGTTGCACTGTTGCTTCAGATTGTTCAACAGATTGTTGGAAATTAAAACTAACATTTAACATTTTTTCGCTATTAAAATGTCTCACTGCTATGAACATCATCTCAATTTAGCTTTAAAAGTTACACAAAATAAAAAACATAGTATTTTACAAAATATGAAAAAAGTAAGTTATTAAACGTTTCTGTATGAAGTGGCTGCAGGTGGTCAGTGCTATTTTGAAGCAATAGTTTTATGTGCTTTTTGTAAAGTAGCTCAGGGATAGCACTGCTTGCTGTTGCAGTTGGCAAATCCAATTATTCTGAGCGCTAAGTAAAATTTATACTGAATTTTAGCAACTATGGAAAACACTACAATGTATGTAAAATAATTTAATTACCATGAAAGGTGTTTATGTACTAGTAGTAGAAAATGGGACAGTTAACTTCATCTCAATACATAAATATTGAAATATATTCTCAGGTCTGTGCGTGTTTTGATACTATTTACATGTACTATAGAATAGGATATAGAATAACTTTTTAGATTTCATATCTATCTATCATATGCTACTTGCTGTACTTAATAAAATATTTTGACAAACATTTCATATGGAACCTTCTCAATCGTCAATATTGTCTTGGTCAAACTAAAATGTTAGCATCTGGCAAAATATAAACTTATAAGGATTGCTGATGTTTAGCTTTTGCAGTTACAATTAAAAATGCGGAAGAATTTGCATGGTCTGTTGTTTTCTATGCTTAAAACTTGATATTTTTAGCAGCGAAATAAATATAATAAATGTTTTCTTACAAATTTATAATCATAGGTTAAACTACAAACTTTTGGAGCTTTCTTCATAATTAATTAATTAACCTTTTAGTTAATAAATAGTATTTTACATTTTAGGAGAATAAAAAGAACTGGTGTTTCTAATAGCCTCAAATTTGGCGATTCTACATTCAAGACGGCTTGAAACATTGTTTCTCCAGAGCATGGTTCGGCGCAGCCCATGTTCAGGAGAAACATGTTGAAGCATATGTACATATAGAAAAAAACAATAGGGTATACAAAAACAGATAATATCACTCTAAGTAATATCACCTTAGAATATTTCGAGATTTTTCTCATTGGTGAATCATTTTGTTAATTATTTATGCTATTCATGAAAACAACAAGTTTCTATTAAATTGAAATTTGATGATTCTACATACAAGACAGCTTGAAATATTGTTTCTCCTGAATATGGTTCGATTGACCCAGGTTCAGGGAAACATGTTTTACATGTGCATACCTTATTTTATGTATAAAATAAGGTTGTTTTATACATAAAATAAGGTTATTTTTTAGTTATAAACTAGAAATTCCCTGTCATACAGCCCACGACCAAAGTGATAATGGAAAAGAAAGGGTACTGCCAGTTGAGAAATGCAAAATTATCAGTCAAATGGCACTGCAGTGCAATAGGAGAACTGCAATGGTAGCTGCAATGGTAGCTGCAATGGTAGCTGTAATGTACTGGGTGTTATTATATACAACAGACAGCAATAATGAAAGGAAAATATTATATGTTTATATCTCTCCCTGCAATAGGAGAAATGCAATATTAGAAGTAAAATGGCAAGCTGCTGTGTAATATACATAGGCTGGGTGGGCTGTATATCATTGGTCATGGCAACCAATATCAAGAAGTCGTGATATTTATCTAGATTTCTGTATTTATATCTAAAAAATAATGCTGAATCTAAAAATCTAAACAGATTTTAGCTGGTTGTCATAGAAATAGATGTATATCTATAAGAAAATGCAAGCCTATTAATAAATTTTGCAGATATTAAAAACGGTTTGGCAGTACCGTGATATTGGGCACAGTCGCAGTATCATCAAAAGATTTTTTAGAAAAATAATAACAGTAACATATTGCACACCATGGGTCACTATATACCTTGATCTTGTAAATTTGACTGAATGTTCTTAAAATTAAATCTTACAATAATCCTATAAAACCGAATAACTATTCTTATAACTAAATATTGTAATAATCTTATAAGAATCGTTAGAAAAATATCATCATCATTTCTTTTACTTTCACTGATTTGGACATCAGTTGGAATACGAAAGTACTCATTGTACTCATTGATTGGCTAGACCTATATATATAGATACTAGCTATATAGTAGCTGAATGCTTGGCGTAATAATAATTGCACTACCATTCTCTGTGACATTGCGCCGTAATGGAGAGTGGAAGCGTGTTTGCATCAACAAAGCGACATATATCGCCTAAGGAATTCATCAAGCTCATGAGCCTTAATTAGTAAGGGATTGGACTGGTGAATGGGAGGGTCCAAGATCAGATCTTCTGCAATACGGATTCTTCATTGTATGATTTTAAATACACACATGCACAAACTTTAAGAAATAGATACAGTCAAACATGGATAACTCGAACTTCATGGGACCGAGCAAAAGTGTTCGAATTATCAGAGCGTTCAAGTTATCAGAGCACTGTCACAAGTCCATTTATTTACTTATTTATTAGTAGATACATGTACATATGCAAACTATAATATAAATCAAAAGCACAAATGGCTTGTTTCAAATTAAATGCTTCTAATGTAAAGTTTAAAACGTCTTTATCAAAAAGTATAAAGATTTTTCTATCACTTGAGATTGGTTTGTTGTTTGAGGTGATGTTATTGCCAGGACGTTTTTTTAGATTGACATTGGCAAAACTTGATCGTTGTTGAAATGCTCAAAAGAAAAGACATCTTTTTCTTTTGAGCGTTTTACCCACGATCAATGTTGCCGACTTTTCTTGAAGTTTATGCAACTTCAAGAAAAAGTTACCAAAGAAAAATCCCTTACTTTACCTGGGATTCGTTAAGAGCAACACTCCGAGGCAGTTCAATTAAAGGTTTTACGAGGTTTAATGGTACATTGTATATCACTCACGCTTTTTGAATGGATACTTATTGAATGTACACACGTATTCTGTGTTTAGGTCAAACGATGAATAGTTTTTTAGCTAAGACAACGTATACGTTTAATAAAAAACAATTTTAAGACATTTTAAACATTCAACATTCCGACGTTGATTCAACACGGAATCAACGTCGGAAAACTATTCGTCACGGGCTAGCTGGGTCACGCACTCAAGGATTTTCGCCACGCACATACAAAACAACATGCTGTTTTTGTTTTGTATGTGCGTGGCGAAAATCCTTGCGCGCGTGACCCAGCAAGCCCGTGCTATTAATCGTACAGCAGTATAAATAAAATTTGACCAAACCTTTAGAAAAGTCGTTGACAAAATTATTTTGCCGATGGTGGTAATAACAACGCTTATGAATTACGAAAATATGAGGTTTACCTCTATGGCTTTGAATAAAGTGATTTTCTAAAGTGATAACAACCGTTTCGGTAGCCGTTGGGCAAAAAAACAGTTCGAATTAACAGTGTTGAGTTCGAGTTATCTATAGCAATTTATCATTACGTGGGAACGGACCAAAGAAACTGTTCGAATTAACCATGTTTTCGAGCTATCCGTGGCCGAGTTATCCATGTTTGACTGTATATAGGTTCTCAAAATGTCTGCTTTTTTTCCAACAAATCTTCAAACTTCAAATAATTGTTTTCTGTCATAGCAAAAGTTCAAAATAACTGTCATCTGCCGTAAAGAAATCTCAAAATAACTTTCATCTGTAACAAAAATATTTTAAAAGTAGTGCTAGCTTAAAAGTTGAAAAATTTAAAATATTGGTTATTTTGATAATTTTTATTTAATTTGGAGCTCTGATTCAATTTTAAAATATTATAACTCGTTACAATTTAATGTGATTGTATCACAATTCTCTTTAGCATTCTGGTCTATTCAAATATGTGAACAAATTGTGTGATTATATTTGTGGTTTCAGACATGCAATCGAGGATTCGTTGGAGCGAGCATTTAGACCAGCTCTTGCAGCTATCATCACCTTTATAGATCCCCAGCACAACATCCAGCTGTTAAACAGCTCTAAAGAAAATGTTCAAATGGTTCAACTGTGGCTGAGCTTCTTCTCAAAAGCTGATGATTTGGGGCTCAACTTTGAAAGCTTAACCAAGGTTGCAGATGGCCAGACTCCCAGTTCGGTGTGTAATATTATTACTATACTATACTACTGAGCTTGGTTTCGGCACCATGCAATGTCTAGCTAAACTTGTTTAAACAGCAAAGTATTTGTTGGTTTAGTTTACATTTTCTGCAACTAAACTATGTAAAAATGTTCTGTTGCAATCTTCAATAATGGCTCAATTTGCTCCGTTTTGTAAGATAAAAAGTGAATTGATTGTTAGTTAACCTAAATATGACGCAAGGTAAATTTCAACAAAGTTGATAAGTTTTTCTAATTTGCCATTTGTGGCTACACTTAAAACACAGCATTATTATTTATTAGTGTATTATTATAGTGTCATTTACATATTTCTATAAATATAGAACAAGGAGTGATGTTTATATAAGTTGTTAATATAAAATTTACATTTTGCTAGAGACTGCCGAAGTCCTACAAAGTGCATGAGGCAGGCTCTGGAACTTTTCAAGTTTTCCAAGCACGATTTCCCTTCTCTTGGTTAGTAAGAGACACAATAGAACGGGTGATCACAGCATCGACTCACCCATCATTTGTGAAAGGTATAGAAAACACCTAGGCTATCTTAGAATTATTACTGTATTTAAGAAGAGCTTCCTGTTGATAAAAGTTCAGAAGAAGAAGTTAGAAGAAGTTACAGATCTTCTGATGATCAATTAAACGATAGTAAAACTTTAATTAGACAGAAACTATTATTGTCTGTGTGAAAGCGTTAACAAAAGTTTAAATCTAGCGGTTAAAGTAGATGGATATGTTGACTCCTTTTGAAACAGAGTTTTGTTGCTGAAAATTGGTGTTTAAAACTGTCTTGAAACAGTGTTTAGTGCAACCATTTAAGTAAATACATATGGTGAATTTACATGTACATGTAGTTTAAAAATTGTCAATATTATTGACAATTTATATTGTCAATAATTAAAAGCAATTGTCAATAAAAGTTATTGTCAATATTTTAAAAAAACACTAAACCTACTGGATAGGAAGACTCAAATTGACTCTCCTTGTGTTATAGTTACTCCTATTCAATTCTGTTCACTTTCTTGCAGAAGAACATGTTTGGATCTGCAACATGAAAAGTGCAACTAATATTTCATAAAAGTGCAACCAATTCATAAAAGTTGCTCAATAGTGCAGCAGTTTTCGAAGTAAATTTATAAAGCATTATGGTCCTTACTGCTTAGGTAGACGAAATTATTAAGTCTTTATACCAGAAATGTGTTTTAGGTCTAGTTTATAATTTCTCTACTGTACATCTATATTGACAGTTACACTAATCACACTTAAAATATATCGTTACTAAGGAGACAACTGGTTCCAAGAAACAACTGTTGGTAAAGTAATCAGTCAGTTGGATGTGAAAACAATGGAAAGGTTGACAACTGACTACGTGCATGACTTTGTCTACATGGCACATCCCTGCTCTAGCAAAACTGAACACCAGGTAAGTCAGATCATTGCATTGCTTAATTATTTGTTAGCCCTTTATTGCTATTTTCAATATCTTCTTAAATCCTTCATTTTTCAAAGGCTGGTTAAATTCCACTCGATTCCATAAATTACACTTAGCACAAAATATCTTTGTGAAGTTTTTGCTTTTATTTCGTAAAAAAAATCTATATACCGGGAATGTAAAATTTCAGTGCAAGTCATTGCAAAGTCACAAATTCAAAATTAATAAAAAAGTTTGAAGAGAACACTAGGTATGTATAGGGGTATCTTTGTCATACCCTCGCAGTCTAGCCATGAGAGATTGTCAAGAGTGTTGATAAAATGAAGGAAATAAGTAGGTGCACAATTATTCAGAAATACCTAAAGGCAGTTGATTGGTGCAGGTATTAGAATGTCTGTCTATCAATCTGAATGTCATGAATTAGAGTCTCAACTTGTGACGTGTCGAAATCAATCTTTTATCTTAACCTTTAACCGTGGGTTTGGACAAACGGATGGACAGACAGACACCGCTTTTGCAATAGTAAATATATTTTTTTATTTTACCTACTGTTAGAAACACACAATTTTTTCTTTTTAGCCTAAACCTTGCAGACTAAAAGATGAAAAAACTAAGTTAAATTGTCATTCAATGTGTGCATATCTCTATAATGTAAAATTACTATAACCATGAACGATACAAAGAGAACCATACAGACCATAAAAGAGAACAGTTAAAACCAAAAATACCATGGTTGCTGTAAGCCATTCAATTGAAGATAAAATTTTAGTTTTTTTATTCGAAGGTTCAAATGGGTGAGTTTTGGACAATTTGGAACAGGTTAGGCATGTATTTTACTGTTTGTGTAACCTGAAATCCAACTGAGGTAAACATTCTGAGAACAAATTATTTACGTTGTAGGACATCTACCTTATTGCAATAATCGATATATGTTTTGAAATTTCATTTTTTCAAAACTTGGTTTATAAAGCTAACTGCTTGCTTTTCCGAATTTAGCCTTATTCTAAACATTCCTACATGCATTTTACTGATTCCTAAGTTTTTCTGTTTGCATGTTTTTTTGTCTAAACTGTCTTATTCTTTTACATTTCGCATTGCAATATTTTTTATTAATATTGCAAAAAAATACGCATTGAGTAATTTTTCTTAAGTTCTAGAAGTTCCCCAAGAAACAATGTTAAATAGCAGTAATTTACATAAATTTTTAATCACATGTTTTGCTTCTTTGCTTTTAAGGTCACATCATTTATTTATTTGCAACTATTTTAAAATTAACAAGATGACCTTTTAATCGACTTTAAAAATATATTTAGTGTGCTGAAAGAAATTAGCAAGCTGTTAGTTGTTTGCAATTGCATAATGTATTACTGTAATTTTTTCATACATTTTGTCTTATGACAGTTCTATTTAATTAAGTTTGAATTAAGTTCATTCAAAACTTTTTGAAGTAATTTCTATTTTTCTTTACATTAGGGGGCAATATCAGGTTTTTGGTTTATATTGTAACATATATGTTAACCAACTCACTGCCGTACTCGCATTTATGCAAATTTCCCAGCAATTGAGATGTAGCTTAATTTTATTATTTGTTGACAGCATAACCAATGATCTTCAGCACTTTTTATGGTGTTGCCACTATTGTCCGTAGATTTCTTTATAAAATATGCGAAGCAATTTTTAATTTTTGTTCGGGAATTCCCAACTTACAAACGAACATTTTCTTCTTTCCGACATTCAAACTATTTAGTCTTATTATGGCCTTTGTAAGTACCTTTGGAGTTAGAAAACAGAGAATTACTGATGTTAATGACAATGTGCCGATTTATATTTTAGTAATTACACAGATAATTAAATTAGCAGCACTGACTTTGATAGTGGTGAAAGTAATAGCTTTGTAAGAGTAAGAAACATTGTGGAGGATCGCTTTAGTTTTGTAGCACTCGTAGCTTCATATAGCTTTATTAATGTTCAAAGTATAGATACATTGAAGTTCTTGCATGCCAGTAGTTGTTAACATGTTGGCAAAATAAAATATTTAACTAAAGTTTTCTAGATAGAGTTGCTGACAGTAGCCCGGTAGCTAAAATTGTACATGGATGGCAGTGAAAGGGTTAACTGGCCTATGTATCATTTACGTAAAGTACTGATTGGCATGTGACATGAAAGCTTATAGATGCACTTGATGATGAACTAGGTGATGAGATTTATTGAAACAAGTTCACAATTCATGGAAGCCTTTTGATATGCTTCAGCTACTGTACTGCCTCATTAAACAACTCAGTTATGTTAGGAGCTGGCAGTTCCTATCTTCAGTTTGTTTTTTAGACATCGGTCACAAGTGGCATTCAATACACAATTAAAACATACCCACACAGCTGAATTACATCTCCAATGTTATTACACCAACAATGTTTGCACCCTTTTCTTTTATCTCGAGTTTATTAGTTTTGCACGAGTTACTAGTTTAGCATTGGTTTTACAGAGTGAGTGAGTTTTATTCAAATAAGCCATGTGCTCACTTTGTTTTGATTTGTTTTATGTCTAAAATATGGCCTGCAAATTAAAAAAATACATTTTTTGATTAGTGGACTGCTTGTAATAGCTTTAATAAGTCAAAAAAGAAAGGTTTCTCAGAATTCATTGACTGATCGAGATTTTGGCAAACACTGTTTGGGAATCGAAACCAAATATTTGAATTTAAACCAGACATGCTGCCAACTGCACCACGCTTTCAGCTTTACAAAGTAAAAAACTATTGTACATATACTGCAAAACCTGCAATTGAACACCACCTTCATTTGAACGTCACTTCTATTTAAGCGACACTATGGAGGATGTGTTGAAAAATAAAACGTTATCCTTCAATTGAATCCTACTTCTATTTGACCACGACTATTTGACATCCATAAACCTTCGCAAATCAAGAGTAATAGCAAACAGCAATATTTGCTATTTGCTCTTCATAATAGCAAGCGGTCAGTAGAAAAGTGTCCACAAAAATGTGCTAATAATGACTCGATTACATGAATAAAAATTAAGTCGCTCAATGTTTTCCTTTGTATTGAAGTCTTTACTCATAATACTTTTTGATTATCATCAGCAGTTATTTATGATTGATCTAAATTCAAACAAACGATCTTTATTTTAACAAAAGCCGTGACTGTCCATCCAGGATCACCGAGCATTGGAATGGTAATCTGAATACTCGAATTCAAGCACACTATCAACTGTACCACTCGATTGCCTTCACAAAGTGAATAACTATTGTATATATAGCTATTTCACGTGATGGTCTCTCATGACGCATGGTACTTTGTAGATTGTCAACAGAGCGCTACTAGCCAAGCTGACCAAGGAGAGGAGTGACAACTTCGGTTTCATCCAGGTGCATGCTGCTTACAATGAGCTTTCCTACCAGCTTCAAAACTTATCAGCGGTTCTCAAGCTCGACTTGGAGTCTTGTAAGATAAAACTTGGTGACAGAGCTAAAACTTTAGCTCAGGATATTGAAGAACAAACCACCAAAGCATTAGAGAAGTACCAATCAGGTACTGACAAGCAGAAACAATGTTCATTCATGGACATTGCTGTTTCTAGCCAACAAGGAAAAAAAATTAAGGAAGAAGTGGTTAATGAAAAAAGAGCGGTGGCCCAAGAGAACCCAGAATATGAACTTGATGCTGATCGTGCTCTATCAATTGTGACGGTACAGTTAGATTAATTGTATTTACCTTTACCTTGCTGATCTTTTCATAGTCTGTAAGTCCACTCCAAAAGGATCAAATAAATAATGTCAGTCGGTAATTTAACTATTGTCAGTGTCCTATAATAGTTGCTGCTAGTCAATGGTTTGCCGGTTTTGTATAGAACTAAATAAATAATTTTTGTTTCTAACTTTTCTAGCATGAAAACGAGTGAAATACTTTGGGTTTAGAGTTTTTTTTAAGTTTTCTCATTTTTATGATCATTGTTTCAACCAACTTATAGCTTATTTCATATATTAATTGTTATCATTTCAACTAACAAATCATAACTTAATACATGGTAAAGCTGTTTGTTAGTACCTTTAGTATGTTATCTAAAGATAATGTGTTAGATAAAGGTAATGTGTTAGCCGGCAATCTAGAGTTTTATCTATTAAATTGACACATCTATCACAATCATCAAGGAGTATATGTCACAGCAAATGTGCTTGATTCTGTAATTTCCCGTAATACTCATGTATTCAGCTCTGTTAATCTTTAACATTTTATTATTTTCTAGTTTGAACTGGCCAGAGTTAATTCAAATTAGTCAGACTACTTACAATGATGAGTTACCCTATATAGAGAAACAAAAATGTATGAATTAAACATAAATTCAAATTATCCTAGTCAGAATTATTCAGACTCGAATGCATTGTCTCTGTCTTTTATTTTCCACCAATCATTGATAAAAGTTAGACAATCAAATTTGGGTAGCGTGTGATTGTTTACTGAACAAAACAACCAAGTTCAATTGTATAACACCTATTTTAATATGCATTTATATATTTTTAATTTTGTGCAGTTATGTTGCAGTGATGTAATTGCAACAATTTATAGTATTTCAATAACCAATGATGGGGAACAAAAACCTTTTGATAATAGTTTCTACTAGAAAATTGCACCTATTTCATAAAGTAAAATTAATATTTTGTTCGTCATAAAATAAAGTTTAAAACTTAAGCGTAACAGGCTAATCTTATCCTTTCTACAGTAAATAGAATGTTGTTGGCATTAGCCTTTGAGCTTTAAAGTTCACAGATGATATAAACTGCCATTCCAGTAATAGTACTATGACATAATAAAACCAATTTTCTTCTATTTTTATTCTATGATTTAAATTAATATGCTCTATGATAACAAAAACTTGATTATTGTTATCATAGAGTTTTTTGTTAGCCTCACAAAGTGGTAGAAGTAGCATCATTACCATTAGGCTGGAAATGCTTAATTCTACTGTCTATTTGATAATTTGCAGATGCCAAACCTCGACATCATTGGAACTAGGCTGTTGATTAATGTGTTTCAAAACACACCCCTGGCAGAAATACAGAAATATGCAGAAGAATGGGTAGACTTAGTGGATCAATGTAAGCTCCTGATGGAAAAGGTCATTGACCCGTCGGCTCGTCAATTGACTGATGATCAATCAAACAGTTTCAGGTAACTTTGTATGATTATCTGTTTTTGAAGAAGGTAGTGATTTATCGCCACTATATGAACTTGCAAATATGCACATTACTAAACAGGTTCAGATATGGTATTTGGCACTTTACTTTGGCTAAGTAAAAAATATAAAGTAATAATTGTATTATTTTGTTTTTTTTTGTCGTGTATTAAACAAACACCCCAACAATCTGATGAAATTTACTCACAGAGCATTGTGTTTCCGTCAATATTTTCAGGGAGCTCTGGTCAAGATTAGAATTGAAGAAGTTGTACGTCGAGCATGTTATAATGCCAGGAAAGAAACAAGACGGGTCACGTTCATCACAGAAAATTCTCATGTTTCTCCCGGTAGGTTAACAATAAATTTTATTTAGCTTAGAAAATTGTATGAACAAGGGGATGTTGTACACATAAAGTCTCATGGCTGTATTTCAACATATTTCCCTTTGAACTGAAATCTGCATTTATTTATACTACAGTGCACCCTTAGGTTACGATTACCCTTATATACGATTTTTTTCACTTTACAAAGTTGAGCATATGAGATTTTCACATCAGTATACAAATTTTATTTCATCGTATGAATTCAAGGAAAATTTTGTCTGAGTTCAAATTTGGCAGTCAGTGCTATTACGTACGTCGAAATAACAAAGACGCATAAACTCAGTTCGCCGAAAACGTTTTCACAACATTTAGAAGAGACACAATGACCGACTTCTCTCAGGTCAGCATTCCATGTGGGGAAATTTTGTAAAAAGTTCATAAGCAAAAGCAAATATTCATTTTTAGCGTTTTACTCTTTTTTATGATAAATTTTCTTTCCGCATACTACAAGTGTCTATATTTAACTCGTTATCTATGGAATCTGAGACTGTTACAAGACAAAGGAAAAATAATTTCCATGACAAAAAAGTTGAAAGTCATAAACAATTAGAAAGAAGGCGCCCGTATTGCTAATATTGCCAAGGAATATAGTCGCAACCGATAAGCAATTGCAATTATTATTGAAAACAAGAAATGCATTTAAGCATGCACAAGGACGAGCTTACGACTGACAACTTGAAGGAGTTTGAGGTCATGCACGAGATCAGCATTTAAGAAGAGCAGCCATTCAGAAAAACCTATGTCGGCAGAAAAATTTTAAATCTTCAATTAACTGATGCGGACTGGTACATAAAAACAATACTGTGCAACGCATTTATAATGAGTATCAATATTTATCTTCTTTGTGTGACATGTTTTTCATGTTTTATTAATTTCATGTATTGTTTTATTTCATTTTTATTTTGTGTTTTAGTTTCTTGTGTAATCATGTTTTTGCAGGTGAGCCTGTTTTCTACTAGGTAAATATGAATCATCCTATGTATGTAACTCATATATAGCTAGCTACTCAAGATATTTGACGCATCCACATTACTTCCTAGAACTCGGTAAAGCTCTACCTTCTAGGGTATAAATACTTTGAAACTTCTGTATGTATGGTAAATTGATTTTTGTGCACATTTCATACATGACAAACTACTGTACAACCTGCTCTAGATCCTTTTACAAGCGTTAGCTAGCTAACAATTTTCTGCATTGTACCAGCATTTACAATGCATCAGCAAGCATCATTTTCAATAAGTTATCAAGTTGGCTATCTCATACATTGCACCAAGTTAGCTTGTTTTCTTATAGCACTTTGCTCCAACAGAAAAGCTGTGTCTTTCTGACCAATTTTGTTTTTCAGGACCAGAAATTAGTGAATGTTTTAAAAACTAGTTGAAAATTGGACAGGATTAGACAACTTCTTTTAACCTGCTAAAAAAAATTCATTTCACTACTTATTAAATTTATTTTCAAGTGTACGGTAACATAATTAGCATTGAGACGATTTGTTTCCTCTCTGCTCTACTCACTGCATGTGCCAGCTCGAGTCACGCTACTCCAAAGGTATGTACATCCTGTATGGTAAATAAAATTTCATTTTTCCTTTTGATGGCCATTAAATGGTAAAATGTGCAAGAGGCTGCCTTCAATGACTTCATCGCTCGATCTTGTTGAAATAGGTTGAAAAAGATTTAAACCAGACACGCTAAATGTTATAGTGAAAGTGAAGACAAACCGATGTGTTAAAAATGCACACTAAAATTTTATTTTAAGTTCGAGTTTAGTAGGCTCAACTTATTTGAAGTAAATTTAAAGTTTATATTATAGGCCAACATACATTTTGAAGGTGAGAACTCCTTACCGTACGTACTTCATTTGGTACACACATCATAATGTTGCATTTTATTGCAGATCATAACCATTAAAATACACTAAATGCAATACAGGTATTGTAGGTAACTATAGTTACTACATTTAACATACTATTCTGTTAGTAATTTTCACTATGTACACACTTTCATAAAACTTTGACAATATTTACCTTGGGATGTTTGCATTGTATAATTACGATGGTCTCTTTATCCCTGCATACAAATTTTTAACTACTTATATGATGCCAACCCTGGAACGGATCAACATCGTATCCTGAGGGTGCACTGTACTTCAATAGCATGAAGTCTTAAGCCACCCTTAAGAAACTATGCCTAAATTGTCTTTCGCCAGATAATTTTCTTTAAATATTTTTCATGTTGTAGAAGTCTGAGACGGAAGCAACTTACTACAAAAGACAAGGGTTTGACCAGATTGTCCAATCTCTGCAAAAGATCGTTGGAGATAGCATTCGTAGTCTCCTCAAGTATGGCTATACATAGTCTATTTTTTATATGTTCTATCATTTTTCATAGTCCACTCTGGCATAGATAACTCTTGTATCTGTTATTTATAAGGATTTTAAAGATAGTAATACCTGGTAGGTGTAATAACAATGAAGATGCAGTTCAGTTGTGTGCACATGCGTACTTCATTACCGTATGAAGCTCCACCGAGCAAACTGCAGCTATGAACTGGCTGCTTAATACTAAACTGATATGTTTATATAGTAAATCATATAAAGAAATTTTCATAAAGAGTGATCTTGTTTCTATAAGTTCATCTGTCAGGTTCCATGTAACGAGCTAACTAGTTCATTGATGAAAATGCTATGTTGAAACGTGTCACTATTCAATCAGGTGCTCTGTAGTACAGATTGCTGATGGATATAACTATGTGATTGTCACATGTAGATATAAAGGTATTTAGGTTACATGGATTGGGAACAAACAGGAAACGACAAATATGGAGCGAATCAAATTTTAAATTTAGAAGATAAGTTTCCTATAATTATTTAGATGGAAAAAGATCATTAAAATATTTTACTTATGTTTTTTGTGAACAAATATCTTTATTGTCTTCATAGCTATCAACTTTGTTTTAGTGGTTGCCCAAGAAAGTGTCCTGCTTGCAATGAAGCGATAGGGTTTCCTTCCAAGTTACCAGAATGTGGCCACTGTATCTGTTCATCTTGTGTACAGCAATTGAAATTGTGCCCATCATCCTCATGTGATAAGAGAGTTCCTCAAAACTATGTGTATGATGTAGAAAAGGACGAGACAATTGAGTAAGGACTCTAAGTCTAACACTTTTGCTTAGTGAGATTCTAAGCTGTTTGTATTGAAAGCGAATAGTTGTATATGGTATATTTCTAACCTATAGTACCCAAAACCTTTTGCAGTACTGAGAAGAAACAGAATTTTGAAGACTTTCGAAATGGCATCAACAACTTCTTTGGGCACTTTGTGTCAAACCTGGTTTTTCTGTCCAGAAGGAACCTTGATGCTGAAATCATTCAGTGGTTGATGAATCGTATCACTTTCCGTGGTTGCAAAAGTGTATTTTCACTTTTTCAATCTGACGAAGCTGTGGCACCAACTCCTGTACTTCGCTCTTTTCTGGTCAAACTGTTTCTGCAGTACCAAGATTGCCACGCAATAGAAAGTTACTTGAATGAGTTGATTGAAAGTTGGACTGATGATACGGGTTCATCTGATCTGATCTCTAAGATGGTGTTAATTATCAACTGCCACAAGGTAAAGTAGAACATCTGCATGCAATTCGTCATCTTCTCTCTTAGATCCTAAAATAGATGAAATCATAAAACTGTCTTAACTAGAATAAGGCAAACTAACTCGGTGTGAAGTCAGCCATCTTCTTTGGCTTTGTACAAAGCTTTACAACTAAACAGAAATTGTTCATTTCAAGTATCGCCTCAATAATTCCCAGACTTCAGATAATCTGTTATGTCAAATGTGGAAAGCAGTCACTGTATTGTTTGTAATAAGGCACTAATACACTCATCAACGAGGCAAAGACCGTATATATGTGCAGTTATGGTAGAGTAATCTCATGGCAATAATATTAGTGTACTTCTTTCAATTCAGTGTAAAGGTATTTACAGTGATTATATATCACCTGTGTCACCTGATTAGTGGTAGTGTGGTTTGTTTGCTAATTTACTAGCTGTGTACAATAGATAAAAAGTAAAATGCTAAAATATACGTAAAGTTTTGGCCAGATGTACATTTCTACTAATATTTTTATTAATTAAAAATGTGATTGCGTCAAATTTTAGTTAATTTTCAAAGAATTTACTTTTTTGTCTATCAGTTGAGATGTTGTTTGTTGTGTTTTGCAATCTCATTGTCAAGATATTTGAAGATTTAAATCGACAAAAAATGATCACAGTAAAAACACTCTGGAAAAAAGACATGTCCAGACTTGCCCAAAATGATGTAATGAAAATTACAACCTCTCTCTATCTCTGGTATTCAAGTTGGCTAATGTTATTGGCGCAGTATTCTTTGTATTGGCGCAGTCCTGTCGCTACCTACACAGGAAACTACTATGTACTTACTAAGTAAAATTAACCAGCTGCCTGTTTGAAAGGACTATGTTCGAATATATGGCAAAAACCAACTGCATCCCTAAAAAGTCATGTATAGTCAACGTTATCAAGCCATTATTAGTATCAATTTATAGAAAAATTTCACTGGTCCCTCTTGATTGGTTAATTCAAAATGGTGAACGTAAAGCGTCAACTTCTTTGAAATAAATCAACCCACGGATTCTGGCAAAGGGTTAACAAAGCTATTTTTGCACCTGGTTGGCAGTTTGTGGAGTCACCTGTTTTACTTAGTAGCGTTGAGCTTAAATCTCTTTTGCACTTCATTTATTTGGTCCATTGGAATTAAGGCGAGCTATGCATAAGTACCTGTCAATACAGCTCTAGTTACACTTTGTAAATCTATCTATCAGACAAGATTTCAGCACAGGTGGCAACGGGGCTATGATCTATTATGTCTTCAATATTCTGAAATCATGTTTTGCATCATCGTCAACAATATTATTTTAATATATAATTATTACAAGCAAAAAGATTTCATATCCGCATAAAGCTTATATTGAAAACATTCATATAAGTCGTGGCCACTTACATACATGTAGTTTCAGCTCATATAATAGGACAATTCAATCTACTGCAGCAAACTCAAACAAAACATATCATGGTTGATGCAGCACACATTCATGTCTCTCTTTCCCGTTTATGGCAGTTTCTACGCTCACAAAAATGCTTCGGTTGTGGGAACACATAAGCATCTTCTAATCAAGAAAACAAATGCAGTAAGTTTGTCATTCAAAGATATGTCGTTCTAACGGGTATCTACTAGAAGCTTTCAAATTGGAAGTTAGACAGATTGCGACTGTAATTTTAAAAATGAATAAATGTTTTAAAAAGCATAAGCACACCAAGCCAACAATTTGAAGCTTTGTTTCTGTGAGTTAAATAGGAGCATTGATCAATCAATTTTCCTCACTTTCTACAAGTGAGAAGTGAACATAAAGTCTAATCATAAATCTAATTTACGCGCGCTAAAACTGCCAAAGAAAATTTGATGTAAATATTTCAGCTAAGTGAAATGGTAAAAATGTGTGAAATGCTGATTGGTGATAGCAAAAAGTTAAAATTTTATTAATTAGGGAATGTATTCATGAGTACTAAAATTATGACCTTTAGTATATTTAACAATTGTTCATCAATCTAAGCCATTGCATTGCTAGATGCTATAGACTAAAAAGAAGCCGTTGAGAACTCACTGCGCGTCCGTTTCTCGCGCGCACAGGAAACTACATTATAGTTTCAAACAAGGAAATATAATCTGAATACAAACACAAAAGTAGATCTATAGGAGACTCATAGTAAAAGATAAATTTACCTCCGTTCCGCTATCCTCCTCTGCAGCATAACACCTGTCAGCTCTAACTATAAGCTGTCTGTCCCAAACTTTAACCACCTGATGCTCAGAAAAATCAGAGTCACCTTCTCAGGAACTGGAAGCATCGTTATAATTCTGTTGTTTGTCAATATAATGTGTCAATCGAGTTACTCTTTACTTTAACAATGTTAATTAACTAAGTGAATATCTATGTCGATGCGTTCTAATAATAGACTAAACCCCTAATTTCAAGATCACAGACAACACGTTTTACGAGTGATAACATTTATTATTACGTATATAAAAACTTTGTGCTGATGATTGGCTAAAGAAGAGATCTTATATTTTTTGCTGGTGATTTTCTTACACATGTATCTCGTTACATCATGAATAAAGCACTCGTTCAAATCTGAGCATTTTAAAAGGTGGCCTCATTCAAATGCTTATCTCTGGACGGGGTTAGTCTACCAAGACAAAAAACGATATCAACTTGTGCCTGAGGCTTTAACCTTTTATTGGCCTCAATTTCATTTGATCGAATTTTTTGACGCAATCACATCTTTAATATATAAAATCACATTTTAAACAAAAGTCATAACAAGACAGGAATAAGAAACTCCGTAAGAGGGTTCTATCAACTTAAGGTGCGTTTACACAAGGACGATTTGTCAGATTTGCTTCAACTCAACTAAAGCCAGTTTACGTAAAACGCAAATCGCTTTTGAAAACTGCTTTGTCTCAGTCGCCGACACAAGATCGGTGAAATGCTGCATGCTGTTTTTCCATTTTTAATGCTCATCATGGATTGAGTACAACAATCAATTGACCAATCATATACAGTACGCATTCCTACAACAAAAACAATCCATTTCAGGAATATTTACATTATAGGGATTTCACATTATAGGCACAGTAAAATACATGTAATTTGTCTAATCCATTTTAACATCTTTTCAAACTCACTCCTCTGACCATAAAAAAGGAAAAACTTGATTTAACTCTTTCAGTTTGTGGGCTGTACTGTAACTTTAGCATTCTTGGTTTGCATCAACGACTTGTTTCCTTTTTCTGTTCGCTCTCATTAGTTATATTGACCATGATTTGAGCAATTTTTACAATAAGTTCATAAAAAGCAAGCATCTTCGACATTCATTTACAATGATTTGTTTATTTTTTTTAAAATAAGCAATGTCTATTCTGCAAAGTAAAACTATAACAAATATTTTATACGTCTGCAACCAATCAAAGCAACAAAATGTTTTACAAAAAAGCGGTAAAACGTGTTTGTCATCTATCTGCATCCAGGGCTCAGGGTTAAGATAAAAACACTTAACAATACTCCAACACATGGCATTCGGATTGGTCGACCAACACTGTAACACCTGCACCATTCATTTGCCTTTGTATTTATGAACAATACGCAGCTACCCTATTCTCTGTTTTGTTGACATATCCGGTGATCGATCACACGATTGTTGTGAATGTTGTATATATATATTAAGTATAATGCTTCACGCTTGTCAGTTTTTCTTTTGTAAATGCTGCGAAATATATTAATGGTTAAATCGAATTTGAAAACACGCCAACTTGGTATTTTAATTTGTATGAAATTTTCACTTAATAGGAAGCAACAACTTCGGATAATTTTTTTACATCATCTGGAACTTACATTATAAGAGGTATACATTATAGAAGCATTTACTGTATTGCAATAGCACAAAAATACAAGCAAAAAAACGGCGATATATCCTTTTCTTCCAAAGGATCAGTTTAGATTGGCATTAAAATAGATACACACTGAGCAACTAACTACTGAATTACAGGAAATATTTTTGATCTGTAATCACACACATCCAGATCATTTGTTCCGTTTAGTTATCGCAAAAACCTATGTTATATGATCTAACTTGTTTTTGTAATTACTAAATAATATAAGAATTACAATGAAAACTGCAATGTATCTGCCTTTGTAAAACGTATTTCAAGTTATAAACAGACTAAAAGCCATTCTGACTCTCTCCGGGCTGGAGCAACACTAATAAATCGTATTGGTTTGATTGCACCTCAGTTGCAGATGATTGATAATAGCTCGTTAGTGAAATATAGAAACTTTCGCTTTGTTGAACTGCCATTATTTTGTAAGCATAAGTATTTTATGGATCTTCATTATTTACCATATATATGTACATTGAAGATTATTTGATGGGATTTAACACTCGAAGGATTTATGAGTACAGTACACCCTCGCGTAACGATGACCTTGTTATATAATTTTTTTGCCAAGTGAAGTGGAACATGCTGATTTCTCGCCATCTCCATACAAATTATTTTTTGCCATTTGAATAACAAATACGCTACTTGCCAAAATCACTCTAACAACGAATGAATGAGATACGATGCTAAATTTTGCTCTGTTCGGGGTTATTCATTATTATTTATTATGAAAACAAAGACAGAAACCGATGATAAAATTTTAGCTATGAAACAGTTGAAGTTCAGCAAAATATTTAAAAATACATACTAAACTTTAGATTAAAGTATGTGTTTAGTAAGCTAAATTCATTTCAGTCAAATTCGACATTGTTGTTATACATCTGACACAAAGATGAGAACTCCCTATGTTACGTGCTGCGTGTAGTACATAGTGATGTTACATTTATTGCAGATTATCACTACTAAATACACTAAAGTTACTGTAACTATAGTTACTAAAGATAACAAATAATTTTGTTGCTAATTATAATATGTAAAGTATGTATATAGAGCCTTAATAACTTTTACCAGAAGTTCTTTGCATTAGGTGTTTACTTATTGGTTTCTATAACCCTTTTTATGAAGTTTTTGCCTTACGATGCCAACATAAAAAATAACTAAAATCGAATAGCTAGGGTTGACTGTAATGCATTTAACTTGTAACACTTGTTCCATAAATGTAGTTTTTTACTGAACAGCAACAGCTAACAGCAAACAATAGTCTCTTTGTTAATGCTTGCTAATTCATCAATTCAGTTTTTACTAGTGAAGCAAAGCAGCCAAAAAACTCGGTAGCAAAAACTTAACATACGCTTATGCGTCACATACTTATGCGTCATTGATTAAAAGTCTAAATAGCAACTGCAATGACTTCAGAAATATTTGTAAAATGATTTTAAAGTACAATTGAGAGTAATAATTGACAATTACTAAATTAAAATCCAAAGCTTCCGTATGTAATGTATACAGACCTGAGATGTCATGTCAACTGTCAACATGTCAACTGAGATTGCTGACATTGTTTTAGTACCCATAAATAAATGTACTTACAGGATATATAGGATATAATAGAGACTGTGTTAATATCACTAAGTAGTTATAGGATATAATAGAGACTATGTTAATATCACTAAGTAGTTATAATATATAATAGAAACTATGATAGTATTACTAAGTAGTTATAGGATATATTAGAGACTATGTTAATATCACTAAGTAGTTATAGGATATAATAGACACTATGTTAATATCACTAAGTAGTTATATGATATAATAGAGACTGTGTTAATATCACTAAGTAGTTATATGATATAATAGACACTATGTTAATATCACTAAGTAGTTATAGGATATAATAGAGACTGTGTTAATATCACTAAGTAGTTATATAATATAATAGAGACTGTGTTAATATCACTAAGTAGTTATAAGATATAATAGAGACTGTGTTAATATCACTAAGTAGTTATAAGATATAATAGAGACTGTGTTAATATCACTAAGTAGTTATAATATATAATAGAGACTATGTTAATATTGTAGTATATGCTTAACATTAAGCTATACCTTAAATTGTTGAAGTATTGTATCAGCTTCTCGAGCACGTCCAGCAAGCTCACCGTCCTAGACAAGAAGGCCTTTCCGATATCTCTGTCAGCTGTCGACTAGCTTCGCCAGCACTTCGTGATCTTCCGTTAGGGTCAATGCCGTTCTCACGATACCCTACACCTCCCCTTCAAGCTTCCTTCCGGGGTGCCCTCACACCCTCTCTACAAACATAAATACCAACAACCAGCAGTAACTTTGTTTTTATCCTTTATTTTATTTATTTTATATATACATATGTACAACTCTATTTAGATGAACCTCCTCCTTAATCTTTCCATATTAATTGTGTTCACCCTCCTTATTTCTCTGGCCCAATCTCTAGTTATATCTCTCGTTGGGTGAACACCATCCCTCAATAGTTGTGGTCTGAATCTATACGTGTGGTTCCTTCTAGTGAAAATCCTTCTATGCATATAGGGGGTTGCCATATTTCTAGCCATATTAAAATCAATGATCAGTCTGTTCTCGACGACGACCATTCCTCTCACCATCCTAGTATACCGTTCATTGTCATTTCTTACACTCCTCTCTCTACTCCTAGCCCTTATAGCTAGCTGATTGTTATAAATGGCAAAGTCCATGGGATAGATTGTACAAATAACTATAGTAATGTCATTTCTGAACATCTGTATCCTATAAGGTTCATATATCTCATCCAAACTATAATTATTGGGTCTATCTAAACTACACTGTCTTACATTACCCAAATAATTAATCCTACTAAACCTTACAGGCCCTACATGAACATAGATAATAGAACCGCGGAACCTTCCATAGTCCGATGTTATATATTGTAACGCCTCGCTCCACGTCAGACCAGGTATTGATATAGTTTCAAATGAGGAGTCCTCCAACTCTCTCACAATAGAGTTTCCCAGAACAAAAGTTTTCATGACTGTAACAAATTATAACAGTTAAATAACAACGCATTTACAATAATAAGGAAATCAGATAATTATAAATCAAACATCTTTGGAGGTTTCGATTGCCTTCCTGATTTTGTGACGTATACTGGTTTGGGGTCACTCTGCTGTTTACTAGATCTTCTTCCTCGAGGCGAAAACTGTGTCTGTTCTTGTGGTTCCTCCCTTTCTTGCAGAGCTTGATGTCTCAGAAGAATTGGGCTCTGATGTCTTGATATGCATCTATTTACCGGACTGTTTCCTGCCGACAACTCCCTCTCCAGCCTATTGTCGCTAGTATGTGTTTCCTGAGTAATCTCTCTATCATCTCCCTGTCCCCTTTCTGTATGGTCTTCATGTGATGTCCTTGACTCTTCGGAAAATCCTGATGCTGTTTGCTCTCTTTCTCTTAGCAGTTCTGGAGAAGCCTGCACTTCTTCCGACTCTGTATTCGCTTCACCTCTTCCTACTACGTGAGCCCGATTCCTCCTAAAAAGTGTATCACTGGAACTTCTAGCTACTACTTCCCTACCTCTAGTAGCAACTACTCGAGCGGGAACACTCTGACCTCCTGGATTATTTACGACCACTGGCTGATTTATAGTTAAATCCGATCTTGGTTTTGTCGCATGTCGTTTGTTATACCACAAGTCTCTTTTAGCTCGAATTTGGGACTCTTTATTCTTCAGCTTTTTTAAGTCAATTCTGCCCTCGGGCATAATGCCCATCGAATTCATTGATCTATTGAACAATAATTGGGCTGGTGAATAACCATTTGACAGTGGTGTGTCTCTATACATACACAACGCTGCTTGTAAGTTGGTATTCTTGTTCATCAGGCCTTTTACTGTTCTTACTGCCCTTTCGGCTTCACCATTACTTCGGGGATAACGTGGCGCACTGGTAATGTGTTCAATGTCCCATTTTCTGAAAAAACTTTTTATTTCTTCCGAAACAAACTGTGGGCCATTGTCACTGATCATAGTGTTCGGAATTCCTATGGTACAAAATAATTCGTCCAGAGTCCTTATGATTACCGATGAGCTGGACGAGTGTTTCAACTCGTGCACCGTAACAAATCTGCTAAAGTAATCTATCACCAACAAATATTCTTTTTCATTCTTTTCAAATATATCCATTGCCAATCTCCACCAGGGTCTCTCTGGTATCGGAGTAGTTAGCAATGGTTTCCTTGGTTTCAACCGAAACTGTTCACATTTGTCACAGTTCTTGACCATTGTTCTAATTTCTGCTGTCATACCCGGCCACCAGACTATCTCTGTTGCTCTTCGGATGCTTTTTGTTTCTCCTTGATGTCCCTTATGTATGTCTTCTAATACTCTCTGCCTTTCCAGCAATGGAATAAATACGCGATTGTTGTACAGAATGATCCCATCGACGTATGTCAGAAAATCTCTAAATGCATAACACGGTTTAGCTTCCTCCGGTAATCTCTTCAAGTCCGGCCATCCATCTGCAATGTATTTACTTAACAACACTCCTAAGTCATCTTCTAGTAGTGTTGCTTTGATTCTGTTTAATCTGTTCGTGGCAATTGGCATAGCTGCTATTATTTCCAATACCATCTTCGAGTCCTTCAACTCGTCTACGTCATTTTCTATCTCTTCCACTGGTGCCCTTGACAAAGCATCAGCCAGGACCAACTTTTTGCCAGGTGTATAAATGATCGAGTACCTATATGCCATCATTCATAGTCGGAAACATTGCATTCTAACTGGTAGCTTGGCCAGCTCTTTGTTACCTAGTACCGCTAGCAGTGGCTTGTGATCAGTCTCTATTGTAAAGTCTCTTCCTGCCACGTAATATTTGAACTTGTCGCATGCCCAGGCTATAGCCAGGGCTTCTTTTTCTATTTGTGCATAGTGTTTTTCTGCTGATGTGAGGGCCCTCGAAGCATAAGCTACAGGTCTCCACTCTTCATTGACCTTTTGTAGTACAGCTGCGCCTAATCCATAGGACGACGAGTCCGCACTGATCATCGTGTCGGCAGACAGAGCATATGAAACCAATACTGGGGTATTTGTTAAAATTTCTTTGACATTTTTGAATTGTTCATCATGTAGTTCTCCCCATGCCCAATCACAGTCTTTGCCTAACAACTGGCGTAAATGATGAGTCCTATCCGCCAATAGCGGAGTAAATTTTCCCAAGTAATTGACCATTCCAAAAAACCGTTTCAATTCTGTTCTGTTGGATGGCTTCGGAAAGTTTGTTACTGCTTTGGTTTTCTCCGGATCAGCTCTGATTCCATTTTCGTCAATTATGTGGCCTATAAATTTAGTTTTATTAACTTCAAACTCACATTTATCTGAATTAAGGGTAATACCTGCTTTTTGCAACCTATCGAGAACTTTCCTCAGTCTCGTATCATGTTCTTCTTTAGAGGTGCAGTGAATCAAAATGTCATCCATTTGACAAATAACCCCTTCAAGACCGAGTAACACTTTCTGCATTTCTCATTGGAATATTTCTGGGGCAGAACTTATTCCAAACAGCAATCTTTTACAAAAAAATCTACCAAACGGTGTAATGAATGTTGTCATCTTCTGTGACTCGGGGTGTAATTCTAACTGCCAATAACCACAATTGGCATCTAATTTACTGAACACTTTGGAGTTTCCTAACTCCGCCAGTGTTTCTTCTGAAGTCGGAAGTGGGTGGTATTCTCTTCTAACTGCTCTGTTCAGGTTAGTGAAATCTATACAGACACGAAGCTTTCCATTTTTCTTTGGCACTGAGATGCAAGAGGCACACCATTCTGTTGGCTCTTCAATTTTCTCAATTACTTTGAGTCGCTCCATCCTTTGCAGTTCTTCTTCCAGTGGTTTTCTTCGCGCTGCTGCAACCCTCCGAGGGACACTCTGGACAAACGGATCAATTTTTTCATTTATTGATATTTTCACTTTAGTGTCTAGTGATCCTAACCCTACAAACATTTTAGAATACTTCTTTTTCCAATCACTTCCTTTAGCTTCTTCTACAGTTCCTACAAACTGTATCAACCCTAACTTTGCTATTGCTGGCTTTCCCAACAATGGTGAAACTAGATTATCTACAAAGTACACTGTTTCCTCAATTTGTCTACCTCCTTTAGACAACTTTACAACTGCCTGACCAGTCACAACCAACTCGTGGTTTCCTGCTCCTCTCAATTTTTTATTCGAACATTTTGTATTTCTAACATATTTTCTGAGTTCCGATGGAATGGCTGTTACTGCTGCTCCCGTATCTATTTTGAATTTAATTGTTCGAGTATTTACTTTAATATCTACTAACCAAGCTTTTGACGTTTCGGCGAGTGATTCGGACACTCCATTTAGTCATTCGGAGTTGCCCAAAAACAGACCTTTTAGTTCATCACACTCAACTTCCTCAGCTCTATTTCTGTAGCCTACTTTACAGACCTTAGCCCGTGCCCAATGTCCACGACCTTTGCACATGTGACAAATAGAGTTTCGGGCCGGACATCTATCTTTTGGATGGGCTGGTTTGTTGCAAAAGTCACACTTAGGTCTTTCTTTGCTATTAATTGGTCCATGTCTTTTCTGACTACTAAATCTATCTTGCCGATAATCATCAACTGACCTTGCTTGATATCCTGTCCTATATTGTCTAACTATATCCAAGCTTTGGGACTGTTTGACTGTATCTAAATTTTCCGTACCCATCTCCTGACTTGTCATTATTGATACCTGAGCATGGTGACTTACATACTGTTTCGCTTTGGTTATGCATTTATTCAGGTCTAGGTCCTCTACATCTATTAGATATTCTCTAAGTTTATCGTCAGGAACTCCTACAACTATCCTATCCCTCACCATTTCATCACGAATTGTTCCATAGTCACAGTTGTCTGCCTGTGATTGTATTTGTGTAATAAATTGATGGATAGATTGAGTTCCTTGCTTGATACTGTTAAACCGGACTCGTTCAAAAATAACATTTTTTACCGGTTCAAAATGTCGATCAAACATGGCTATTACATTGTCTAATATCTTGGTTCTTCCTTCTTCTGTGGCATGAAATGTGAATTGATTGTATATCGGCACACTATCAGATCCCATCAAGAGTAGCAAATTGGCAATCTGTTGATCAGCGTCCATATCTGAATACTTCTTAGCAATTTTCAGTATATCAAATTGAGCTTTAAAGACTTTCCAATTGAGTGCTAAATTTTCTCCTTTAAAATTTAATCTTTGCACAAAATGATCTTCTCTACTTTCAGCCATTTCAATTTCTTGTACAACTCCAATCGATATGATTTATAATTACCAGAGTTCCTACAAACTCTTTATAATCGAATTCCTACAAATTCGCTATTAAAACCTCAACGGAAACAATGGCAGCTCAATACAATGTGCTAATGTTAACGACAGAAGTTCCTACAAACTTTCTGATGACTTGAATCTTAAATATACCACGAATTCCTACAAATTCGCTAACTAGGCTTCTAGTAGTTAACTTCTGACACCATGTAGTATATGCTTAACATTAAGCTATACCTTAAATAGTTGAAGTATTGTATCAGCTTCTCAAGCACGTCCAGCAAGCTCACCGTCCTAGACAAGAAGGCCTTTCCGATATCTCTGTCAGCTGTCGACTAGCTTCGCCAGCACTTCGTGATCTTCCGTTAGAGTCAATGCCGTTCTCACGATACCCTACAAATATCACTAAGTAGTTATAATATATAATGGAGACTATGATAGTGTCACTAAGTATTTATAGGATATAATAAAGATTTTACTATCACTAAGTAGTTATATGATATAATAGAGACTATGATAGTATCACTAAGTAATTATATGATATAATAGAGACTGTGTTAATACCACTAAGTAGTTATAAGATATAATAGAGACTGTGTTAATATTACTAAGAAGTTATAGGATATAATAGAGACTGTGTTAATATCACTAAGTAGTTATATGATATAAAAGAGACTGGGTTAATATCACTAAGTAGTTATAAGATATAATAGAAACTATGATAGTATCACTAAGTAGTTATAGGATATAATAAATATTTTACTATCACTAACTAGTTATGGGCTATAATAGAGACTATGTTAACATCACTAAATAGTTGTATGATACAATAGAGACTATGCTAATATCACTAAATAGTGATATGATATAATAGAGACTGAGTTAATATCACCAAGTAGTTATAGGATATAATAGAGACTATGTTAATATCACTAAGTAGTTATAGGATATAATAAAGACTGTTACTATCACTAAGTAGTTATATGATATAATAGAGACTGGGTTAATATCACTAAGTAGTTGTAAAATATAATAGAGACTATGATAGTATCACTAAGTTGTTATATGATGTAATAAAGACTATGTTAATATCATTAAGTAGTTATATGATATAATAGAGACTGTTACTATCACTAAGTAGTTATAAGATATAATAGAGACTGTGTTAATATCACTAAGTAGTTATAAGATATAATAGAGACTGTGTTAATATTACTAAGTAGTTATAAGATATAATAGAGACTGTGTTAATATCACTAAGTAGTTATAATATATAATAGAGACTATGTTAATATCACTAAGTAGTTATATGATATAATAGAGACTGTTTTAATATCACTAAGTAGTTATAAGATATAATAGAGACTGTGTTAATATCACTAAGTAGTTATAAGATATAATAGAGACTGTGTTAATATCACTAAGTAGTTATAATATATAATAGAGACTATGTTAATATCACTAAGTAGTTATAATATATAATGGAGACTATGATAGTTTCACTAAGTAGTTATATGATATAATAGAGACTGTGTTAATATCACTAAGTAGTTATAATATATAATGGAGACTATGATAGTGTCACTAAGTAATTATACGATATTATAAATATTTTACTATCACTAACTAGTTATGGGCTATAATAGAGACTATGTTAATATCACTAAATAGTTATAGGATATAATAGAGACTATGTTAATATCACTAAGTAGTTATAAGATATAATAGAGACTGTGTTAATATCACTAAGTAGTTATATGATATAATAGAGACTGTGTTAACATCACTAAGTAGTTATAAGATATAATAGAGACTGTGTTAATATCACTAAGTAGTTATAATATATAATGGAGACTATGATAGTGTCACTAAGTAATTATACGATATTATAAATATTTTACTATCACTAACTAGTTATGGGCTATAATAGAGACTATGTTAATATCACTAAATAGTTATAGGATATAATAGAGACTATGTTAATATCACTAAGTAGTTATAAGATATAATAGAGACTGTGTTAATATCACTAAGTAGTTATATGATATAATAGAGACTGTGTTAACATCACTAAGTAGTTATAAGATATAATAGAGACTGTGTTAATATCACTAAGTAGTTATAATATATAATAGAGACTATGTTAATATCACTAAGTAGTTATAATATATAATGGAGACTATGATAGTGTCACTAAGTAGTTATATGATATAATAGAGACTGTGTTAATATCACTAAGTAGTTATAATATATAATGGAGACTATGATAGTGTCACTAAGTAATTATAGGATATAATAGAAACTGTGTAAATATCACTAAGTAGTGATATGATATAATAGAGACTATGTTAATATCACTAAGTAGTTATAAAATATAATAGAGACTATGATAGTATCACTAAGTAGTTATAGGATATAATAGAAACTGTGTAAATATCACTAAGTAGTGATATGATATATAATAGAGACTATGTTAATATCACTAAGTAGTTATAAAATATAATAGAGACTATGATAGTATCACTAAGTAGTTATATGATATAATAGAGACTATGTTAATATCACTAAGTAGTTATATGATATAATAGAGAGTGTGTTAATATCACTAAGTAGTTATATGATATAATAGAGACTGTGTTAATATCACTAAGTAGTTATAATATATAATAGAGACTATGATAGTATTACTAAGTAGTTATAGGATATAATAAATATTTTACTATCACTACTGTTTTACTATCACTAACTAGTTATGGGATATAATAGAGACTATGTTAATATCACTAAATAGTGATATGATATAATAGAGACTATGATAGTATCACTAAGTAGTTATAGGATATAATAAAGACTGTTACTATCACTAAGTAGTTATATGATATAATAGAGACTGGGTTAATATCACTAAGTAGGTATATGATCTAATAGAGACTATGTTAATATCACTAGGTAGGTATAAGACATAATATAGACTGTGTTAATATCACTAAGTAGTTATAAGATAAAATATAGACTGTATTAATATTACTAAGTAGTTATAAGATATAATATAGACTGTGTTAATATCAATAAGTAGTTATAGGATATAATAGAGAGTGTGTTAATATCACTAAGTAGTTATATGATATAATAGAGACTGTGTTAATATCACTAAGTAGTTATAATATATAATAGAGACTATGATAGTATTACTAAGTAGTTATAGGATATAATAAATATTTTACTATCACTACTGTTTTACTATCACTAACTAGTTATGGGATATAATAGAGACTATGTTAATATCACTAAATAGTGATATGATATAATAGAGACTATGATAGTATCACTAAGTAGTTATAGGATATAATAAAGACTGTTACTATCACTAAGTAGTTATATGATATAATAGAGACTGGGTTAATATCACTAAGTAGGTATATGATCTAATAGAGACTATGTTAATATCACTAGGTAGGTATAAGACATAATATAGACTGTGTTAATATCACTAAGTAGTTATAAGATAAAATATAGACTGTATTAATATTACTAAGTAGTTATAAGATATAATATAGACTGTGTTAATATCAATAAGTAGTTATAGGATATAATAGAGAGTGTGTTAATATCACTAAGTAGTTATATGATATAATAGAGACTGTGTTAATATCACTAAGTAGTTATAATATATAATAGAGACTATGATAGTATTACTAAGTAGTTATAGGATATAATAAATATTTTACTATCACTACTGTTTTACTATCACTAACTAGTTATGGGATATAATAGAGACTATGTTAATATCACTAAATAGTGATATGATATAATAGAGACTATGATAGTATCACTAAGTAGTTATAGGATATAATAAAGACTGTTACTATCACTAAGTAGTTATATGATATAATAGAGACTGGGTTAATATCACTAAGTAGGTATATGATCTAATAGAGACTATGTTAATATCACTAGGTAGGTATAAGACATAATATAGACTGTGTTAATATCACTAAGTAGTTCTAAGATAAAATATAGACTGTATTAATATTACTAAGTAGTTATAAGATATAATATAGACTGTGTTAATATCAATAAGTAGTTATATGATATAATAGAGACTATGTTAATATCACTAGGTAGGTATAAGACATAATATAGACTGTGTTAATATCACTAAGTAGTTATAAGATAAAATATAGACTGTATTAATATTACTAAGTAGTTATAAAATATAATATAGACTGTGTTCATATCACTAAGTATTTATATGATATAATAGAGACTATGTTAATATCACTAAGTAGTTATATACTACAATAGAGGCTATGTTAATATAACCAAGAAGTTATAAGATATAATCTGAATTATCACTATCTTTGCGTTGATATAGTATGTTATGGAAATTGCACTAACAGTTTGGGCTATTATTAATATAAGATCTACTCATGTTAAGAGTTTGTAAGATTCGATAGAAACTGTCTTAATGCTTATAAGTACTTATAGGATCTCTATGGCAGTGGTATTCAGCAATGCTCCGTTCAACAACTCCGACAACTCTTCTCTGACTTTGTGAAAGATTATTCTGAGCTCTGCCCAGACCCAACTAAAGCATCACTTCTGGCTCTCACCACAGTTGGAGACATACAGTGCGCTCTAATGAGAACTGTTGATGAGATTCTATATAGCCGGCAGTATAAAACTGAAATGTTGGACATACTGAAAGAATTTTTTTCCGCTGATGAACTTAGAGACAACCCCCAACTTCGGTTAGGGCAGAGTTATACTTTGCTATGTTTTATCGTGATAGACTTAAGTTTGCCATTCTGTAAGAGCGCAGTTCCTTACTACTTTAAAACATTTTAGCCATGTCTGGTCTATCTATCAATTAGCTGCTGTACATCACATTGTCTGCTGAGTTACATCACACAATTCAACGGATGTCCATGTCATACACACTATTTTACAAGTGTAATATAACACAGTTGATTCAAGGCTTTATTTCTCAGTTAATTTGGTTTTGTAGGTATTTTGTCATTCGTCAAATATATACTCTTAATGGAAGCGGCTATATAAGGAGCCTTTGTAACACCACCAGCAAGTTTTTGGTTCCACAGGATGTGCAGGAGGCTTTGTCTTTTTTTGCTGTTCCTGATGCGTTTTGCCTGTATGGAGGAGACCGATATCAGCAAGCTGTCCAGCTCATTGATGACATCATTACCGCTGATGACAATGGACTTGACGCAGCTGTTGACACATTTTTTCAGGTAATGAAAAGTAACACCAAATCACAAAAAATTAGCCATGTCTTTTCTTGTTCTCAAATTCAATAATATAGAATAAACATTACTTGTTATTTCACAAGTACTACTAATTATAGCTTCATTTGCTTGGAAAGTAAAGAATTACTTGGCTGATAGAGCTTCTTAACTTTTACATTTAAGTTGTGAAGTATAATTTCATCAAAACTTTTTACTTGTACTCATATATTTATTTACTAACTGAATGCTCAGCATTGCACGAGTAATAAACTGATTACCCAGTGAATTTGAGTAGCCATGAGCAAGTAACTTGAGCTAGTTTAAATCTTTACTATAATAAGAGTCGTGAAGCCATCTTGACATTACATTATCTTGACATTACATCTTACTGTGCAACTTCAAGCTGGCCAATAGTAATTTTGCAAGTGATGCATAAGTATGTGCAAAAGTGTTTCATAGTAAGGCCAAGATAATGAAGTGTAGTATATGTAGTTAAGCATGCCTGTGTTGCAAAACTGGAGGTTCCGAGTTTAAATCCAGTGCGAACCAAATTTTTTTGTTCTTAGATTTTAATGACTATAATTGGGCACACCACAGACAGTTGACAGACAAACAAACACTGAGATTCATATATATCATACATTTATTTTATTAATTTGTTATGTAATACTGATATTTTCATTTTGTGAAAATTCTCAATACATATCGAAGACCTAGTTTAAAGGTAATAACAGTAATAACGTGATGCTCTCACATAATTTTGAATAAATAGCAAGTAAATTATATACCTATGAATATTTTGTTAGAGGTACAACGGAGATGATACTACAATCCTGCAAACAATCTTTACACGAGTAACCCGTTCACATGCTGATGAAGTGCCAGTTTCCAGCAAAGTCTCAGAGAAATTGCTAAAAGCTCTCTTTTGTCAGACCAAAAGTAGCCAGGTAACACAACGGTAGGATCCTGAATTGTCCCAAGAACAGGCCAAACTTCAACAAAAAAGTTGCTAGGCAAAATGCATATAACTTGGCTAAAAATAGTTTGTAGCTCTGGATGTTTTGTGTAAGGGTGTGCAATATATGACAACTTTTTATGTAAAAGGATTTAGAAAGGAAGATTTTAGCTTCATAAGGCCTTAATTACTGTTTCTCTTTAGCTCTTCTATTCTCTTAACTTACTGCTCTCTTTTGTAGCGTAACTTGAATTGAGGCAATTAACAAAGGCAAGCCTTTAGTGGTATTTTATTAATCAAAGGCAATTATGATGGTAGGAAACTAAGAGTTAATGAGAATATATCAATTATAACAAACTCTTGATAGTGTTTCCAAATTCGCACAATTTTCCTAAATCTCAACAAAAGTTCCACAGTTAATTATACAAGTAAAAGAATATCAAGTGTAAAACATGCTTTGATGCAGTGATTGAGTCATTTGAAAAGCGGTCAGGTTGTATATATAGTTTATATGTTTGCTTTTAGAAGTTTCTAGAGATACTTTTGGACCGAAATCTTTTACCGTCTGAGATGGCTGTCAGTCAAGCAAAAGGGATTCACCTGTCTATGCTTGTCATTCACCTGTTCACAAGCCTCACATCCTGCTCTCAAGTTCATGATTTGTACCCACTGTATGAGATTATTGATCAACCAGAAAATGCTCAGGTTAGGCCACTTTTAGTTTCAGCTCATTTATTGAGTTGATATGCCATGGAACAATGGCTCAACATTTATATATAGCAGAATTGAGTGCTCAAGTGTGAGTTCAACTATCATTTTTGACAGAGTACTAAGTATGCTTTCAAATGTAAACATAAAACTATAGTACAGTAGATACTCATACAATGAATATAATCCATTTTGAATACATTTACATTAAGATGCCTAATCTAGGATTTGGGTGCCGTTCTAGGATTTTCCTAAACTCACACCTTTCGTTCTTCAAAAGAAAAAAACTAAACTTAACCTTTTTATTTTATTTAATGACAGTACCTGTGATTATTGACTAATACCTGTTAAATTATGAGTTTATATTGACAACCTTTCCCATTTTTTTTCTTTTCAATTATTAAATTATTATTTGATTTTAGTACTTGAGCTTATGATAATTTTATGTTAGCTGAAGGGGAGCGTCTGCCTTCAATGACAATATAAATCAATTTTTTAGCCAATAATATGTATTCTGCAAAGAAAATAAATAAAAACATGATATAGGTATAAAATAAAGTAAAACAAAAATAAATATTTACTATAGTAAGAGCTGTGTTTGTCTGTCAGTCTGTTTGTCAGAAACCAGGGTTAAAGGTTAAAGGTTAGGATAAAATATTGGTTTTAACGGTAATCCAATTTGTGGCATTCAGCTTGGTAGACCAACACTTTAACACATCTGCACCAATTTATCATCTTTGAGTAATGCTGAATTATTATACTGAATTATTATTTACATAAATTTGTCATGTCAAGTTCTTATGTTAAGTGGAATCAAAGTAAAAAGGTTGAGTATTTGTAGTGTTTACTGTACTGTAAACATCTGCTCTACAGTGTTACCTTTATAACAATTTGCAGCAAATAAATTTGTATTTCACATACTCAGCATACTATTATGTACTAGTTTGAACAAAAGTTTTAAATGATCTTATGAAAATTATATTTCTAACAGCAAAGGATTTTAGAGTAAAACACACCAACTGTAGCTGTTTGTTGCTCTCCAGAGTGTTTTTTAGTTTTGAGTTTAGTTTATTTGCTTCTTATTTGTAAATACTGTGAAGGACTGGACAAACACTAGCCATATTCTTAGACAACGATATTCCTTGTGATGGCTTTAGGTGTGCTTTCTTTATCTAGTTATGTAATACTCTTGTGTGTACTTCTTCAGTCCCTGTTATGTAATACTGTGTTTTTGGGCCTGCTTCACAGGCCTGCCCGCATACTCTTATATATTATTATCTAGGCCTGCCTCACAGGCCTGCCACGATACAATTGATGTTACATAATTATTATATAAGTGGGCGGGGTAAAAACGGTATATAAGGAGAAGGCACAGGCCAACTCATTGGGATTTTTCTTGTGAATTCGATGCTGTTAACACGTTGTTGCATATGCGCTTATATACATTAAATAGACTACATTTATTCTTACGAACTGACTACGATTGATGCCTGCCTGGTTGGCTTAATAAGGATCCTTCTGCCAGAACTGATCTGGCTTCAAGTACGAACTGCTTTGGGAGACACCTAAGGAAGGCTAGGGGTTGGCTGCATTACGACCGGACCTGATCAGAAATGCAATAGCATTAGAGATCAGGCCCTCCAGTAAGCTAGCCGGGACCTAGATTAGCCAAGATAGGGTCTCAGAGAGCAGGCCGTGTTAGCATTCCAAGTGAGCCTGAACTGAGGGTAACCAGCTGCGGCCTGACCAGACCACTAGGTGTGTCAGGCAGGCTGACGAGTGGAAGGCCCAGTGTTCAAACTGCACCGCCTTGTTAAGAAAGTAAAGCTGGCTCAGCTACCGGGGCCAAACCTTTACAATACTTCACAACATTTCAGAACATATAAAGAGTATTCAACTGTTTGAGGTTTGTTAGTCATAAAAATGCTGTTAATCATAGTATGTCTAACAGCAATTGCTGGAGTCAGCATAGAGCTAGTATATCAGCTGACACTGGTGATGAGTTGGCTGATACAGAGATGTTTGTTGATGCAGCGCATACACAACATTCTGTTAAGATAATGTTGTAAAGTTATTAATCTTTTATTATAGAAGCATTTATTTCCTACTATGGAGGATAATGAAGTAGCAAACCGGCTGAAGGAACACTACTCAATCGATCGCCGCTCTATGGACCAATTACAAGCTTACAGTAAGATATTTTATTTGAGTTTTTCTTTTTCTAATTTTGATAAGTGCGTTCTCGGATAACTTATTTTACATTGGTGGATTGGCATGTGCTTATGTTGCAGGATGTAATTGTGGAGAGATATATACAATTGGAGATGTAAGTTACTTTAACGCTTATGTATTATATTTGCCGAGACCAATTTCTCCCAGAGTAAATATGACTGATTCAGTGATGTTTAGGTTTTTTAAATTTACTTGTCATTTATAATCTCTTTCAGTGTGGTAATCCAGTGGTGGTAGATATGAAATGTCCAGGATGCAAGTCTTCAATTGGTGGAGCTAGCTTCCATAAACTTGTCTCCACGAGCAAGAAGCTCACAGAGTAAGTAACTCTTCTGCTTGCAATGGTCATACTACATGCTAAGGTAATGTTGTATGACAATTTATAACACTCTTCTGTGAGAGATATTTGCATGAATTTGTTTAAAACATTGGCTTTTCAGTTTTGTGGTGATTTGCTTAAAAGTTTTATGTCCATAAGCATTAGTTAGTAAATACTGTGACTTTTTTAGGGTTGGGATTAGTAAATCTATGTATTTAATTGCTCCGTGTCAGTAAATAACGTTTCATCAAAATTTTTAGAATTTATTTAAAACTTGCCTTTGAAGAGAGATTTTAGTGTTGATCTCTCTACCAAAGTACTCCCCATAATTACTGTCCGTAAGTCATTTTAGTCATCCTTAATTTCATTTCATTACTTGTTGGTGAAGACAATTTACATAAACTAGTTTTTTTCTATGCAGCGAAGACCTGAAGACAAAACCTGGTCATATCATTGGAGATGCTAAGACCAGGAGTGACAGATCTTTCCCTCAAAGAAAGTTGACAGCTTTGGCTTGTGCTGTCCTCCGCTGCCTAACGCATGTCACAATGTGTGCATCTATGCTTGTCAACGAACAGCAGGTAAACATGTCTAAAGTTGTAATAACTACCACAATGAATTTACTTTGAAAACTCAACAAACTGTCTAGTTTTGACTCATCAATATTTTTTAAAAGTTAAAAGTTTTCAACTAAAATAACTTTTGCAATGTTAAAATTTAATCTTCTCATTTCACAAAAAGCGTACATCATTTCTCACTTGGTAGAATGCATCAACTTGACCATAAACCATAGTTTGACCAGGAAATAAACTGATGTTCAACTTATTTAAAACTCAAGGATTTTGAAAAATAATACTTACAGTTGTGGATTTCTAAAAGTCTATTTGACTGTGTTTCTGCAATAAATACAAACATTCAAAAAGTTTGTGAGAAATCCTGTTTGATTAAACCTTCACAATCATCAATGAAAATTGTTGTACTTTCTGCCAGGTGCTACCCCTTTGAAAATTACAATATTAATTATAACTTAAGACTGTTAATATAACCATGTATATTTTTTGCTATTGTATATCTAGCTAATATTTGTATAGCTTTATTATAATGCTAAGTGATAACTATTGAGTTTGGAGCCTTTGACACCATCTCGCTTCACTAGATTTGTGCAAAGACATTTGCAGTGAGGCTATTATTTGATGTCACAAAAATTTGAATTCGTGATGAATTCGAATCTTTGATACTTGGCTAAGCTCTCCCCAGTGCAGGTAAAAAGTTCATCGCATTTCATAACTCTACCACGCGGATGTATTCTAACTATTATTGCCAATGATATGTTGCTCATATGTTGATGATGAGATAATTATCTTTTTATTTTATTACCTTTTTCATTAAATAACTGAACCTACCGGTTGTGCAGATTTCTACCGCAATAGGTGCTGACATTTTTTCTAGGCTTAACTCTTCTAGGATAAAAAAGGTTTTTGCTAAAAGCGGTTGTCGTTCATGCAACCTTGGACGCAATAATTGCATAGCAAGTAGTGAATTTGATTGCTAATTTCTAAAATAGAGAGCAGCAATAGAAAACAAAAAAAACATTCTGATTGGTCAGTGTAGCTGAGTTAATGCAACAAGTGTCTGAAGCATGAATTGAAAAGGAACCCAAAAGTGAGTCTGCTTTTACAAGTTTTGTTTTGAAGCGTACATCGCTAGTTTTGAAAAGATCGTTAAAGTGCAACTCCGAATCGTTGAGACGGTAGGATGCAAACTCGTTAGCAGAGATCAACTCAAATCCATTCAAAGCATAGAAGCCCCGCAAATATTCTACTACACATATTTATTGCTATTGTATATCCAGCTTATGTTTATATAGCCTTATTATAATCCTACATGACAACTATAGAATTTTGAGCTCTTAATTGTCTTTATCTATTAAATGCAAAGATTGTTGCATAGTTCTGTTTCCGCAGATAGAATTTTAAAAACCTTCGCAAATTGCATGCTTGTGTTATCATAAAATTTTACAACAACATTTTAATAAATTAAAATAAAGTCATAATATCAAGTTACAACAATTTTTTCCATTTGCATATAATCTTTCAATTTTTATAAAAGGCTGCTAAATAAAAGCAATAATTGGTTCTATGATTCATAGTTATTTGTGAGAGTGTACAGCATTTTAAATTCAACAATACTGACCAAGTTTAAAAACCTCTGCCACTAAAATCAAAATCCTTCTTTGGATATAACATTATGTAGCACCTGGTAAGTTACATAGCACTTTCACCCACAGCAAGCTCATATCTTTGGCTCTCACTCAAGCTAGTTTTATTTAGGTTTTCTAGGTACATGTTTTGTGGCTCACAGTCTGTCTTGATATATGATAACTCCTCATGAACTAAAATTTTGCCTCATTTTTTCATTATCATTATCCTGAAAACATTTAACTTACTCATTAATTATTCTACAACTGTATTCACATGTACAACTGTATTTACATGTACAACTGTATTTACATGTACAACTGTATTTACATGTACAACTGTATTTACATGTACAACTGTATTTACATGTACAACTGTATTTACATGTACAACTGTATTTACATGTACAACTGTATTTACATGTACAACTGTATTTACATGTACAACTGTATTTACATGTACAACTGTATTTACATGTACAACTGTATTTACATGTACAACTGTATTTACCTGTACAACTGTATTTGCATGTACAGCTGTATTTACATGTACAACTGTATTTACATGTACAATGTATTTACACGTACAATGTATTTACACGTACAATGTATTTACATGTACAACTGTATTTACATGTACAACTGTATTTACATGTACAACTGTATTTACATGTACAACTGTATTTACATGTACAACTGTATTTACCTGTACAACTGTATTTGCATGTACAACTGTATTTACATGTACAACTGTATTTACATGTACAATGTATTTACACGTACAATGTATTTACATGTACAATGTATTTACATGTACAACTGTATTTACATGTACAACTGTATTTACCTGTACAACTGTATTTGCATGTACAACTGTATTTACATGTACAACTGTATTTACATGTACAACTGTATTTACATGTACAACTGTATTTACATGCACAACTGTATTTACATGTACAACTGTATTTACCTGTACAACTGTATTTGCATGTACAACTGTATTTACATGTACAACTGTATTTACATGTACAATGTATTTACACGTACAATGTATTTACATGTACAATGTATTACAATAAACAATGATTGAAAACATTTATTATTTTAAGACCAGTAAATACAGATCAGTCAACCTGTAACAAAATTGTCAATTATTTCAGCTAAGCTCACTCAATACTAATTGGAATTGGTAATAAAGAGTTCTGTCACAATTTAAACACTTATTAACTTTAATCATTTATCACCAGGTGTGAAATAAGCAAATAAATTTACATTAATTATTTTGTAATCAACTTGATATTACATTTGAGGCTCTGACTAAGATGCTAATACAATATCACCATTAGATAATATATAAATTCTCTTAATTCAACAATTTGAATAGGTTTTTATTTGGATTGATGCTTATTATCTCACGTGTAACTCATTAGTAGATAAACTACATGTATGTAACTTATTAGTAACGGCAACTGTTCGTCTGAGGTAGAAAGCAAGAGAAAAGCAAAAATTGAGAGTTTCACTCTCTTGACTAACACTAATCCCCTTATATAAGCAAAATTAAGAAATAACATCTATAACACTTTACCCAAAGGCAATCCACTTTAAGAATAACTCAATCAATTAAATCAAGCAAACCAAGAAATAACATCCATCATACATCACCCGTTTAGAAAAACAAATTTGATGTTGGGTGCTGCCATTACACATAAATAATTGAGTTGTGATGTTTTCCAATAGGTAATTCCACTTGTAAACCTTCCGCTCGGCAATCTGAAAGATTTAGCCTCATTTCTTGATGCTCACATACAACTAGACCTGCAACAAATATCGGATTGCTGTGGAGAAAATATCGATAACTGCCTTTACCTGCTCCATGATGTCATCAATCGAATGAAGGAAGGTATTGATTAGTAGAGTAGAACTACTTTCTTTTTTTATAACTTATCATGTTGCTGAACAATTAGTACTGTAATGTATGTGCAGGTACCAATTGTTTATAATTTGTAGACTGTTCACTTTGATTTAAAATAGCTTAGTGCAATCTCTTCTGTGTAACAGTTTCAAATAACACAGACAAACTTAAAGCAATGATATACAGCCCCAAAGGATAGCCGACGGCGCTCATATGGGCGTGGTTTAATGATGAAGCTCTGGTAGGATTAACCCGAACACGGCACCCGAACAAACCAATATGCTGAATAAAGCACCTTGTAAATTTACGAATATTATGAACTATAGTGGTTATTTTACTTATCTGTTGAATTCATTTTGTTGTCAAATAAATATAGTATCCCAATATTGTCACCGTTATGATCAGTCAGTTGCCATTCACAAGCATTCGTGATATTAATAGTCACAATCGTAAAATAGCTCAAATTCGGTTTTGCATTTAGATTTTGAGTATGAAAACTACACTGCACAGCTTTGCCTGCTGTCCCATCTTATTGGCAAGGTAAAACAATGTGAAACCAATGAAAGACCTTGTCATTTTATAGTAGGGGTGGCAAAATATTAATCAAAAACTAGAAAAAAAATGCCGTTGTTCGGGTAATTATATTTAACTTTAGGCATATACTACGCCCTTTACTAATTTTAAAATTATTAAAAGTAGGTAATTTGAAATGTTTTATTTTGATTAGATCCATTATTTTGGTTAGGTATTACCCCTACATTGCAGAAATTCAATGTTTGATATTGTGACCCGCGGAGTCTACTGGCTGAATAAGCTAATGAAACGATAACAGCGATTCGTGTTTTCTAAAACCTAACAAGGCAACGTGACCGCCCCGCGAGAGTTGTGTTTGCTTTAAAACCCAGGCTAGCACAATCCTAATAGAGCTCCATCATTAAACCACGCCCATATGATAGCCGTCGACTATCCTTTTGGGCTGTATATCATTGCTTAAAGGTCGACAAGCATGAAACCAAAATTTTCAAAAAAAGAAATTGAGATTACAAAGTCTGCTGATCTACATTATCAGTGAAGAAAATTGTTTTTAAAAACTTTAATAATTGTCGGTAGCATACACACTACTTTCTAAGCATCTATGCGCAGTCTTTTAAAATTGTAAATATATATATGTATAATAGTTGAACTACCTGGCGTTGCTGGTGTAACAAAAAAGTATTTCAATAAATTTTTTATTTGTAATTAACATATAACGACATTTGTTATTTTAGTTTTTAAAATACCTATCAAAAAAGTGTTTAGTGTAATTGAAATAGATCAAGAAATAAAATAAAAGCAACTGTAAAGCTTTTTAAACTTGTCAAACAACTGTAGCTTTAGCTACAGCTGGTTTCAAACTGCATATCATGAGAAAAATGTGTTGTGCAAATAAAATAAGCTAAGAAATAAAACTACTACAAAAGAGTTCAAATGTAAATGTGAAATAATTAGCAAGTAATAGCTAAATTAAGTAAATTATGCTACGATTACAATAAAAGCTGATTAAATAATTATACAGTTAATACAAACTGAAAAAAATTCTGAATCTGTTAAATTAATAATGGTAACCCATTGCATAGAAGCGTGTGTGTGTGTATATAAGAAAGATTACTGTTTCAACAGAAAATCTCCAACAGAACTTTGAATACGACGAGATTGGCACCTCTCAACACTGGTATGAATGTAAAAATGAGATATATCAGACTGTCGCTGTCTGGTACTTTGTCTGATTGAGCAGAGAGAGAATGTAGAGGCTATTCCTACTCAAGATAATAAAATTGTCCGCGTGAAAAGTGATGACCTTCTCCGCAATTTAGCAATTGAACCATACAAAAAACTGGAAATAGACATTCACGAAAAAAACACGAAAAAAGCATGGAGTTTTATTCAGATCATATAGTTATAACAACTACGCCATTTTGGGTGTGAAAACAGCTATATATGTATACATTATGTAACATGAGCCATGTATCACATGAGCTTTCATGGTCTTGTGGTTAGAGCAATGGATTGCAAAACTGTGATTGCATTTTTCATGAGTTCAAATCAAGCATAATGTGAAATTGTAATTTCAAAGTTTTAATAGCTATAGCTGGATGAACCTACATACATGACCATATTTGAGAAATACATGTATATGTTTGTGTGTATACATGCTGCTTGTATTGTTTTGAGTCAGTCTGCGCTTATACCATTCCCTATTTCTTCATTGCATAGAAAACGCTGTGTGGGGCAAAGAAGGAAGCTGCATTCTTACTACTCCCGACTCTAGAGATGAGTGGGAGCAACGGTTTCAGAAAGTATACATCAGCCCTACTTTTAGCGATGCAGTAAGTGAAATTCTAGGCAGTAAGAAGTGTTATAAGTGGTCACACCTAATTCTAGTAAATTTATCAGAAAGTATAAATATTTTTCTATTATTCGTTATTTTTCTGGTTCAAATAGTCAAAAAATATGATCTACTTACCGATGAAGTTTGCTAAAATTATGGCTGCAATGTTTTCTCATGAGTGTTTCAACTGTAATTAAGTTTTTTTTATTTTAACTGTAAAACATCCTGGCACTCAGATCACCTAAAACAAATACAAAAATTCAAATGTTAAAAAAACTATAAGTTTTCTGATTGTAACTAATAGAGTTTGATGTGGTCACATCTTTAAGTTATCAAGGAATTTAACGGGATTCACTTGGTTTGGTAAAACTCAACTTACTAGTGGTCAAATTACTGGCCTCGTATAACATTAAAGAGTAATTGAGAGCATTTTTAATTTACATCTTTTTATACCAATATAATCATGATACCTTGTTGTTCCGCAACTACTTTATTGATAGGAGAACAACCATTCTGTTGTGGAGGCAAAAATCTCATTGTACAAGCTCAAATCTGTAACATGAAAATGCCTTTGGTTAAAAAAACAGACATGAATCACAATTAATGCAAGACAAATGCATTTCTTTTGGCTACCATTTTAACTTTTTAAAGTTTGAATAATTATTCAAAAGACTTCATGTCATCATGGCCATATACAATATTTTATAACTTAAGAAGTAATTGGTACATCTTGAATTTAAAAACTGCTGAAAAACTACAACTATCTTTTTTGTACAAGGCATTATTATGTTGCACTACAGAGTCCATGTTTAGACATGTCAAAACAAAATGTGATCTTACTTTGATGAAAAGCAGAAATGGAAAATTTATAGTAAAACACAGCGTGTTTTTGTGGTTAAAGCTAAGTCTATGTTCTAGAACTAAATTTTCTGTACAAGACAGAAAAACTGTTTGTAGACGTTTGTAGGTACTACAGAGAAACTTTTAAAACTGAAGGCGCCTGTAAAAGCCAGTAGTTGGGTAACTAGACGATCAAATTCATTAATTAAAAACTTTGCTAAAATGTTTTGATCAGTTGAAGCAGGATTAGAAATTTCATACAACAAAACTATCGTTGATTGTGTCACTTGTTTTGTCGCAACATTAAAAACTGAATTAGATATTTTGCTTCGGTAATTCAGCCTTATATTTTTTGTTATCGATTTTGGCAAAATGTAGAACCACCCAATTTGGTGATACATGATTTTAAATAGGTTGTATATGATAGAGAACTTTGTGGAGAATGCAGCTAAAATTATTTAGCTACTCTTGGCGGTTGCCATACAACAAGCAAAAATGTACTGTGCAATGGTAAAAAGCCGCATGGAGTGACTTGCCTACTTTCAATAGTTAAAATTAAAACACCCTAAATATGAAGAATTAGGCTAAATTATTGACTAATTATTCACTAATCAGAAACGCTTTGTACAAAACTTACGAAAGCCACATCATTTGGCTCTCGGCTAAACGCAAATGCTTAGCAGAGCCATGCTACGTGACTCGTAGTAGCAAAAGAGCTAACCTTTAACTATTATATATATATTACATATTATAGATACTATTATATATAGATTACATATTGTTGATAAGAATGAAAAATGTTCACAATGTCTAAACTGGTGACTCTAACAAGAAATCAAATCAGTAGTTCATGCCTGCTCCCATGTGTCTAAACTTACATGTCACCTGAGGTAGCAGCTGAATCAAATAGTTTATAAATATGACTATTTTATGAGCTGGTGGCAATGAAGCCTTGTTAATGTCTCTCCTCTTTAAAATTAGCAAACACTGATCGTTGCGATTTGGACTTTGTAAAAGAAAGTAGCCAATAGCTTACAATGAATAACACTATTGTAATGGAATTAATTAGACTACTTTCAATAGTACGACGTTAGCAACAGAAACAAAGATATTTGGGGCTCTAGTCATTTACTATACAACAAGGAGTTTTTGCCAGTCGCTGGACCACTCATTCATTAAACCTAGCAGCTTATCTTTAATCTTCAGTAGCTTTTGGTATCTACCGTACAATTTTGGTAAATATAGCCTTAACTTTAAACTAATGGCGAATATTTCTTCAATATCTCTTTTTTATAGAGGATGAGATCGCACAAAATAAAACTGGAAGCCAAATCACCGCGCCATCTTTTAGATGTTTTATCTACCACAAAGGTTCCCGTTAATGACAAACATATTTTGGCGTCTCCAGGATTATGGGAATACAGGCGACCACTAACTGCAGCTTCTGTACTCAATCACATGGGCAACTCTGGCAAGGTATCACAATGTATTTAAGATTCACCAAACTTTAACTTAGCTGGTTTATGGTTATAGTTTGAGTCAAAAAATATTCATTGTAATAGATATTTACTTTTAATTAGTAACAAGGTTTCTACTAAAATCAGGAAAATATTTTTCTTAGAATTGCTATAATTATTGTACAACCATTACGAACCTCCAGTATATGTTGTTCTGGCCAAACATATAAACAGATAAGGTTTTAAATAAACTGACTAAACTGACTCTGTCGTTATTCATATGAAAATTAGGGCAGCCAGTTTAATAGAGTTGCATAATACACCTAGTAGATTCACACAAGAAGTTATGCTCAGCAATAAGCCTCTAGAATCGTGCTGCAATGTTTTGTCTCTAACACTGCTGTACCAAGTCAGTGCATCCCATAAAAGTTCTCTATCTCTACCAAGTCTAATTAATTCTTTCACTACTATTTTGTAGAGTATGCTAGAATTGCTATCCTAACCAAGTTAGTTCACACGGATTTTCGAAAAATTGATATACTACTAGTATTTATGAAATATCTCGAAAATCATTGCAGAAATTGTTTTACTGTAAAAACCATCTTATTCAAAAAACTCCAAAATAAATATAAAATTTCTCAGTAAATTTTACTCTTACAAAATCTCTGATGCTTCACTTGCAACAAAAGAGCATGAGGAACTTTTTATTGCTTTGATGATATCGATCTGGTTTATTCCATTTTTTCAAAAATAATTAGAAACGGATTTGCTTAGCAAAAACATTTTTGATTGGTTGCACGCGATTGGCAACAAAGTTATTATGTATTGATTGTTTTGATATTTGATTGGTCTAGCTAATGTGTAGGCTTCATAATGAATAGAAAAGTGAAACCCTATCGATAAGTCAAAGTCTGCTTATGGTAGCGAAAGAGTTAATCATCCTCACAGATCTTGGAAAATCTTTTCGTTTGAAACCTTCAAAATTAGAGCTCTATGTTTCATAGCATTTGGCTATCTCTATTACCATATATTACTTCAATAAAGGCTTTTTACATGTGTGAAAGTAATTAGTTTCTTTAAGTAACAATTATGTCATGCATACATCTTCTTTATGTAAATGGATTAACCACGGTATTTTCATTGCTTGCAGGAGTTACCCTTACTCACTGCATTGGTCAGCAACTGTGATGCTTTAGTCGCAGTAAAATTTCTGCCAGACGTCCTTCACCTGATCAAGTTGATTGGTAGCAAGTTTCACAGTCGCTTCACCCGAACTCAGGCTACAGAAATAAACATCAACTCATTCCTAGTCAAACATGAGCAAACATTAAATGTGTCTCAAAAGAGGCTAGAGGAGATGGTTAAAAGCTTTGTGAAAGCCTGGAATACGGTCATCACCTCTCCATTGTGTATGTTGTGTTAAATGTTGTTTTTCTAGCTGCCCTGCACTCTATTACATATTAATAATGAAGTTAAACTTTCACGTAACCTAAAATGTATTTCAAATAGTTTAACATGGCTGATTGAAAAGTTTTTACAAAAATATTTGTAGCCTTGACAATGTTTTTGCTATTAATGGGAATAAGTTGTCATCTATTAGCAAAGGCAAAGCTATTTATAAATACATGTATTAATGGTTTCGCCGTATATCTTGCGCATGAGCCAATTTTACAGCGCAAAAAAACCTTTTACCAAACTAAGGGTCCAGCTTATACTATGATTAGAAGCATACAAAATATGAAAGGGCGTTTGCTGACCCAACCGAAGCAGCTCTTGCTCAATAATAGCACGCTTAGGCTACAATAACAGTTATAGTCATAGACACATGATCGCGTGCATTTTACTTGTGCCACATGAAATTGCATTAACTGTACCGCTATCTAAAAATATTCTACCAAAGAAATGTTGAATTCATCTATAAAAGAAAACAAATGTTTTATGCTGGTTCTATAATAACGATTACAACTATCTCTAACTTTTTCACTGTAAAATAAAATTATTTACCCCGACGAATAAATTTTCATTAAACAAAAATATTTGTGAAATCGAAGCATATGTTGTCATAAACATTGCCCAAATTAATTACCATTAATTTTTACATCATCTGGTACCATAAAAAAGCAAAAAAATGCTACAGAATGAGTTCAAACACGGATTTTTATCCTTTTCATACTATCTTAAAGTGATAGTTACCACTATTACTATAGCTTAGTAGCTTACAGCATTCTTATTACTATCAAAAATAAATGCTTGCTGTCACTGCTGCTATTGACCAGTAGGTAATTGCCACATGTTCATTTGTTTACCATTTGTTAAACCTGCGTAGCTGTAATTACTCTGATCATCAAGAAGAAGAAATAGCCATGAAAAGTGTTTGTACAAAGCAAAACTGAGTGAAGCATGAGATGCAAATATGTTTTCCATTGGTTCAACACTAACACAGGATTGTTTCCTTTTGATTAGCCAGTGGTTTGACAAGCTAATTATACAACTCACCAATCAGAAACATTTTGTACTAAGTTTACAAAAGTTGCTTCATTTCTCCTTCTTTTCGCTTTGATAGATACATGTACATACAGTGCGTTACGTTTCATAGGGCCGGCTTATTTGCAAACTCATATAAATTCCTTGATTTCAATGTTGTTTTTTCAGGGTTGGTTTGTATGCGATGTAGGCTTATAGGCAAAATTTAAAGTAGAACCTTTATGTTTTAAGCAATGTTTTGTGGACCAGTTTATAACTCAATTGAATAAAATTCAGTTTTCGTTAATGCTGTTTTTTTAGCAAATTTCGCTAAGCAATAATTTCAATTGATTTAAGGAATCTTAGAATTGTTTGGTTTAAAGATGTGATAGGAAGTTAGCAAATGTCCAATACATCATTCAGCCATGTTTTTAGGGAAAGGGGAGGCTGACATCCTCAATAATGACCCACTTCTTTCCACTTTCCTCATCGACAGACATGACAAAGATAAGTCTCATCCTCTCAGACTTGTGAGGTTTCTGATTACAACTCACAATGCTGTTATCTCAGCTGCCAACACTGACCGGTTAGTATTTAGAAGGTATGTTTCTGTAAGCTCATTTGAAAAAAAAATTTGCAAACTAACTGGCAAGATAGATTTTATCATAATTACCGCTATCATTGATTCATTTTAAGCGGAGCTGTTTTTTTTTTCAAATTACCTCTTCTGTTAGTTTTCAGACTGGCTCATAGATTGACTTTCAAGCTCGCCCGCATTTTTTCTGTTATTCATAAAGTAGTTTTAGTTAGGCTAAAGTCCTTTCCAGCAGCATGGATATCGAACTATGCACTAGTTAGGTCCTGTCTCTATAATCCTGATCACTCCTAACCTAGCACCTTGTTTATGAATACATTTTATTCTTCTCCGTTCCATATTCAAATTACGTTCACCTTGATTCCTTCAAGAGTTAACAATAAAAATTGTTTTTGTTGTGACTTTATTATATGAGCCCATGAATAAAAGTGTAAACTTGTTCAAGGAAGATGTATGAGGCATGCAATGAGATATGACAAATATATGTTGCTAAACTTGCTCTACTCTAAATTTACCCTGCTAAAGTTTGTGATCAACATCTTAAACCTAGTTACAATCATTTACAATGAAATTTGTAATATAAAATATAGCAAACATTACTGAAATGGTACTTCAGGTAATTAGCCCTGTTATAGAAGCATTTCAAATTTATTTATAATACCTCAAACATTGCATCATTTTTGAAATGCACGAATTTAATGTTTGGTGCAAAATCAAAGCGTACTTTAAATGGCCACCAGTTCATGCCCTTGAAAGCCATTTTACAGACAAGGAAAACGATAAAAATATACAATGAGAGTGTACAAAGTATATTAGTTCTTTGAACACATTGAATACCATACTTTGAATGCTGATACATATTCTGTGTGCCATATTACAAATGTGTGAGTTGTAATACCAAATACGCCACTGGAAATATTTGGTATTACACCAACATCAGAGGTGTCATACCAACTAATATCAACATCTCAACATCCAGAACACTGTTTCCAAAAGTATTAATTGACACAAATTAATATAGCATTGTCAGCATGCTCTAGGGTTATTGTTTAGGCATACTGAAAAGTGACTTTATTTGATCCTTTTAGAAACCCAGTTTCTCCAAGTGACATCACTGCATCCTTGCTGGTGAGCCTTAGATACAGAGATGAAATATTTAGTCTCATCTCAGCTCACAGTGAGTTCTCCTCGGATGCTACCAATGACCTTCATTATGACTGGGAGGGAGCACAACATGAGGCTAGAGTGAAATTTGTCGGGTCTCGAAGTACAATTCTATTTTCTGACAAAGACCTTTCTTTCTACATGTTTCAAGAAGACTTCAGTCTTCAAAATCAAATCGAAGCTCTTATCTCAAAACAGGTAACTGACATGGAGTGAAGTACAGATATTTTTTAGATAACTTGGAAATGGTAAAATCTTTAGCATTGGTAAAATAAAATTGGACATTGTTGCTCGGTTTCAACCATCTGATACATTTCTGAGTTAACTTTTTGTATTTTTTGGTAACAGCATTCACATAAAGTTAATTTACATTGTAGGAAAAGTTGGATGGTCAGACTCGTGATATCACAGCAAATGCAGCTTCAAATCAAAATATTCAGGCTCTGACCAACAACTTGAATGCTCTTGGAATTGTTGTCAACTATCTCTCAGCTATGCCCAGATATGACAGAGAGAGGTCTCTTTCAGATTTCATGCAGAACACAGTTGATGGCGCGCCAAAATACTTGAGGCCATGTATTCAAGTTAAGCACACAGTGGATGTCTGGCTTGTTGTCAAGTACTGTCAAACTGATGCACTCATGCGTAACAATCAGGTTAGCTGGCAATGAGGAGAGTTCTAGCAAATATGATATGAAGCCTAGCGTATCTTCTCAAAACTATTTCTTCAATGTGTTGTCTGTTTGAAACTCTTTCTCATGTTGTGCATATGCAAAAATAACTTAAAGTATTTTTCCCGTTTTATTAAAGACAGTTTTTGACATTACCGCAGCAGTGATGGTTCAGGCATTATGTTTGGCTAGATGATATCGTGATGTTGTGGCCCATTGCATTGTGATATGTCTAAATTCATTCATCGGTTATCACATTTATTCCTAGTCAATTTGTTTTAATTTAACCCTTTGAAGCCCATTTTGTCAATGCATGTCAGTAACCCTGGGAAATTAGTCTAACGATCCAAAGTTTTTAAACTTTTATGAAATATATCTACACGTGCTTATAATACAATGATATTTTGTAGAACACAAGTAAAAGGGTCAGGCAACCCACAGCAAATGTCATCAAACAGAACCAAACAGTATTTAACAATTTTTGTGCTAGAACTATAAAAGCTCGTACGATTTTATCAAACTTGTAAAAACATTTACCGTGGCATCATATCTATTTTGCACTTCTTTATCATCATTTCATGACTCAAAATATACTACAAAATTATAATTAGTATCATAAAATTCTTTATTTGCATCACAATCATTTATGACCTACCAGCTTAAAGTCATATCTATTTTTTCGCGATATCGCTCTAATAAAATGTGTGACTAAAACGAAGGTGGGTAAAGATATTTGAAAACTATTACAAATGGATGTAGAAATTCTGATCTAACATCCTGCACAAAATTTAAGTTGATTGGTTTCTGCTGTTACTTAGAAACCACATTTGTAAACAAAGCCATGTGAATGCCGCAATAGCGGCCTTTAGGGATTCTGACACACCTTACGCAATGCTGGAAAAGCGGCCGTTTAGGCTCAAAGGTTAAAACAAGATAGAAATGTGGAACAAAAATTTATGTCTATAATAATAATAATAGCTTGAAACCTTTTGTCAGTGTCAATTTATTTTATGCACCTTTAAATTTAAAGCTAAGAATAATCTAGTCTTTTTGATGAGTTTTATGCACTAATGAATGTGTAGCATTGCAACATTACAAATAATGTTGTTCTTCCTAGGATAACTTTTAAATAACTTTTTTGTTTATTTTAAATTTCCGTTTCAATTGGTTTTACATTTCCAAACCCTTTGCCAGCCATTATTTATTAATGACTTGTATATGCTCTATGTAAGATTGCTCATCCCTTTACAACCGCAGAGTTAGTCACAGTCTTAACAGTTCTACGGGAATTCTCGTTTTAACAAATCAATGAAGTTTCATGTTTTTGATGTGAATTACTATTTGCTACTTTAGCTCTTTAAATTTCATGACATGGTGTCTTAAATATTTTATTTCAAAGCTGAATGTTCAAGTAAAATCTCAAACAATGCTTTATTCTCATCAAGACATCTATATAAATCTCAAAGTTTGTTTGTGGTTTGATTTGTCTAGCTATAACCAATAAAATAATGGAATAAAAACTGTGTACCCCAGAAGATTCGATCTCAGACCATTCCGTTGACCATTCCATTCCTCTACCAATTGAACCACACCCGTTTAAAGATGTAGTTGCGTCAAAATTTAAGTTGATCTTAAAAGAAAGCATTTTTTTTTCTCTATCAGTTGATATGTTGTTTGTTGTGTTACGCAATCGCATTGCCAAGATATTTGAAGATTAAAACCGAAAAAATCTGATCGCCGTAAAAACGCTCAGGCCACAAAAACGTGCCCAGCCTCGCCAAAAATGATGTCACGCGTTTGGCAACCTGTCTCTATCTCTCGTATTTACATCGGCTATTTGCGATAAAAGTCTAGTCTAACGCGGCTCTATTGGCATATATCTTATTTTGTATTTGCTCATGTTGGCTAGAATAAAATTTTAAATTCTGCTACAGATGCATTATTATGAATGTTTCAAAGGCCTCAAATAACGAAAATTGGAAATTTGTTCTACTCACTTTCTCCAAATGTTGTGTAAACATTTGGGTACCGACTACCAATTCTACCGGTCTACGGTAATTCTGTCAAGTCACTTTATGTAGAACGCGGACTTTGTATCAGCAGTTCTGCAGCTACCCATACAAACGATATACAGCCTCCCATAAGCCCCGCCCACATTATGTCGCCTATTACATATTGCCTACGTACTAGTTTCTTACTAGTAGCAATGATATACAGCTGTATACATTGCTGTATATCATTGCTGCAAACTGGATTTGAACTCACATTCTCCAGTTCTGCGGACACCCATATACCATATCCGATTCACTACAATATTCTGCAAATCATGTTTTGCATTATCTTCAACAATATTATTTTATTATATAATTTTTACAAGCAAAAATATTTTCATCTCGGCATAAAGCTTTTATTAAAAATATTCATCAAGTCGTGGCCACTCACATAGTATTAGCTGATACAATAAGACAAATTCATCTACTGCAACAAACTCAAACAAAACATCATCCAGCACGCATTCAAGTCTCGCTTTCTCCTTTATGGCAGTTTCCACACTGACAAAACTTCTTCGGCTGGTGGGACGACATAAACATTCTGTAATCAGTAAAACAAGTAAATGTAAACAAAGTAGATGCAATAAATCTGTCATTCATAGATATGTCATTCTAAAGCGTATCTATTGACAGCTTCCAAATTGGGAGTTGAATAGATTGCGAGTGTAATTTTAAAAACGAATAAACATTTAATAAAGGCACAAGTACGCCAAGCCAACGATTCGAAGCTTTGGTTCTGGAAATTAAAGATTTGCAATGATCAATCGATTTTACCCACTTCCTACGAGTGAAAATAATTTGTAATCATGACTCTAATTTACCAAAGAAAATTCGAAAAAAATATTATAGCTAGGTAAAACGGCAGATAAGCTATGAAACGATGATTGGAGATAGCAAAGAATTATCATTTTATTAATTAGTATATGTATTTATGACTATAAAAAATATTACATTTACTAAAGTATAGAAGACGCTAAGTTAATTTACCTCTATTCTGTCTTCTTCTGCAGCAAAACGCTGCTGACGCCTGTCAGCTTTGGCCATAGGCTGTCTACTCTAATATTTTACTTAAAGTTGCTCAGAAAACTCTGAGTAGCGGTCGCTCGAACTTGAAGCCATTTTAAAACTATGTATAACTTAGTAATTGTTGAAACGCATTGAATCAGTAACGACGAGAATGAATTCTCTATGATGAGAATCTTCGAGATCACAGACAACGCGTTTTAGGAGTGATAACATTTATTACGGCCTATATAAAAATTTCGCACGCATGATTGGCTAACGAATCGACCTCATATTTATCGCTCGTGGTTTCGTTTCAGATACCAAGCTTGTGACGTCACGAAATAGGCACCCGCTGGAACAAGAGCTTTTTAAAAGAGGGCCTCATTCAAACGCATATATCTCTGGACAGGGTTGGTCTACAAAGACAAAAATGGCATCAAATTGTAGCTGATGTTTTAGCCTTTTATGGGTCCTAATTTCATTTTTGACGCAACTACATCTTTAATGGATTTATTAGGCAATATACGTTGCATTGTGGGTGCAAATAGGCTACCGCTCTTGGTTACGGTGTAACATCACTGAGAGTGGTAGCATAGTTTTATGTGTGCTCAATCATCAGAGCAAGCAGTTAGCACTTATTAGTAAGCTCACAAAAATTAACTATTGGTGATGCGCCAGGGTAATGGCAAATGACAGGCAACTACATTATGTCTCATTGTTTATAAGATGATTAGTAAAAACCTGTGCAACGACGGGCATTCCGCCAGCTGTTAATTATTTGTAAACAATTATATCCCTCTATGATCTTATTTTGAGTAAACTAAAATGTACATCTCGCACTTTCGAAAACTTGCATAATAAGGTTCTAGAGTGGTTTCAAAGCAATTTCTAGCTTCGTAAAGTTAACATTGATTGCTTGTCGCAAAGATTTATTTTAGCAAAACCCTTGGTTTATCTTTCAGCGTATATGATTAGAATGTTTTATAATTGTTTTCATGCGTATTCAATATAGGTTTGTAATAGTCTTTAATTTGATATTTTGATGCTTTTACTAGATTAGGCTGATGTCAAGACACATTTATAGCCTAAAGCTTTAGCGGGTACTGTAAATAACAACAGTAATAATGTTATTTTGTTTTGAGCAATAATGCAAAAGATTATAGATTAGCTAAAATGGACAAACGCGCAAATAAAAAAAACTGAGTGTTTTGCTGTATGAAAATGTAGGAGATCTTTCTTGACACATCCAGCTTGTTTTCTTATCTCTTAGTAGAATATAAACAAAAAATTGACAACAAGAATGAAGGTTTACTTATTTATGGTAAAGTTTAAATCAAATTACAACACCATGTCATATTTTTCGGAATAAGAGTATACTTAGTTATAGCAAGACAGGAATTTAGAAAATAATTGATTGAAGGCCTTTGCATGTAGACAAAGAACAATGAGTGTAAAGGATCAAAACACACTGGGTAATTTTATTGCGTGCATCATGAGGAGGGTGAAGATATCGCTGGCGTGCGCCTAAATATATTTGAGCGATTCACCAGCAAACGATATAGTGGACACGCTCACAAACTGCCAACAAAATTCTGTATCATTAGTTTCTTCAGAGTTGTTAATAAATTTAGGTAATGTGGCACCGTCTAGGCAACGACGTAAACAACTTCCGCCTTGTTATTAGGCCTATCTCACTTTCACGAATTGTACATTACAAGAAGACATAAGAAAAAACGTTTCTTGTATTTTTAATAGTAATATTTTACTATTTTCATTAATTGTTTACTTTATAAAAAGTTTTTTTATATTTAATATTTACCATTCTCAAGATGATCAACCTGTGCAATGATTGACTCAAATGTTGGTTTTCAACTATGATTTTTTGTCACTTTTGTGGGTAATGTCATACACGACAGAAATGCTTTTATTAAATTTATGAGCAATCCAGTGTTCGTTCAGATAATGCTTCAAATTGTAACAAAATAGCAAAATGTTGCTGCTGTACTTAGGTAAAAGTCAACATGAAATAGTTATCTGCCATCAAACTGCATTCCGAAAAAAAACCAACCAATCTAAATGCATCTCGCTAGCGATAAAGTTGTGATGAGAATGTCTAGTATTATCACTCTGCATGAGCTCGCTGATCTAGTTCTAGCGCCATGCAGCACAATATCGCGCTAAATATTGCCCAATTTGTTTTCACTTTTACAAACAAAACTGGTATATTCCTTATGCATTAAGTTGTCTTAAATTTCTGGGTAGCTAAAAGCCATTTTTTCATTTTGACATACTGGTACCTCATAAATAATATAAGTAAACTTTAGTTTTTTATTATATGCTTAATAACAATTTCTACATTGTTAAATAACTTGTTATGGGAGCATTTTGAAGATAAATAAAAGTTGCCAAAAAAATTTTCATGCAATTTTTGTGTATTTCGGCAATGCATTGGTATGTCAAAAACCCTAATGACCGAAATACCAGCATTCACAAGGTTCTGTTTACAAACACAGTTTCTAAGCTGTTTCTCTTGCTCAAGGCTATAGACCAGAAATTTTAATCATTTCCAAATATCTTTATCTACTTTCTTCATTATACTAACAACTTTTATGGGCTCGTTATTGTGAAAAGATTGATAAAACCTGTTTTTTGGTAGGTCATGGTTGATTGTGATGCAAATGAAGAACTATATGATATCAACTAAATTTTTTCAGATTATTTTGAGTCATGCAATGATGATGAAAGGCTGCTCAGTAAATATGATGCCACTGTAAAAACTTACAGTTTTTAAAATCATGCAGATTTTTATGGTTTTAGCCCGAATAACTGTGAAACACTACTTTTTTCGTTTTGTGACATTTGCTGTGTGTTGCCAAATTTTTTTTACTAGTGTCTTATCAGAAATTATTGTACAATGAGCACATTTAGACATATTCAATAAAAGTTTAAATAATTTGTCATAGGACGAAAGGTCCTATGACAAATTGCCCAGGTTTACTGGCACCTATTGACAAGGACGGCCAGAGTTCAAAGAGTTAATGTCAATTGCAGCAATATTTTTATCACTAGCTATTGGCAGCTCTCAGGTTCTCAAGGAAGTAGCTTATTATTAAACGCAGCTGTTACCAAACAATTTCACCATAGTAATTAGCTGGTGTATTAGTGATTGTTTTGTACAGGAACCATTTGATGATATACATGTTGATTACACTGATAATCTCTCATCAGAAGTAGAGAATGTTGTTATGGAAAAGTGTTCATACAAGGGCCTAAGAACAAAAGCTCTCCTACAACAACTTTTTGCATTCATCATTCTTTGCTTGAACAAAGAAGCTGTGGGTCAAAATCCCATCAGTGCAGGAGGAGGGTAAGAACTGTCGTTATTTTGAAGTTCAATTTAAGTCAATCAACACAATAATAGTTATATTACTCGCCGTCTACTTCTAAGAACAATTTGTTATTTGGGATTCAGTCTCAAGAGAAGCGTGATTACTTGTTATTTTGTTATTTGGTTAACTAACTTTGTTTTTTTGATTTCAAAGTTTGTAAAAATTTATTATTTCACTCAAAACTGAGAGCGAATCAGTTTATTTATTTTTCATTTTTATTCGCTTGGCATTATTTATTCCGTTTTTTCAGACTGTATGGTGCTCTGATCACATTTCTCTACAAATATGATGAAGATGGTGTCTATGAATCAATGGAAATGCTACCTGATCTGCCATCTTGTGTAACTGTTAGCTATGCCGAAAAGTTCTGGAGATCCGTATGGAGGAGATTTACCTGTCTTGTAGAAACTCAGTAAATTTTGATGCTAGTTAGATGACTGCGATCAAACATTGACCAATTAAGTACATTTATTTACTTGCTTTCTAATACACTCAAAATCTGTAATCTTTAACAATTTAAAAAGAATGGACATGAACAGGTAATTTGCTTGAATACTAAACTGCTGATTTCATTCCTCTCACTGCTTTAACGCTTTCGTTTCATTATAATTACTTTAGTTTTGGGTGATTTATTATGGGTTTAGTAAATTCTTTTTATATTTGTCATAGTTTACCTAAATGCTTTTGTGTGAAACATATTTCATATTTTAATAAACTTGTTGGGGGTGAGTAATGACTGGTATAAGATTTGTGCATGAAGTTTTATACAAAACCAGTCAATTAATGGCTATCATCAATTACCCAATATTGACAATAGTTCAATCACAAAACTGATACTATTCATTTACTATCATAGTTTGTTACTCACAGGCCATCAAAATTAGAAACCTTAGGAAAGCTGATCTAAATTTATCGTAACATTTGATTGAGTAGGATCCTATCAATTTCATTTTGCAGGCTATCTGAGGATACAAATGTCTTTCATCAATATTCTTCATTGAAATTCGCTCATAGTTCCTTAATTCAAGAATGTTGCCATTGTTTTTCATCAGCCCATTAGTACAGTTTTAAAGCGTTAGGGACTTGTTCTGCTAAGTTCGCACCTTAAATTTACCGCTGTCACCAAGGTTTATCTTACAAGGCGCCAAGTCGACCTTGAGAACCGCTGATAAGTTTTGAAGCTAGGAGGAAAGCTCGTTGTAAGTATTGCGTGCCTGGATGATACTGAAGTTGTCACTCTTTTCAGCAAACTTGGCTAACAGTTCCCTAGTGAAAATCTACTAACCTTGATCAGTTGATAAATTCTGAGTCATCTTTTTGTATTCAACTTACTAACGCTATTTCAACAGATCCATTAAAGTTTTTTCTAGCGAGTAGACAATGATGTGGTGCTCACCATGATGATGTTTAAAATTAATTCCTGCCTTAGGCCTATTTTAGTTCCTGTTGTTTATGAAAGTTGGTACATACATTGGTTGCAAAGAAAAAAGTCTCTGCATTCCTTTTCACTTATTGATATACTGTGCGTACTATACATAATTTGCTTGCTTTCTCCTTCACCATACATGTAACTACTACGACTGCCCGACCTTAGATGTCAAAGTAGCCTGAGCCCTACAAATTCCATCATACCCAATGCCGTTTCTTTTTTGTGCTACACCAGAACTATTAATGGGCTTGCACGGTTACTCACCTTAATCGTGCTGCTTGTTACCCAACTCCGGTCATCTTCATAGGCTCTGCATTCAGCTTGTTCTTCCCTGCAACACTGCCAAAAACACTTTCTTAGTGCCGACACTATTGCCAGTGTGTGCTTTCCTGTCTATCCATGTGACCACAGTCACTACCAACACTAATGACTAGCCCAGAGCCTATTTGCTTTATCAATAATGACTCCTCAACCTCAGCTATTTTTTAGTACCACAATATCTAGCTAAACAAGTTCGGAAAACTTGAAAAAAAAATATTGGTCAGAATTTATTTAATCTTGTTTTACAGTATATTTGTTGAGGTAATTATATCTAAATAAAATAATAGTCCAATGCTCATTATAATTAATATGTATTAAAGTTTGTGTCAAATGTTGGAACATATTTTAATATGTCTTCCTTTTAGTTGTGGAACGAATCAAAGCACAATGTTCATATTCTTACCAAATTTTAACATTGCCATACGGTAGACTTAACATATAATATAAATGTTGGAACATGGATATTTTATGTGGAGTCAGACTGCCATTTTATTCAGGTAAAATTACCTCAACAAAGAAGCCGTAGAGCAAGATTTCATTATCTCAATACAAAATCAGGTGGCAATTTTTTCAAGGTTTTCCTATGTTGAAACAATCATATGGTGCAACAAACATTTTTAAGAATATAATAGTGGTTTGTTTAAATCATTTCACAGCTAAAAACAAAACATACTGCAAGTAAATACAAACAGCATTAAAACTAATGCATAACAAAAACATGTAAAAAACTATGTTTAAAACTATATTAATGAAGTTGTGGTGATCCCATCATTGGGCCAAGAAGCGGGAAAACAGCTGATGCTGATCCGACCAGTGCCAGGACTGCGTCAAGCCTTAGTTCAACCCAGAGACAACACGGCCCTCCGCAATACTTCGGGCCGGTCGAGAGTCGGCTTACAATTGAGGGTCAGAGACAAGCCCAACTTCAAACTATATAAGACGTCGGAGAAGTGACCAAGAGCCGATCACCTGCAAGTCTCATTCTCTGCAATTAATTATATGTTGATGGCATATTTGAGTATCTTTATATATGTTTGCTGCAAAACATATGCTCTTATTGACTTTTCCTCAAATGATTTGCTTCTAGGAGAACAAGCGAATGTCAGTGCCTTTACTTGTAATATTTACTGTAATGAGGGGCATATCCATCCATCCAAGGTCAGGCTTTGGGTGTTAAGAAAAAGATTGTTTTCAACAGGGTGTGAACTCACAACTGTCACTTTGATAGACCAACACTCTACCACCCGCACCTATTAACGCCTTGCCACACTTATCCAGACTATCATTTTTATGATATTTATTAACCTAAATCTATATATACATATATATGCATACACACACATATATATATATATATATATATATATATATATATATATATATATATATATATATATATATATATATATATATATAACTCTCAATGTTTTTCGCCTTTTCAATTATGGGGATGAAGTTTTAAAAACAAGAGTGCTATTTGTACTAGATTTGAACTAAAAGGCTTGGAGCCACACGTTTGTATATATGCACACCTAACCACAAGGCTAAGACGACTTTTTGCATGGTTATCTATTTTATCTATGGTGTGTTTATTGCTAAATGAGTATGCATTTTTATTACTAATTAATATTATCATTTGCGTTTGTTTTGACTTTAAAGAATTTCAAAATATTTCCAAATTCATCACTTGGTGTTTAATTTTTAATTTTCCAGTTGGACATTTCAACTTTAAACGCCGTATTACCAGCTCGTTTCTGGTTCTTTTTCATAGTCGCTGAGAACTATTAAGTTTAAAACTTTGATTGTATTACCTCGAGTAGGAATTATATCTACATTCTCTTTCCATTTAGTCAGATCAATGATATACAGCGCCACATACAGGGAGGCTGTATATCATTGGTCAGATAAAGCACCCTATAAAACAGGCTGATATCTCATTTTTTGGTTTGTACCAGTATCGATTGGTACCAGTTTTGTTGTATTCAAAGGTTGGGGGGAGAGCTCCATTTAAAACATTAACCTTTTTATACACACACTTTTATGCAATCAGCGTTATTATTAATTGAACATGTTCATGATTTTGTGTTGTTTTCTCAGTTCGCAATAATTGTATCAGTGTCAAATCATTTTTCATCGCAATCATTGTAGCAAAGCAGACTATCTAGCCATCACTTACTAAATATTTCATATTTAAACGCGTTTACAGTTGTTTTATTTTTTCGTTAATTTATTTGAACTGCACAGAACACTTTTCTTATTCTATGAAGTTTAAAAGTTAGAAGGGTAAATGTTGCACATGTCAAATCAAAATTAATTTTCTGTCCAGACTTTTTAACGCCCAGGCAACGCCAGGCATTCCATCAGTTAATCTATTGTAAAAACCAGGTTCTTCAACGCATCAGCTCAAAGCCTCGGTTAAAGGTTGAGAAAATGATTGCATCGTATGGGATTCGAACTAGCCCGAAGTTGCAAATTTACCGCTTTCAGCCTAACAGCTCATATGCCATCACTTGCTCCAGTTTTTCACATAGTAATATTATTACTAATTGTGCACAAAGTTATTCACTTTGTTTTGTGACACCTGACGATCTCTCACGGCACACCAAACTGCCAGGAAACTAGAAATTAATAAAAAAAATCAGGGTTTTTATTTTTACTTTACTTTAAAGAAGTTTGAAACGAAGTGTGTGTTCAGCAATGCAATATGGGTAATAACAATGCAATATGGGTAATAACAATGCAATATGGGTAATAACAATGCAATATGGGTAATAACACTGTATTGTGTAAGTCAATTGAACTTAAACTAGTTATAGTTCAAGACATCTTAAAATGCAGCTCTTGAGTCTAATTACTTTAGAGCTGTTGCTTTGGATCTGATAAGCCATAACAATCTGATGATAAAAATCCATTAGAAAGTTATCTTACCTTAATTTGTATTTTTTCATTTTTTCTTTCTACTGGCGAATTGGCCTGTAATTATGAACCTGGGAAGCATTTTGAATGCTCAGACAGAAAAATTACTCTAATTTAACATGATGTGTTAATAAATTGTATATTGAGGTTGCGCTGTATTGTTGTAGATATAGCCCCAACATTTGCTTCAAAGTGCTAGGATATTTACCTTGCGCATAAATCCGCATAATTCTTATCCAACTAATATGCTGTGACAGTAAATAAATAATTTGCAGTGACAGTGGACAACTAGTACCTAGTGGCTGCTGATGGCTAACACGCAGTGACAGTGAATGACTAACACGCAGTGACAGTGAATGACTAACATGCAGTGACAGTGGATGAATAATTTGCAGTGACATCAGATAGCTAAAACACACTAAAAGAGAATTACTAATATGCAGTGAAAAGGAATGAATAAATAATGAATAATAATGCAGTTACATTGAATGGCTAACACGCTGTGACAGTGAATGACTAATATGCAGTTACATTGAATGAATAATACATGGTGACTGTGGATCACTAATAGGTTGTGACAGTAGACAACTAATATGCAGTGACAGTAGATGACTAGTTCGCAGTAACAGTGGATGACTATGTTCATGACAGTAACAGAATATAGCTAAACACATTAAAAGAGAAGTTACTAATATGCAGTCACAGGGAATGACTAATATGAACTGAAAGTGGACGACTTACACACAGTGACAGTGAATGAAAATTACATTGTCACAGTGCATCACTAAAAAGTTGTGACAGGAGAAAACTAGTATGCGGTGACTGTAAACGACTAATTTGCAGTGACAGTGGATGACTAATACGCAGTGGCAGAAGATAGCTAAAACGCAGAGACACTGGACAACTAATATGCAGGGACAGCTTCATTTGCAGTGACATGGAATGGCTAATATGCAGTAACAGTGGATGACTAAATTCAGTGACAGTATATAGCTAAAGTGCAATGACAGGGAATGATTAAAATGCAGTGTCAGAGATTTAAAAAAAAAATTAAACATGTATACAAATGATACAAATGCCTTTGATGCAGTTATAATGTGGAGTTTTTACCAGGTGGTTTATTGTATGAATGTACATGTATCAACAGACATAAGGTAAGGCAGCTAGGCTGCTTAATCCGTACCGATGAGTCATAAGATTAACACCTGAACCACCCATAATATTGCTGCAAGGTAATGCATACTTAATGTAAAACACATATAACAGAAGCAGTTCAAAAAAAAGTTTCTTGATCTTTTTTTAATTCCTTTTTTGATTGAATGAGAAGATGATTTATAATTTGTGTCTTGGGAGAAAAAATTGCTCAAAACCTGTTCTCAGATCTTCATTCAAAATATGCTCAAGGCTTTGACTTAATTCCCAAACAGAAAGCTATACAGCTTTGTTAATAATTAATAGCAACTACATAGCTTTCCAACTGAAGCTGGAGTTTGAGTTGGATAGAAGAGGCTAAATCCGAGTTCAGCTATACAACTCTGAGCGAGATGGGTTTGTTGGGCTGAGTTGTCTTTCATGGTAGTAACGTAGAAATGCAGCTAATTGTAAAAAGATTGTACAGAGACGGAGCCCACTGTTATTAACTAAAAATTCCCCTGTCACGCAGCCCACGACCAAAATGATAATGAAAAAAGAAAGGGTACTGCCCGTTGAGATATGCAATATTAGCAGTCAAATGGCACTGCAGTGCAATAGGATAACTGCAATGGTAGCTGTAACATACTGGGTATTATTATGTACAACAAACAGCAATAATGAAAAAGAAAAGATTATATGTTTATATCTCTCCCCTGCGATAGGAGAAATGCAAGATTATGAAGCAAAATGGCAAGCTGCTGTGTAATATACACGGCAGGGGGCTGTATATCATTGGTCATAGCAACCAATATCAAGAAGTGATATTTATCTAGATTCCTGTATTTTTATCTAAAAAATTACGCTGAATTTAAAAATTAAAACACATTTTAGCTACATGTAGTTGGCATAAAAACATATGTATATCTATAAGAAAATGTAGGCCTATTTCCTAAATTTGCAGATATTAAAAACGGTTTGGCAGTACCGCGATCTTATAAAATCAAACAATATTCTTACAATTAAATATTTTAATAATCTTATAAGAATCGTTAGAAAAATATCATCATCATTTCCTTTACTTTCACTGTTTTGGACATCAGTTGGAATACCAAAGTACTCATTATACTTGTTTAAAATTTCCGGTAGTCCGGTAGAATCGGCAAAAAGAAATGATTACTTTTCAGTACTACTACGTTAATTACAGAAACCTTCGGCAATTGGACAATGCCATAGACTGGTGAAATGTGCACGTTTTTTTCGTGAAATGCGCATGACTTAATGGTTCTACTTTCTGTCGCACGGCCTGATCGATAATTCGTTGGCCGGTCCTAATTTTGATTAAAAAAGGCTTGTCAAGTTTTAATAGTGATTTTAGGCCAAAGTAATCTGTCTATTTATGTATAATCCGATCAGATAGGGTAGTTTTAGGATATTGTGTCAACTTTTCAAAGACTTGGTAACATATTTAAATAGGTTTATATGTGTTTTGTATCATTACTATACTTGAACGACTCAACACAAAAATGGTTAAATTTTTTGATGGGATTTCAGTACAAAGGTTTGGTAACGGCTGTTGACGGATACTTTTTCAGGAGTTGTGCGCGCATATGCATTTATCATAAAGCTCTCAAAGAATCACTTTGCTGGTATTTGTTCATGGGAAAATATTTCCATGGCTGGAGAAAAATGCTGTATAACTTAGTCCTATAATTTTGTGTTATATGTACCTGATGAAAGTTGTTTGCTCTGACTTGTTGATTTATCTCGACTGCATACATGAAATTGCATCAGCTGTTATGTAGCCATCCATTTTCTACTGCTCTAGGAAAAGTATAGTTTGATTATAATTGATCATTATGTAATAGATCCACTGCAACCCATTGCTGCTCTACAATGAACAAAACTGCTTGGAGTATAAAATGCTTTATGCTATACTTGCAAATTCTGTATATATGTGCAATATATAATAAAATACGGTCAATGTGCATGCAACAAGTAACTACATACTATGAGGCTTTCCTTTACTCTGTCAACATTTGCTTAGTAGCTAATGTTGCTAAGTTTGTTTAGTAATATATCGTTTGCGCGGCAGGCTTCGCCTTTTTCCCGGAAGGCCAACAAGGTGGCAGGTAAGTCTATTTAGTGCCGGCTCGGTAGCACGAAGGTCCCTTCAGTGACGACTGGTAGCAGGCCAGTTCTTTTAAGACCAACGTGAGAGCAGGTTTGTCTCTCACCTGCCGGCTCGGTGGATTACCCAGCTGTCTCTACTAGCCAGTGGTCAGCCAGGTCAAGTACTTCCAGGTTAAAAGCAGGCTTAGTCTCCTGTGTTCTCAATCTGGCACTGCTTGTCTGAGACCCTAGCAGCTCAAAAAGGCCGAGCCGTTTCTTTGCTTTCAGTATGGCCGGTCTTTCTAACAGCTTTCCTTGGCCTGGGTTCAACTGTCATCTGCCATTACAACTAGTGTTTTTAGCAATACATGATAAGATAGTCATTGAACGTTACAACAAAAGTTTGCAAGCAGTAGTTCAATTTGCCACCAACAGAGTTCTTGTCATGGATATTTTATTCTTTCTGGAAGCATGTAGTAGAGCAAGTAACATGTAGTAAAATGAAGAGATTTCCATTTTTATGTTTAAGGAAACCGTTTATTTCTCTCGACTGATATCGAAGAACTTCAGTTCACCGACATCAGTCGAGGTCAAATGCTAAAATTACTAATTAAAATGTAGTTTCACATTGCTGATGCAATGTGAAACTACAATTTATTTACCACTCACAGTCAATTAATGGCTCACATTTATGTTGCAAGCACCAGTGACGGAATCCCAGGGCTATCGGCTGTGAAATGGGAACCTGTGATCAACGCAAGAGTTCAGCACTGTTTCACTTTTGCAAGGAGTCACATGCTAAACCTTGCCGAAATGCACCATACAGATGAAGGTCAGCAGTTTTGAAACAGCGTGGCGAGTGGCCATTTTCATGCGATCAGCAGTGACGCCGCTTTATGTAAACGCAAGCTGTTGAGCCTAGCGCCACAATTGTTTTGCTGTGCCAGACTACCGCCGCCGGGTCTCCCAGCCAATCTAGAAACTGCGCTTAAAGATGCCATCACTAATTCTTCAGGACTAATTATATGGACAAACTAACGAAAACTCTTCGTAATGATAAATAATCATAGTTTCGTCTAAATGAGGAACAATGCTGAAGAACCACATCTGTTTTTACCACGCAGTTGATTGTGGCAGAGTATGGAGCTTTTTCTTATCCCAAAATATATGTTTATGTTCATCATAAATGTTTGCAAAGTAACACTATATTATTGTTCTAATTTTTTTTCTGTTGGTGGTCAACATGTATTCCTTTCAATATACTTACATGTATGTAAGCTTTAATGATAACTTCGTGTCAGCAAATGGATCTTTCTTAGTATTTTTTCTTACCTCAACTAGATTTTGTACTTAAGATTTTTAAGATACTTTATAAAAATTTAGTTCAGATAAAATTGATTTCAAAGTTTGACTATTTGGTATGGGATAAGTAGATCCTTAGTTTTCTGAAAAATAAACTCAGTAGTTTTACCATAAAGGACTATCAATAAGACAATGATCCTTCCCTGATATCTAGTCAGCTATCACACTTGTTATCCTGAAGTTTCAATTATAAATGGTGAATTTATTTAACTGTACATTTAATGTATATAATAAAATTAGCAGAATTACATAATTATTTAAGATGGCATTCTGTTGTGCTAGAGAAAAACTGAGCTGCCTTGCGGAATATGAAGTTTACTCGCAACGGATTGTTAGAGAGGATTTAGAGAATGAAAGCCAGTAGTTCAAGTTTTTGAAATGCAAAAGTAATACATGTAAGTATAATGAAGCCAACATTTTAAACTTATCTGATTGTATTTATATGCTCACAGCATGAACTTTAGCAATTATTAGCAACAAATAATATGATAAAAACATGCTATCAATTACTTTTTGGATCCGAACATTTTGTGCCTAATTATATTGCATGTAAGATATTTGTTTATAATGAAAGACAATTTTTTATTTTAACACTTTATTCAATGGCCTCATTGTACAGACATTCATAATTCATGACTTTAAATTTTCAACAACGAGATATTCAAGTTTTTAAAATTCTTTGATGTCTACTTTAAATCAGAGAAGAGACCTTTGAAGAGAATGAAGAGACCTTTGTATGACACCTTTAAAGGATGTAAGGAAAAGCTTATATACAGACAATCTAAAGACCGACCTCTGGTCAAATGTTGGATCATAAAAATTAGATACTAGTATACCTCTCGCTCAACTACAGCCTTTGTGTGTATTTTGTTGCTTATAAAAAGATCGTGCTGCATAAATGTTTGGATAAGTTTAGAACTCTAAGTAAGCCCGCCCTGTAAGTCATCATAGCCTGGGAGTCACATACTATAATGATGTTCTATTAAATAGTATCAGCTTTGTAATCAAACTATTGTCAATATTGAGTAATTAATGATAGTCATTGGTTTACTGGTTCTGTATATAACGTCATATACAAGTTTTATACCAGTCATCATACACCCACACTAAATTTATTGAAATATAAAATATGTTACTCACAAAAGCATTAATGGAAAATACAACACATGTTAGATAAGAAACTACCCAAATCAAAATAAATCACTCAAAACTAAAATAATTATAAAGAGAGTAAAACGTTAAAGCAGTGGAAGGAAAGCAAGCAGCAGTTTAGTACTTGAACTAATGACCTGTTCATGTCAATTATTTTTAAATCCAAAGAGAGTATAGATTTTGATTGTATTAGGAAGCTAGTCATAAAAATTAGTTGTGTTGTCAATGTTAAATTGCAATCATCTAATTGGTATCAAAGTTTACTGAGTTTCTACAGCACCGGTAAATCTCCTCCATATGAATCTCCAGAACTTTTCAGCATAGCTCACAGTTACACAAGCTGGCAGATCAGGTAACATTTCCATTGATTCATCAACACCATCTTCATCGTATTTGTAGAGGAATCTGAACAGGGCATCATAGAGTCTAAAATAATGGAACAAATTAAGAAAACTGCCAAGAGAAGAACAATTAAAATCAACTGATTTGACTTTCATTCAGTTTTGAGTAAAAACTACTTTTTATAATCTTTGCATTCAGTAAACACAAAGTTAGTTTACCAAATAAGTCAACAAGTAGGACCACAAATAATCACGCCTCTTGTGAGACTGAATCATCAGTAACAGATGGTAAGTGTACTTAGAAGTAGATGGCGAGTAATATAACTATTATTATATTAAATGTCTAAAATTTCACTTCAAACTAATAAGATTTCTTACCCTCCTTCTGGATCAATGTAATCTTTAATCACAGCTTCTTTGTTCAGGCAAAGAATAATAAATGCAAAAATTTGTTGTAGGAGAGCTTTTGTTCTTGGGCTTTTGTATGTACACTTTTTCATAACAACATCATCTACTTCTGGTGAGAGATTATCAGTGTAGGCAACATGTATATCATCAAATGGTTCCTGTATAACACAATCACTAAAACACCAACTAATTACGATATGTGTTTAGTAACAGCTGTGTTTAGTTTGAAGTCACTTCTCCTGCTAATTTTAATTGATGTTAAACTTAAAAGCAGCTAACTGCTAATGACAAAAATATTGCTGCCATTGGCAAAGAATGACTCACAATGTTGTATAACAACAAATTTTTGTAAATGCTGATACTCTTTAAAATGGTCCTGTGATAAGTTATTTAATGATCTAAAAATTGTTATTATGCACAAAATTGCATTTTACTTATATCATTTATAATGTGACATTACAATATAATGCTAACCTACAAGTGGGTTTTAACTACCCTGAAATTCAAAGCAACTTACTGCATGACAAAAATATTTCATTCACTGTTCTCTGTCTCCTTGCAAAGTGATTCAATATTATTTTTCAAATTCAAATCATGCTACAAATATGAAAAAACTTTTCTTGTAAAAAAAACAACATGATGTAGTAATTTGAATAAAACTTTAAAGCACATTAATTATATATATATTTTTATTGTATATTTTAATACATCAGAGTCTTGGGTTTTGAATGAGCCTATATTCAATACACAAAGAATAATAGAAGTATAAAAAACAGGGTGTCAAAAGTATGTCCTACAATAAAAAAACACTTGGTAGCGATTCCCACAATGTGATATCATAATTATTATTTAGCCTTAGGTCGTCGATTCTTTTTGCTGCCATTGAGGCTGCGCCTTTCTGTGATAATCGGAGCTGTTAAACCCAGTGAGCGCTAATAATAAACTCGGATTCTAAATAATCAACAATGCCCGGGGATCGTGCAAATGCCCGACCAATACAAACACATGTTCTGGGTTAATTAATAATGCTTCATCAATATACTGTTGTTGATAAAGGTAATGAAATCTCATCGATTAAATTGTGACCGGCAGTGGTGTCGCCGAGGACTATGTCAATTGCATCTTTTAGAGATCACGCTATGCTTGAAATTAATTAGTCTCAGTCATGCCCCTTAACATCACAATAAGAAGAGAGGGCTAGTGCATAATATCATCGAGAAAACATAGTATGGTGCTCGAAATCTGAGTTATTTATCATAGAAAGAAAATGTACATGGAGAGCTAATGACACTGATTCCTTTGTCATCTTCATTGGTTCTTTGGAATTGTCCTACCTTTGCCTGCCGCAAGCGTTCTTATTGTAGTTGATAAGTATAGGCGGTAAGTAATAAAATAGGCTGTAAGAGCACACAACACCAAATAAGAAAGTTGTGATGTCACAATTTTCGAGCCTATACCATTGAAGATTTCTGCGATAGAGCTCTGGGGAAATCTATAAACACCAACTGTCTGTTTTACCATGTCAAACAATGGCTCATTTAAAAGCCAAGATATGGAAGAACGTGAATAAGTTGAAACAGCACTTTTGTAATTGATGTGTTTTAACAAAAAGAAGTCGCGCTTCAATATTATAGCCTAACTTTTGTTCATAGTTTACTTAGAGATACAAAAACAAACTGGATTTGTCAAGAAAGATCTCCCTAAATTATCGTACAGCAAAACATTTATTTTTCCTTGAATTTGTGCTTCTTAGGTGATTTACAGTATACCTCCTTGCAGTCTTAATCTAAATATTTTTTACACAATAATACTGCTGTTGTCTGAAGTACCTGCTAAGGCTTTGGTCTGAAAACTTGTTTTACCATCAGCCTAATCTAAAAGTGCGTATAAAAGACATCCAATTAAATAAAAACTCAGAACAAACCTATATTGATGAACAAAAAACAGTTTTAAAATACAGTCATACTTCGACTTACGAGCTTAATGCATTCCGAGACTGAGCTCGTATGTTAATTTACTCGCATGTTGGTGCAATTTATTTATATATAGAATTATTAAAGATATATTGATTGGTTTCCATACTCTAAAAATGCAAATATAACACTCAAAATAAGATATTGTAACAGAAAGAACATGTTGGTTATTGTCCTAATTTACCAAATGCTTTCAAAAAGCAACAATCAAAAAATAATGCAAGAAAATGTGATTAATTAAAATGTAAAATTAAATACATACAATAGCAGCTAACGCTAGCATTTGCCAGAAAGGGAGATATAAGTTATCCTTCATTACAACAGTTGACTTTGACAAATTTGGATTTTATCAATGTCTTAAAAGACAAACGTAGAAGCAAACCTAAAAGCAAACTTTCATTTTTAACTTAACGTATTTGAAATTTCTTCGGCATTCGTAGTTTGAAGTTTATCGCTAGTTAGCTAATTTTTCCTTTGTTTCGCTTTCACGACTAGCCAGCCATTTTAAGATAATCCTATCTAAAGACGTTTGCCTTTGTCGCCCTTTCAACATGTTGCAATTAGGACAAACACAGGTGTCGTCACAAAAGGTTAATGCACGACCACTAGCCAACTTGTCCGAATGTCTATTTTTATAGTTTTGCTCGATAGCACCGGCCTTTTCATATAGCATTGTTTTAGTTACGCTGTCACTAACCAATTGTTTATCCAATGCCTGAGCAGTCTCTCCATCAACGGTCGAGAAGATTGCTGCGCCGTTTAGAAACCATGGCCAGTCCTTTTGCGAACTAAATGCCCTGAATATAATCCTTCGGTTTGATAATTGTGGATGTATTTCTGTCATATTGCCGAGCTAGCTCAATCACGCATACACATTTAGCATATTTTTCAATAATTTTCTGTTTAATATCAACTGTTATCATTCGATTTTTCTTTGCATTATCTTTTATTTTACTGGCAAACTTTTGGTCAACGCAGAGTACTTTTAATTCAAATGGTTCTGCACTGAAAATCGCGCACAAAAAACACGGTACAAAAGTATAATCTGAGCAGCTGAAAAATACAGAGTGATGCTGTTCTCATAAAACACCTCCGGCATACTTGGCAACTGACTCACGTGCTCGTATCTCAAACCTGGCTTGTATGTTAGTGCTAAAACTTGCTTAAAAGCTGGCTCGTATCTCAAGTTTCTCGTACGTAGGAGCACTCGTAAGTTGAAGTATTACTGTAGTCTAGTAATATTTTGTTAAATACAAACCGCGGATTTTGTCAACGTGTTTCATTGCTACAAGTAATCCATATAATCATAAGCTAGCACTTGCTTTAGAACGATTCTAGAACTTTATGTGTGTTTTAAAAATTGCAATATGTACATTTTATTTCATCAACAAGATTACTGAGCTAGATAACCTTTTTACTAATCTTTAACAATGGATGAAAATGAAGAATTTTTTCAAATTTAACTTTCACATTTGAAATAAAAAATTCAGGATACTATGTCATGAATTTTAAGTAGCTAAGTTAACACAATGTTTTAGCAGCTATAATATTTTCACTTCAAAATCATGATACAGAATACAAATAAACAAAAATACATTTAAAAATTATTTTAGGCAGAACAAAATTATATTTAAGTTTTCAGATTTTGCAAAGCTAACTTTTGTTGATTTTAAAAGTGTTCCTATTTAAAAGTGAATAAAATTTATCAAAAATACTTGATTGTTTTTAGCTTTAAATTTAAAGCTGTGTAAAATAAGTTGACACATGTAAACGATCCGCTGTTACTCTTGACTGCTCCACAAGAAACCAAACGACACAGAGTATAAAAGGCAATATATTTATATATTTGCACGAATATATATACCGTCAAAGTGTGTGTAACAAGTAATTACATATAATGATATTTTTTCATGATCTGCCAACCTTTGCTGGCTGGGCTCCTCATACATCATTGTTACTGGAAGGCTTTGCATCTTATCCTGAAGAGTGGACTAGATAGAAAGTCGATCTATTTAATATTGGTTCAGTGACAGGTCGGTCTATTCAGTGCTGAATTGGTCGCACGCCGGTCCATTCAGTGCCGACTTGGTAGCAATTTAGTTGTCAGCGCAGCAAAAGTTTGGTCTCTCATTGGCTGGCTCGGTTGTCAGTCTGGCTGTCTTTACTGGCCAGTTGCTGTCAAGCGACACTTCCAACAAGTCTGGCTCTAAGCAAGCCGGGTCTCACCTGGCCTCGGCCTGGTGAGGCCTGTTTGAGCCCCTAGCAACCTAAAAGCCCCAAGCCCTCTTCTAGGTCTTAGTACGGCTGGCTGGTCGTAATCATAGCAATTACTCTTTCAATTAGAGGATGGTAAAGAGATAAGTTTGTAGAATTATTATAATTTGCACTTAACAGAAGTGTTTAATGTCAGGTAACCATGTGTCATAACCTGCCAGTATCAACTGTTTACAAGGCCAAGGTTTTTATTCATGCATTACCTGGCCTATGCTTCATATGGTTACTTTTTTACAGGTTTTTTGATATGAAGGAGCAGATGATGAGTTCCTTACAAGGTGTTTCTAGTAAAATGAAGCTTTGATTTGGCACTGTGTTCTGGAACCCAACTGTCAGTCATTCAATCGAAATATATATACCGTAAGTAAACATGTGGAAACCTGTATAGTGTATACTTTATAATTGTATACAATATACACGTATACAGTATAAAAGTGTACTGTTGGCTAATACACAACGGTATACAAGTATACGGTGTACATTTTTACTGTTGTGCACTCCTAATCACTGTGAAAACAACTCTAATTTTTCTATGCCTTTAAGGGTTACGTGGACAAATTTACAAGTACTTTCCTTTTACGTCATCATTTACCCCTATCTTGTCACAAACTATAGTAATTGCTCTACTATTTTGAATATACACAATTAAAAACCTAAAGGGATACACCCCATGCATGTACTCCATAAGCGTACTCTATACATACGCTTCATGCGAATAATATCTACGTGTATACAGTCCAAATGGGCCCTTGCTGGGAAGAAGATTTGTTCAAAGGATCAATTACCTTGATGTACATGCTGCTTATATATATATATATATATATATATATATATACAGTCATGCCTTGACATAATAGCTTAATATGTTCCAAGACTGAGCTGTATGTCACTTCTCTCTATCTTAAACCAATAATTTCATTTCGATATAAAATAACTATTAACAAAGTAATCGTTTTCAACTCTACAAAAAAACTCCATAAAGAGGCTATTACAATGTAAAAAATTACAGCCTAATTATTGCATTCTGAAAGAAATGAGCAAAGTGCACCTTGCTTGTGGTAAAGTTGCGATTGAGCAAGTGTAGCTTTATCGGTCAAGATCAACTCGCCCAGCAGAATCTAGAGCAGATTAGCATCATTCAGCACGATATCACATTATCTATTGTCTGTTGTTGGCTCCTTTGGCTAACTTTATCTTGGATTAGTGTTATCTGCCTATCACTATGTACTCACATTTTGGCCCTGAAATAATGATACACCTAGTCCCCCTCTTTCCCTCTTTACATTCCTCCCTGTCACCCTCTCTCTAGTTTTTCTGGAGTAGTTCATTACAAAAATTAGAAATCAGATGTTCTTACTACTTAGTTCTTATTATTTATATATTATATATATAATACGGGTGTTATTATATATTATATATATAATACTACCCGTATTATATATATAATAATATATACAATACAATATATATAATACCCGTATTATATATATATATATATAATACGGGTAGTATTATATATATTATATGTAATACTGCCTGTATTATATATATTACAGGTAGTATTATATATTAGGTATATTACTAGCCGTATTATGTATAATATATGTATGTATGCATATATATATATATATATATATATATATATATATATATATATATATATATATATACAGTGAAACATGGATAACTCGCCCTCGGATATAGCAAACACATGGTTAACTCGACTGGATTTGCTTGGTCCGTTCCCACGCAATGATAAATGGCTCTATATAACTCGAACTCAACACTGTTAATTCGAACTGTTTTTGCCCAACGGCTACCGAAACGGTTGCTATCGCTTTAGAAAATCACTTTATTCCAAGCCATAGAGGTAAACCTCAACTTTTCGTAATTCATAAGCGTTGTTACTACCTCCATCGGCAAAATATTTTTGTCAACGACTGTTCTAAAGGTTTGGTGAAATTTGATTTATACTGTTATACAATGAATAGCACGGGCTAGCCGGGTCACGGGTGCAAGGATTTTCGCCATGCACATACAAAACAAAAACAGCATGTTGTTTTTGTTTTGTATTTGTGTGGCGAAAGTCCTTGAGTGCGTGACCCGCCTAGCCCGTGATGAATAGTTTTCCGACGTGGATTCCGTGTTGAATCAACGTCGGAATGTTGAATGTTTAAAACGTTTTAAAAATTGTGGTAATTAGACGTATACGTTGTCTTAGCTAAATAAAACTATTCATCGTTTGACCTAAACACAGAATACGTGTGTACATTCAATATGTATCCATTCAAAAAACGTTAGTGATATACAATGTACCGTAAAACCTCGTAAAACTTTTAATTGAACTGCCTCGGAGTGTTGCTCTTAACGAATGCCAGGTAAAGTAAGTTAATCTTTGCATGAACTTCAAGAAAAATCGGCAAAATTGATGTCTTTTCTTTTGAGCATTTCAGCAACGATCAAGTTTTGCCAATGTCAATCTAAAAAACGTCCTGGCAATAACATCACCTCAAACAACAAACCAATCAAGTGATAGAAAAATCTCTATACTTTTTGATAAAAACGTTTTAAACTTTACATTAGAAGCATTTAATTTGAAACAAGCCATTTGTGCTTTTGATTTATATTATAGTTTGTATATGTTCATGTATCTACTAATAAATAAGTAAATACATGGACTTGTGACATTGCTCTGATAACTTGAACACTCTGATAATTCGAACACTTTTGCTCGGTCCCTTGAAGTTTGAGTTATCCGAGTTTCACTGTATATATATATATATATACATATATATATATATATATATATATACTGTATATATATATATACATATATATATATATATACTGTATATATACTGTATATATATATATATATATATATATATATATATATATATATATATATATATATATATATATATATATATATATATATATATATATATATATATATATATATACTGTATATATATATATATAAATGTACTACCCGCGGCATTGCCCGAGTAATAAAACAGTCTTTGGACAGAAAATTTATTTTTAATAAACAAGTACAACTCGGACCATTCTAACTTTTAAATTTCACATCATGAGGGAAGTAGTTTTGTGCAGTTCAAATTTATTGAAAATAAAACAACTGTAAAAGTTTTCAAACTTTTTCAAACAACTTATAGCTTTAAATTTCATAACTTGAAAGAAGTGTTTCGTTGAAATAAATTAGAAGGAAAAGTATAAATTTAAAGCTGTTTAAATGTAAATGTGAAATTTTTAACAAGTAGTAGTTAAATATAGTCTGTTTTGCTATGATTGCAATGAGCAATTATTTGGTATATAACAATATGATTTTAGTTTGTTTCAGTACTGACATGCAAAAATATCGTAGGCTATAGGCGTACATAAAGTGGTATAGAAATCCATAGTAATCAACTAATGCAATCACCTCTTGGTGAAAATCATGATTATTGGATAATAATAACAAAACAATATGTTAACCTTAGTAACTATAAGTACCTACAATGACTATAGTGCATTTTGTGGTTATGATCTGCAAGATAATATAACATTACAATGTACTATGTAGAGAGTTCTTACCTTCGAAACAGTCGTGTAACATAAATGCTGAATCTAACATAACTGCATTTAGTTTACTAAACACACCTGACACCATCTGTAATCTGCCACTTAAATATTAGCTCTGGATGCTCGTTGTCTAGTTTTCATTTATTTTGTATATATTCATATATTATTGATTATATAAAGCAAACAAACAGACATACTTTAGATGAAAGTTTGAAGTTAATTAAATTGCATACAAAAACTTTCTTAAAGTTTTATCAGATATTTGTTTGTGAATCCGCTTTTTCATAGCAGATACCGTTGAACTTACCATAACGAGCAACGTATATCTTTTAATAGTGCATATAATTCGTACACAAATCGCCAAATTTTAATTTCGAGAAAAGTGATTGTTGATGTAGTGTGGTAGACAAAATTCGCCGTAATAAAAAACTAACGAAAAAGCATCATGTTTCCTAGAGTTGGACAAAAAAATATTTTATAACAGGGTGTCGTAACGCGTAGGCATAATGTTCAAAGAATAGCGAGTGAATAAGCCATATGTATAATATATAACGTCATTGACCAATATGCCTTGTATAGCTTACCCGCGGAGCAATCTCTCTGAGTTACAGTCCAACAGAACACGGAAAATCAATTCTAAGATTTTAATAGCTATAGCTGGACATACACAGACACATACACACGCACTTTGAGAAATATATACATAGATTAATGCAATACGCAATAATTGACCGTTTTGGTCAAGCAAATCTTTTCATTGCGTGCACGATAAGACTTATTTTTAATATGTTATTTACCACAAAGTTTATGATGATACATTTTTGTTGATGACCCATAATTATTCCTACATTTCAGCTAGTCTCACTCACACTAATAGTAAATGTAAGCTAGTAAAGTATGAGAACAGCTTTCCCCGTAGTTTCTTAGTTTGATATCTCGCATTCTAGGTGCACAGACTACAAAATATGTTTTACTGATAAAGCTGTTGACTAAGCAGGCTGTAACTCAGCTATCATTATCTGTATGTTGCTATGTACACAAGGGGGTGGAAATCAAATAATCTTAGACCTGTCTACCCTAACGTCACTTGCGACTATGAACAGAGCTGCACCTGGGTGTAAGTTCTCTAAATTAGTTTTACCGTAACTTTTAATAAAAGTTGTTTTCCAAGTTTACAAGTTTTGAACAGTAAACTTCATGCTCTGGGTTTCTCGAGCTTAGGCAAATATGCCTTTTGGTATGAAAATTGCTTGTGGCAGAATGTTTATTCTGTCTATGACTCATGCCAGAATGCTGTATTGTGCATAGAAGATTTACTGAACAAGGCACGCCATTTGTCTCTCTTACATACGCCACGCAAATGGTTTGCTCACTTTATTGGCTGGTTGTATCAGCATTAATCTGTTGTTTGTAGTTGTTATCGTATTTAAAAAATCGTTTCGGGAACTGTTGTGGCTGTTGAACAGCGAGTTGGCTTTTCTTCTCTAGAAATGGCAGCGGTCATTTCATCAGCAATTACACCAGTTGTGATGTGACAAAAAGCTCTGATATTAGTTTGCTAAGATCTTGGCTAAACCAGTTAATTCAGATTGCTCTGAATCAACATAATACTGGGGTCATTAGTGGAAGTTATTAAATATAAGCACTAAAAAATAGTCTATTTACATTTCAAGTATGTTAATCAAAGTTATTTTTTTCTATGTACCATTAAAGGTTGTTTTGCGACAAAAATTAATTCACATTGCAGCTATTTGATATCAAAAGACTAACCATGTCTTACTCTGCTGTGTTGTAAGTGCAAAATATGTGGAAATGTGATTACAAGCTCTTAAAAGCTCAAAAACCGAACAGTTATAATTGCAGCCATCACAAAACCGCCGTAGATTAGAATCTCCTTCCAAAGCGGCTTAAATGGGTCGTAGTTGTACAATATGGCTTCTGTTTACACTTTCACACACCCTCATTCGTCAAAATATTTTCACAAATATACTTCACGCATTCAATAAAACCCTGTCTATTGTTCCTATGCGTCTATTTTATTGTCATTGTAATGCTGTCAATTTTAGCACTGATATCTCAAAACCTACAGTAAAAATTCGTTTAATTTTTTAACCTTAGCTCGAAGAAGTATATATCATTGTCTAATAAGCATGACGAGCCTGTTGGTCACCTGTGACAATCATCAAAAAATTCTGCAGAAATTATTTGCAAAGTATGGGTCACATGATCAGATTGTGACTAGACGACTAGACGATTAGACCAAGCCGAAACAAAACTGTAAAGTAGCGAGCATATATATTTGATACGGGCTTTTCGGTAAAACCCAGTGTTTGTCATAAACTAATGCTGCGAGAAGTTTTATATTAAGCCTTTTATTGGCCTTTCAATTAACGTGAGAACACCAGGTGACAAAACAATAACTAAATGTAATGACTACATCGGAGAAATAAACTGATCCCTATCTATGGCGGTTTTGTTTTGGCTGCAATCAACTGTTTGTTGTTGAGGATTTTGGAGCTTGTAATCGCATTTCCACATATTTTGCACCTACAACACAGCAGAGTAAGATATGGTGAATCTTTGGATACCAAATAGCTGCAATGTGAATTTTGTTGCAAGTCAACCTTTAAGGACAGATGTCTCTCATGTCGTGAGCTGCACTTTTTCTTTTAAAGTTTAAATGCAAAGCTGGCCCTGAACAATAATAACTCAACTCTGCATGACCCTAGTTGATAGTACAGCTTTAAATCCCTGTTATGTGGTTTTAAACTCTCAATATCTTTCATTATATTGTACCTATGAGTGTCTAATTTTGCACATTTGCAGACAAAGAGTTTGATACAGTTAATAAACTATTGGCTGTGTATACCATTTGGTAGGGACTATGTTTTATATTTAGTTAGCTCATACTATCACAACATCCTCGGCAAGTAATCAGTGTTGTTACATATCTTTAACTCCCTCTAAACGCGATCCACTGTCTTTTCACATAGATCTACTGTAGTAAAAAGTAATTCCCATGCGTAATAGGTACTAGACTCAAAACATGAAACTTCAATCAAGAGTTTTCTAACAAATTCAAAAACACTCCCTCTAGGAATCTTGTATACTGCATCAGAAGCAAGTATCAAGCAATGAATTACTTTTTTAGATTACACCCGCAACCAAGTATCAGGGTAGTTTTACATATTTCATCAGCAAGCAAGTATCAGGAGCTGAGTTAGTAATCTCCTAGACCCTCTCAACAGGACAGATATGTTCCCCTGGCTATTTCTACTAATTAAGATTTGAAGCAGTGGTGTCCATTATCTTGCAACAGCACCCGATTTTGAAGTGGTCATTTTTTAGTCGATACTGAACAATTCCTCCTTGAGAATGAAATGATCTAAAAATGAAACGATAACAGATCATAAACAAACATTCCTAAAAAAAATATTATTTGTTTTTAAAATATATTTGAAGGGTCTTGATGTAAATTTGAACTACCTAAAAGTTGTTTAAATAACTCGGTTGATGAATAAGTCTGTTGAAACTCAATGTTTTTGTCTAGTTTGATCCATTTCAGGAAACAAACATATTTTTAACTTTGTTTACTTTTATTTTTTTTATCTTGCATTTCTCTGCTAAATAAAAATACAGCAGTGTGAATTGCTTTGTAAACTTAAAAATGTGGTTGCGTCAAATTTTTTTGATCTTAAAAGAAAGCATTTTTTTCTCTATCAGTTGATGTGTTGTCTGTTGTGTTAGGCAATTTCATTGCCAAGGTATTTGAAGATTAAAATCGAAAAAATCTGATTGCGGTAAAAATGTTCAAGCCAAAAAACATGCCCAGACTTGCCCAAAATGAGGTCACGCTTGATATACCTTTCAATATATATTGTATTCAAATCGGCTATTTGCGATAAAAGTCTAGTCTTACGCGGCTCTATTGGCATATATCTTATTTTGTATTTGCTAATGTTGGCTAGAATAAAATTTTAAATTCTGCTACAGATGCATTATTATGAATGTTTCAAAGGCCTCAAATAATGAAAATTGAAAATTTGTCTTACTCACTTTTTTCAAAATGCTGTGTAAACATTTGAGTACCGAATATCATTTCTACCAGTCTACGAAAATTATTTCAAACAAAGTATGTAGATAAGGTCTTTGTATCGGCCCAGTTCCGTCGCTACCCACACTAACAATATACAGCCTCCAAAAAACCCTGCCCACATTATGCCCGTCCCCTATCCTGGGGGTTGGGCTGTATACCAATGCCCACACCGAAAACTAGTTTCTTACTTCCGTAAGTAAAATAAGCAAGCTGCGTCTTTCAAAAGAATATACATAGGGATAGTTTTAAGGATGAGAAAACTGCTGCAAACTGGATTTCAACTCACATTCTTCAGTTCTGCGGACATCCATATACCGTATCCAATTCACTACAATATTCTGCAAATCATGTTCTGCATTATCTTCAACAATATTATTTTATTATATAATTTTTACAAGCAAGATATTTTTCATCTCAGCATAAAGCTTTCATTAAAAATATTCATCAAGTCGTGTCAAGTCGTGGCCACTCACATAGTTTTAGCTGATACAATAAGACAAATTCATCTACTGCAGCAAACTCAAACAAAATATCATTGTTTATGCAGCACACATTCAAGTCTCTCCCATTTATGGCAGTTTCCTCACTGACACAGCTGCTTTGGCTGGTGGGACCACATAAACATGTCATTCATAGATATGTCATTCTAAAGCGAATTTACTGAAATCTTTCAAATTGGGAGTTAGATAGATTGCGAGTGTAATTTTAAAAACAAATAAATGTTTAACAAAGGCATAAGTACGCCAAGCCAACGATTCGAAGCTTTGGTTCTGGAAGTTAAATATTTGCAATGATCAATTGATTTTCTTCACTTTCTACAAGTGAGAGGTGAACATCTAAAGTCAAATCATAAATCTAATTTACTAGATAAAACTGCCACAAAAAATTTGAAGCAAATGTAGCTAGGTGAACCAATAAAGAATTATAAAACGATGATTAGTGATAGCGAAAAGTTATAATTTTAATAATTAGTACATGTATTAATGAGCACTAAAAATATTACCTTTACTATATTTATCAATCTAAGCCATTGTATTGCTAGATGCTATGAATTAAAAAGAAGCCGTAAAGAACTCACTGTACATACATATATCGCACGCGCAGGAAATTACATTTTAGTCTCAAACAGAGAAATATAATCTGAATGTAAACTCAACAGTATATCTATAGGAGACTCAAAGTAAAAAATAAATTTACCTCCATTCGCCAATCTTCCTCCGTAGCACTGAAAACTGATGCCCAGAAAACTCAGAGTCACCTTTGCAGTAACTTTTACAGCAATTTTTACAATGACGTTGTTCGCCAATAAAACGTGTCGATCGAGTAATTTATTAGAGTAACGATGTTAAATGATTTAGTAAATATCGATGTCCTTGCGATTCAATAATAGAGCATAAATCTCTAGATTTGAGATCACAGACGACGCGTTTTATAGGTGATAACATTTATTACGACCTATATAAAAAAACCGTACTGATGATTGGCTAATGAAGCGACCTTATATTTATCGATCGTGGTTTCTTTTCAGATGTATCACTAGTGACGTCACAAAAGAAGCACCCACTGGAATGTGAGTTTTTTAAAAGAGGGCCTCATTCAAATGCAAATTTCTCTGGACAAGGTTGGTCTACAAAGACAAAAATGGCATCAACTTGTAGTTAATGTTGTAGCATTTTATGGGTCCTAATTTCATTATATTGACATTTTTGACGCAACTACATATTTAATAAGGATTAATGATGAAAAGAACTTTTCATAATATTTTTGTTATAGCATTATAGTTCGAAATAAACCCAGTTTTTATACTCTAAAATTGCTCAACCTAAATTTGTTTATCCTCACTTTTCATTTTATGTTTTTGAGATTCAAAATATAAGTATGGCTCTCTTAGAATTGAAATTTGAAACATGTGGGTTTTTTAGCTCTCAATCAAAAAAATTCCTGACCCCTGGTATAGGTAATACATGTATATATAACTGCCAGTTATCTGAAATTAACATCATTTTATTTAATCAACTACTGATTGAATTTAATGAACTATTGCAAGTATACCATTTTATAACTACATGTAAATTAATTTAATAACTCTTCGTTACTTAGGGTAGATTTTGCTCTCAACTTGCTCTTTTTGCATATCTTTTTAATTGATCTCAATTGATGCATGTATCTATGCGATATGTACTCAGCCTAATTAAAGTTTTTAACGGGATGTTTTAAGCACTATAAAATGTTAATCCTAATATATATGCAATTTAGGAATGCATGTAAATAGCATGTGAGATGAGTGCAGACAAAAAGTTGGCTCTTCCAAGCACGGCATCATGTCTTTTTTGTAAAGAAGAGCTCAATAGAGAGGATGATGGAACTTTTGAACAAAACTGCATTCAGTGTGGAGACGGATTGCCCTCTTGGTTAGGACTGGAAAAATATCCTGACTGTGGCTCCCTCCATAAGCACAAGATTAAAAAGTTTGTCTCCTTCTGTGGCAAATGCAAATATTCATGTCTTACTGGAGGTTTGTAGCCAATTCTCTCATGTAGGTTCGCTTGCTTTATTTACTCCATGAGAATATTCTACCATGAAAAAAAACAATACTGGAAAAGAAGCTGTCGGTTTCCTTTACTGCTCCGCAACAATCAAAGCTTTTAAGTGCAAGGCAATGAAACCAATATATATTTGATAAATATATATGAACACACGTGATTCTGTGTTTGCGCATACAGCAGAACAACATGCAAAAGACACCTCTATAAGCTTTGTTTCTTTCTAGCTCCACCTCATTGACCTTTTGGTCCTCCAATGGCTTTCTTTTTTCATCACCATAGATAAAAAAATATTTTATTAAGATTAAACACAATATTGATTTAAGTTTTTTATTTATAGTGAACAGTTTACAGTATTGTTTATGGTTTAAAACTTTAAGAAATACTTTACCAAAGGGGGTTTCTTGATCGAAAATGGATTATAATTTACATACATTAATTCTAATGGTAAAAATTGTTTCGGATCTTCAACAGCTTTTTGGAATAAACTATCTATGAGAACCAAGTTTCACTCTATATAAATATTTATATTTATATTTTCAAAATTGGTGTGTTTTTTGTGTGTGTGTTTTTGTGTCTGTGTATGTCCACCTATAGCTATTAAAATTTTGATTTAACTACATACCTTCTTGTTTGTCAGTTCAATCTTTTACTACTTAAGCCACAAGAGCTTGATGGATTCATTAGGTAATATATGTTGTTATATGGTTGCAGATACCCTACCGCTTTTCATTACGGCACAACATCAGAGAGTGGTAGCCTAATCTTATGCGTGCTCAATCATGAGAGCAAGTAGTTAGCTCTTATTAGTAAGCTTACTCAAATTATCCATGGGCAATGTGCCAGGCTAATGGTAAATGGGAAGCAACTACATTAGCTCTTATTGTTAATAAGATGATTTTTAATACCGAAGCAACACTGGAAATTCCGCTAGCATATATATATATTTATATATATATATTTATATACATATATATATATATATATATATACATGTATATATATATATGTATATATACATTGTATATATGTATGTATATATACATATATATATATATATACATATATATACATATATATATATATATATATATATATATAAATTCTTTCCTCACCCCGGATACCCCGTATGGATGGTAAATTCTGCTCTAACTCGGGTCTCCTACCAGAGACCTGGGAGTTTGAGCACTCCCAGGTCTCTGGTATATATATATATGTATGTATATATATATATATATATATATACAATGTATATATATATACAATGTATATATATATATACAATGTATGTATATATACAATGTATGTATATATATACATATATATATACATATATACATGTATATACATATCTGTATGCATTATATACATACATATTTGTATATACAACTACCTATACATGTATAAAACTTGTTTATGTTTACATATATGTTTTGTCATCTATTTTCTTACATATTTTGTCTGCAGGTACAAGCTGCTTTTGCTGTGATTGTCACGTTCTTGTCGATTTGCGATTTTAATGAATTGTGGTTTTTCTTTGTACAGGTGGAAAATTGAAGTGTGTACACATTGATGATCCAAATCCTCAAGCCTTCAAGCTTCCTTCTGTAAGCTATTGCATGCAGATTCTCCCAAGAGATTTGATTGGACATGTTCTGAGTACCACAGGTGTACAGCCTTTAAGGTTATTAGAAGGTGACCAAAATGAAGCCGAAGATAGAGTGCCCACAATCTCATCAGAAAGTGACAGAGATGACACTGATTATAGATTATCTAGGAGCTCATTGGAAAGCATCTCTCCACAAGCTGCAGCTGAGGTTAGATGTTTGTTTTAACACCTAAACATTTCTTTTGTCATATTGCGATATTTATTTGCATTTTATACTTGATTTATTTTTTATTCTGGTTCAAAGAACGACAATCAAAAATAAATAAATACTAAATTCACACTTCTTAATTTAACAAGTCGTTCAAAGAACGACTTGTTAAATTAAGAAGTGTCCAAATAACCAGTTCATTAGAAATCACATAAAATATTTTCATCCTGCAATTAGTTTCTTATTTTAAATGTGTTTTTAATCCTTGTAAAGCCTCAGCGAATGTGAATATGGCAAATTGTTTTCAAGAGCATTCAGAATATGTGTTTTATGTTTTGCAACGTATTTGAAAAAACTTTGATAGCATTCAATAATAACCAATAATATTGGCTAGGTCTAGTTTACTGTAATTCAGACAATGATATGTGTTTCAGATATTAATGAATGAATATTCTATTCTCAGACAATTATCATTGCCTGAGCATGGAATATCAACTCAGACTTAATAATTCTATATTTTCTCTTAAAAGTATGAATTTTTCTTTATTAATCATTGTATATTTTTTGTACAGCTTCTTGCCAGTTATCCCACAACCAAACTCAATCGAAGTGATTGTTTGGAAGCTATATAATAAATGCATATGCGTGCACAACTCCCGAAAAATTATCCGGTACCAACAGTTACCAAACCCTTGTACCGAATTCCAATCAAAACTTTTAACCATTTTGTGTAAAGTCGTCTAAATATAATAATGATATAAAACACATATAAACATATTGAAATATGGTATTAAGTCTTTGAAATGTTTACGCAATATCCTAAAACTAACCCATCTGATCGGATTATTCATAAACAAACAGATAAATTAGGCCCATAATTGCCATAAAAACTTGACAAGCCTTTTTAACTCAAAATTAAGACCGGCCAACAAAATGCCGATAAGGCTGTGCGACAGAGAGTAGAATCATCAAGTCGTGCACATTTCTCGAGAAAGAACGTGCTCAATTCACGAGTCTATAGCAATGTGCAACTGCCGAAGATTTCTGTAATTAACGTAGAAGTACTGAAAAGTAATCATTTCTTTTTTGCCGATTCTACCGGACTCTGACATTTTTGACACTTATAATGAGTACTTTGGTATTCCAACTGATGTTCAAAGCAGTGAAAGTAAAGGAAATGGCAACGATATTTTTTTAACAATTCTTATAAGATGGTTACAATATTCAATTGTAAGAATAATTATTTTATTTTATACGATTATCATAAGATTTAGTTATAAGAATGATCATTCGAATTTACAAGATTGAATTATATAGTGACCCATGGTGTGCAATATGTTACTGTTATTATTTTTCCAAAGATTTTGTTGATGATACTGCGGCTGTGCCCAATATCGCGGTACTGCTAAGCCACTTTTAATATCTGCAAAATTAAGTAATAGGCCTGCACTTTATTTATAGATATATGTCTATTTCTATGACAACCAGCTTAAATCTGTTTAGATTTTTAAATTCAGCATAATATTTTAGATATACATGTAAGTACAGAAATCTAGATATATATCACAACTTCTTGATATTGGTTGCTATGACCAATGATATATAGGCCCTCCAGCCTGTCTATATTTCACCGCAGCTTGCCATTTTACTTGTAATATTGCATTTCTCCTATTGCAGGAAAGAGATATAAATGTATAATCTTTTCCTTTCATTATTGCTGTTTGTTGTACATAATAACACCCAGCACATTACAGCTACTATTGCAGTTATCCTATTGCACTGCAGTGACATTTGACTGCTAATATTGCATTTATCAACCATCCGTACCCTTTATTTTTGTATTATCACTTTGGTCGGTGGCTGTATGACAGAGGAATTTCTAGTTAGTTAGTCTGAAGTAAATTTCATCCGCCTGCTATAATTTGTAGATTTTATCATTTTTGGCAAAACATTTGCTTTTAGCTATGGTTCTTTTTTTCCTGATTTTATAAATAGCCAAGTTTCATCTTCCAGCCATTATTATTTTTACAAATCACTCAATTTTCAAAAATCATGGAGTTGCAGTATAAATGAACAGAAATATATTAATAACTTGTAATATACTTTAACCTGTAATTTTTAATAGTTACATGTATATATAATGTAATTGTAATGTCACAGAGAGTTTCCCAATGTATTTTAAAAAAATTTTTCCGTCTGCGTGTGCTAAACTACCTGTAAAACTTGTATAGTTATAAATATATCTTTTAGACTGAATGCTATTTGTGGTTTGGTTGAGATGATTTCATTTTTTTCAGTAGAACATAATACAGTAAACAGAAAGATAAGAGTGCTTTAGTATGAACTTTGTACTCATTTGAAGCTATACTGGAGATGGCATGAGATAAAATGTCAAAGCATTACTTATATACGAGGTCTGATCCAAAGGTTCCAGGAATTGAGCTATAACTCAAAACGCGCTGCTTCCATTTACCTTTTTAGTTAGTCCCCTTCAAACTACTCCCCTTGGCTACCAATACAATTGTCCCACCTTTTCTGCTATGATGACATGCAGTGCTGAAAGCCGTCGGCGTCGATGCTGTTAATGTTATTCTTGTTGAATCGGCAGGTCGATTCGACATTCGACATCGAATGTCGAATGTCTCTTGTTATTGCTAGTTGAATCGACTCAATACTGTCAAATCTGGTTCCTTTCATAGTAAGTTTTAACTTACGAAATAACCAGAAGTCACAGGGAGCCAGATCTAGTGAATATAGAAGATATGGTAAAACGACCATGTTGTTTTTAGTGCAATACTGCTACACAGAGAATGAAGTATGGGGGGTGCGTTATCATGCTCCATGAACCTGTACGCCGCAGTTCAGGTCTTTTGCGCCTAACTTTTTTCTTGAGATGCCTCAAAGTTTTAAGGTAAACATACTGATTCGCAGTAGTACCTTGTGGTAAGTACTCATCGTGTACTACTCCATGAATATCAAAAAACGCGATAATTATGGTCTTTACACCTGACCGAGACATCCTCACCTTTTTTGGTCTTGGAGAGCCTGGAGACTTCCACTGGCTACTTTGGAATTTAGTCTCTGGGTCATAACCATACACCCAAGACTCATCTCTAGTTATTACCTTCGAAAGAAACTTTTTTTCATTAAGGCTTCTTTGAAATCGTTGCAAGCAGGCATCCCGAGCTCCTTTTGGTCACCAGTTAGCAAACGTGGCACGAACTTTGCTGCGACTCTTTTCATGTTTAAATCATCAGTTAAAACTCTTTGAACAGTTCCAAAACCAAGTCCAGTCTCTCCAGATGTATCTCTAATAGTTAAACAACGATCTGCCATAACTAGTGACCTCACACAGTCGATTAATGAGCAAGTTCTTGCCAAAACTGGTCTGCCAGACCTCGCATCATCTTCAGTGCTGTTTCTACTTTCGCGAAAATGTTTGTGTCACTCAAAACCTTGTGTTTATCTAGAGCAGCATCTCCAAAAGCAATATTTACTATTTCAATTGTCTGAGTATTTGTTTTCCCTAGTTTCACACAAAATTTAATGCGAATACCCTGTTCTGATAAATTAGACAAGACGATAAATTTATTAAAAATCGCCGGATGCACCCGACAGACCTTGACATACCGTGGGCTCACGTGAGAACGCGTTGTCATAGCGACCCGAAATTTTGTGACAACCCTCCGAAGGCCTTTTTCAACAAACGCTGCAATAAGTTTTTTCATCGTGCAAATATGCAAGTGTATACAACTCCATTCCAAGAACTTTTGGATCAGACCTCGTATATGGGTTTATATATGGCAAACATTATTGCAACGATTGGCCTTTAACTAACTGTAGGGATTACTATGCAGTGATTCTTGATACCTGATCACAGGTTTACCAGTTAGCTTCCCTTTTCACAATAATAATGTAGTAACTTACAGGGTGAAAGTAGCCAATCTCCTGTGACTCTTGTACATTCTTTGTTGTGCAAGCATAAACTTTGAATTGTGTACTCTCTGACAAGAGAGCCAATAACAACAGCCTTATATAATGAGAAAGATGTTCAAGGCCTGGAGAGCATTCATTTTGATGCAAAGGTTATACATGACAAACTAATTATACTGCAATCTATAATCAGCTGTTTTTCTGCTCACTTATTGAATATCACTGAGCTCACCCTTTCTAGAAAGGTTATCTGCCTGTTGAGCACGAGTTCTTCGACCTGGAACTAGTACAGAATACAGCAGTTGATCAACCTGTCATGGGTGTTGAAGATTTGGTCGCATTTTTGGAACACTGTCTATATAGAGCGCTTTGCATAATAACCTCTCCTCCATCGTCCGGTCGAGTTGCTGGATTGAAATTTCTATTAAGAAACAAAGGTATTGTAGTAGTTCAAGATTACTGCTGTAATGAAACTTGTATAAGCTGATATCATCTTTTGCCATCATTTCCTAATTCTTTGTTAGCAATTTCACGCTTTAATTCAAAGTACAGTAGTTTGAATGAAACTTCAAAAATTGTGACTCTGTTTGATGCAGTCATTTTAATGAGTGGTTAATGGTATTGAAGCTGAACACATATCAAAATTACCAGCATTTGTATAAAACTTAGGCATTGCCTATAAATACATTAAATGAAAACTAAAAGTTGAGGCAGCTTTTGGTAAATTGTCCCTATACTGCATAGGCTTATTTATGTTGTATCATACATGTAGCATAGCTATAAGTTTGATAAAACTCGGTTTTATCATGATAAAAACCAGATAACAAAGACATATTGAAAAAAATATTTTAAGCTATTCATAAAAAAGTGTCAAAATATAGGTTATGTTTTACGCTGTGATGAGCATTTCAGACTGCATTTAAAAGTTTTTATGAATTAATAATAGAGGCTACAAAATAGCTGCATTGTGACCATTGCCTGACACTCTACTTTGATCTGCAGAAAAATGACTTTAAGAATTGACTTGACTGATTGAATTGACTTGCAGAGAATGTTGCTTCTCTGTTTACTTTAATAGTTGATAAAAATAATAGAAATAAATAAATAATAAATAGCTGAATTATAAATTATGAATTACTATATATATTTATAAAGTTCTCATATTTTCGTTCTGAACAAAATCACACAAAAATTAGTTTGTGACACCATGAACATGTCTTAGTGACAAGTTGATACAATAATGATCAATTATTGACCTCTTATGTAGATGATGTTTCTAAAAACCGTTTGTATTAAACTCATAAATTTGTATTATTAGCTACTGATCAGCTGCTAATCTAGTGTAGAATACTTTTTATTCAGAAACTCAAAAAACCTTTTTAACTCATCTCTATACCCTGCTAAGAGAACAAGATGATGCAAATGTGAGTGTGAATAAGAAAGGCGAATGGTTGAAATCTGATGCTGCCAAAGCGAGTAATATAGAGAAGTCAGAAACCACTCGGTAAGAATGTTGGATGCACCATTTTGTTGTACAAATATTATTTTTTTGCGTACAACCTAATTTACCGTTTATCTATTTTGTGGCTAAAATGTGAACACAAACTTTTATAATAAGTCAAAAAACTTTGTTTTGCTTTCATATTAAATTTAAGCTGTACTGATGCTTCAGAATGTTTAATCTTTATATATACTTCTCAAAGTTTGTGTGTGTATTCATGTATCTGTTGTATTGATTGTTTTGCTATAGCTATTATTTTAGAGTAGCATCCACTCAGTACGATGCCTTTTTTATACGAATATAATTCTCAAAATTGGTGTGCCCGTTGTATGTGTGTCGCTTCGGCTATAGCTACAGCGCACTCTGATTATTTTAACGATGCAGCTATGCATTATGGCGCCCCTGTTAAGAAATATTTTTTATAAGATTCAATTACTACATTTGGGGTTAAGATCAATTCTTTTCATGCCGACACATATGTTGTTTTCAAAAAAAGAGCCTCTAAATTCTCCCTCTTTTTGGTCAAACAAAGTATGATATCTCATTTTTACAATTGTGCCAGTATTGAGAGATAATAGTATCGCCATATTCAAAGTTTGATGGATTTATTTTGGTAGAACAGTAACCTTTTTCAAACATGCAGACACGTAGACACACAGACACAAAAACACGCAGACAGGCAGACAAGAGCACACGAGGGCACGCGCCCGCGTGCACACACACTTCTATGCAAGAATTTCAATTACAAAAAACGAACATTTCTTGTGTAAGTTTTATGTCAGTACTTCCAAAGTTAGAAAACAAATAATTACTTATGTTGCTTACATTATAGCCGATTCAGATTTTAGTAATTACACAAATAATAAAAATAGCAGCACTCATTCTGATGGTGGTGAAGGTAATAATTCTGTAGGAGTGAAGAACGCATTAGACGACCGTTTTAGCTTTGTAGCAATCGGAGCTTCACATAGCTTTATCAATACACAAAGGATAGATACAATGAATTTATTGGATAGCAGTGTTTTTTAACATATTGGAAAAATTAAATATGTAGCGAAGATGTTCTAGATAAAGTTTGAAATTGAATAAAAACTGTTTACATATCATGAAGTAATGTTTGCAATTTTCGATAATTTGGCTGGCCATAGGCTGATAGCTAAACTTGTACATGAATGGCAGAGAAAGGGTTAAACACACACCTCTATGCAAGTGTTGTTATTATTAATTCAAAATATTCAGGGTTTTTAGTTTGTTTACCTAGATCGTAATCTTTGTATCATTATCACATCATGCTTTATCGTAACCATAGTAAAACACCTAATTTAGCTATTAATTGCAAATTATTTCACATTGTTATCTAAACCCTTTCATAGTTTTATTTTTTGTAATTTATTTGACCTGCACGAAACCTTTTTCTCAAGATATGAAGTTTGGAAGCTACAGTTGTTTGGCAGTTTGAAAATCTTTACAGTGGTTTCAGTTTTATATTAAAGTATTTCAACTACACAAAATGCTTTTCTCATGATATTTAGTCTGAAAGTTAGAATAGCAAATGTTGTTATATGTTAAATACAAGTCAAATTTCTAAAAAAGAACTTTTCATTATCTAGGCAACACCGAGTAGCACAGCTAGAGAATAATATTTGTTAGAAATTTTGCAACATTTGATATTTTTTATTTTTCAAATTTCGCATATTTGTAAACATTAACTGGAATTTATCTTAAAGTGTTACTTTACCAAAAAACATAATACGTTACTAAAAACATATTGCTAATGTGAGTGCTCCACATAACTTTAATGCTTGCTAAAAAACTTTGAAGTCTACAGAAAGATAATCATCGTGATCATATTTCCTAACAAGTCAACCCTGTAATCATTTCTTTGTCATCTTTGGAAGTTCTAGCTAAAATTATTTTCTAAAAGAATGGTTCTACATGTAATTTATTTAATATTTGCTAATGTCTCTTTTAAAGGTTAGTACTTATAGTTATTACCTGTCTGCTGATATTAAATTTTGTGAAAAACTAACAGACAAGCATGACAAGTGACTTATTAAATTTCCTAATAAAAATAATTTTCCTGATCTGGATTAAAATTGGTTCTTATATTGTTTAAAGAATTATTCTAGGTTTTTGAATTTTACTTGATTTTCTTGAATTTCACACTTGCTTTTAGTAATTACAATATTTGATGAAAAGTTGTCATTATTTTTAGTTTGACTGAATACATGTGTTTATAAAAAACCACCAAGGTGGTTACAAACATTCAACTCAAGCATTCACTGAAATTTATTGTATTTACTTTAAAAAAAAATCTTATTATTAGATGAGATTAGTTTTGTGCAATGACAGAACAAGCAATAGGAAAATAGGCGTTTGACATTGGAATTTCATTACTGTTTTGCTGTAACTTTGTTTGCTGTTGTTACTTTTGTGACAGTAACAACAGCAACAATTACAGTTGTCAAATTTACAATTGATGTTACAAGTTTTGGAATAGATGACCAGTTTATGTGTTCTCACCAACTATATCTTCTCCAATAGCTTTAAGTAAAACAAGAGAATTATGCTGAATATTGAACATGCTTTAAAGTTGAGTTTACATACATAAATGATAGATAGCGTGTATAGTAAGATATGTATGTGTTAATACGTTTGTATATACAAAACAATAGGGTATATTGACACATAAATATAATTCCAAGTAATATGGCTGTAGAATATTTTAAAATGGTCTTTATATCAATAAATACCATTTTAAAATATTCTACAGCCATCTAATCAGCTTGCTAAATATTTAAAATAATTTTGAAAACATTTACTCTAAATTGGTGTCTTAATGTTGTTTTGTATCTGGTTATAATATTTTGTATGTTAGATTGTCGTATCGTGAGATTTTAGTGCATCTATGTATAGATGTCCTCAAAATATTTACCTTTTTTTAACAAAATTTTAACCTTGAGATAACTTCTATCAGCTGTAACAAAACCTCAAAATAACTTGCTTTGGCAACAAAACAATTTACAAGTAGCGCTAGCCTAAATATTTAAGTTTTAATAGTTTGGTGAATATCCGTTTTTATAATTTCTATTTAACTGAGCACTCTGGTTCTGTTTGAAAAAGTTGTTTTCATTAGCTAAAATGCACTCACCTTAAACTTGATTAAATATTTAAATTTAATCCATGTTTAAAAATACTCAAGTCTGTGTGTCTAAGTTAAACTTTGATATGATTGTATTACAACTCTCTTTGCAATGCAGGTTTCTTGAATATGTCAACAATTTTGACAATTGCGTTTGTGGTTTCAGACATGCAACCGAAGATGCATTGGAGCAAGCATTTAGACCAGCTCTTGCAGCTATCATCGCATTCATAGATGCTCACCACAATCTCCAGCTGTTGAATAGATCCAAAGCAAATGTTCAAATGGTTCAACTGTGGCTGAGCTTTTTCTCAAAAGCTGATGATTTGGGGCTCAACTTTGAAAGCTTAACCAAGGTTGCAGCCGGCCAGACTCCTAGTTCGGTGTGTAATATTGTTACCATACTATACTACTGTGCTTGGTTTCGGGACCAATGTCTAGCTAAATTTGTTTAAACAGCAATTTAATTATTTATTAAGTTTACATTTTCTGCAACTAAATTATGTAATTGTAATATTTTGCAATTTTCAGTGATGGCTCACGGTGTTCTATTTTGTAAAATGGAAATTGAATTAATCGTTTGTTAGTCTAAATTTCACACAATTTCAACAAAGTTGATGTGTTTTTCTATTTTGCAGTGTGTGGCTACATTTAAAAAAAGATAGCATTATTTTCAACATAAATAACTGTTGTGTGTTAAAAATAATAGAACAAGATGTTTATATAGTTTGTTTATTTTTTGTTACGTTTTGCTAGAAACTGCCAAAGTCCTACAAAGTGCATGAGGCAGGCTCTGGAAATTTTCAAGTTTTCGAAGCACGGTTTCCCTTCTCTTGGATCGTAAAGGACACAATAGAACGGGTGATCACAGCATTGACTCACACGTCATTTGTAAAAGGTAAAGGAAACACTTAGGCTATTTTAGAATTATTACTGTATTTAAGAAGAGCTTCATGTAGATAAAGGTCCAGCAGAAGTAACAGATCTTTGGATGATAAATTAAATGACAATGAGACCGTAGTGAGATTAGAAAATACTATTGTTCGTTTAGAATCATTGACCAAAGAGAAAACCTAGTGGTTAAAGTAGTCAGATATGTCAACTCCTTTTTACACAGAGTTTTGAGGCTATAAAGCAATGTTTAAAACCATTTAGGTGAATACAATTATTAAAACTGAGTTGAAAACGCAGTTAGTGTTGATGTTTTAAAAGGCACTTAGAGGCAGGTTAAAGTTATTCCTATTCAAGTCTGTCCATTTTTTTGCAGAAGAACATGTTTGGTTCTGGCCATTTATTGGCTTCTCCAAATCAACTAATTATGAAACGGGTCATAGGTTCATCAATAATTAATACTGCATTCACTGCTTAGCTTTGCAGTATGTTACTAATGCCATTTGGAAAGCTGACTTGACTATACATCTGTGTTTGGCCAACTAATAAACAACTTATCGATAATCACCGAGTTGAAAGGTGTTTCACAAACTTTGCTCAACGAGTTAAAATGCTTTGCGGGTGAGATGTTTTCGTGTCTTGAATAATTTTCCACAATATGTTAAAATAAACAATAAAAAATCTATTGCATTGCTTATAGTATTTTGTAAATTGATTTCTGGCCATAAAATGCTATCATTACTAAATTTGTTTAAATGTGCAACCAACTTTTATTCATAAAAGTTGCTCATCGGTGCAGCAGTTTTTAGTGTAAATTTATAAGCTTTATGGCTCGTATTGCTTAGGCAAAAAAACTGACTAAATGTTTATACAAAAAATACTTTTTAAGTTTAGGTTATGATTTATGCCATAAAAGGTAGTAGAAGGACATTTCTTCATTGTATATACACTGTTGAAATAAATGCACATGAATTATATCTTTATAAAGGAGACAACTGGTTTCAAGAAACAACTGTTGATAAAGTAATCAGTCAGCTAGATGTGGAACCAATGGAAAAGCTGAGAACGGCCTATGTGCACGACTTTGTTTACATGGCACATCCCTGCTCTAGCAAAACTGAACACCAGGTAAGTAAGAACATTGCATTGCTTAGTTTTTTGTTAGACCATTATTGCAATACTCGATATCTGCTTTAATATACATTACACAATAAGCAATTACCGCATTAGTGTTATGAAGTATTTGAGCCAGTAAAAAAAATTATTTTGAATCAATAAATGGTAAATGTACATATATATCTCAAATTTTGTGTGTCTGTGTCTGTCCAGCTATAGCTATTGACATCTTGAAATATAAAATCTATAACACAGAAGATCAAATCTTGCATTCTCCTGTTTGCCAATCCAATCTCTTACTAATTAAGCCAGTTAAGATTGATGGATTAGTAGGCGATATATGCCGTTTTATTGGTGCAAATATACTACCACTCTCCATAATGTTGCGTCATTACATCATGGTTAGACACTGACAAACCATGAAAAACCCTGTTAGTTGAAACAGTACCTGTATAGAAAACCTCCTCTTTATTTAACTCAAAAATGAGGGAAAGACAATAAACAAGTTGTCACACAAACATTTTGTACCTCCAGTTCTCTTGTAGAGTAGATGTTAGCTTGATTACAACATTAGCTTCTTGGCCCAACTCCGTCCCCTCACCCTCACCACCTTGGTATACTTCAAAGTCATGCAAAATGCCACCGACTCTCACTCGACCCAAGCTCTTGAAGCCCCATGGATGGGGCTTACTCTTTATGTATTGTCGGCAAGGGCTGGTCTTTCCAGTGTATTGACACATCATTTCATCTATCGAGTCAAATTCTTCAGGTTACATTTGCAGACATTGGTTCCATATGGCATCTACCCATGGTTGGATTGCTCAGAGCTTGTCTTTTTTTTCAACACCTGAAACTTGCAGATTGCATACAAAGTGTGAATTTGCAACTAGGAAATTGAAACAATTTTTTCTCATCACAGTAGATACTGGTGGGTAGGCTGTACCACTCTCTCAGTATTGGTGTATACCACTCATTTTTACAAGCACCATGCAGAAGTACATTCCCACTATTTGATCAAATTCTTTTACAGTAGTATTTGTCAACTTTCCTGGTTTCTGAGAGATGTAAAGTTTGGTGTTAGGAACAATTTTATCTACCATGCTGTTTGTAACAATGTCTCCAAAATACTGAAATGGAGACATAAATGCAATATCTGTGGAGGGTTGTATCTCTCGACAAAGATATGTGCTGCTGTCTTTTAGAGTGAATTATTTTTTGTCTGCAATTGTAAACTCTTTGTCTACTGCTATGTGCTGTGGATGGTTGTGCTATCTCAGCCATTGGAACATTCTTATCACTGCTTATGCTGCTTTCAGACATCTAGAAATCCAATAGGATGTGTAGCAAAAGAACAGAAAACATAACTGTACTAAACATTGCATCGCTATATACATATACACTAGTAATAAAATCATTGTAAAATAAACTATGTAAACAGCTCAGTTCTGTAAGGAGCCGCCAGTTCATGTTTTCAGTTTGTTTTCTATGTACCTGTATTATTCACAAATGGCATTCCATTCAGAAGTAAAGCACACATACATCTGAATTACTTCTTCATTGCTATTACACCAAATAACTTTGTAGCATTTTGTTGTATCTCGAGTTTATTAGTTTCACACCAATTGCAACTTCAGCATTTGTTTTACAGAGTGAGTGAGTCTTGTTCAAATAAGCCATTTGCTCACTCTGCTTTGATTGGTTTTCATGACTAATTCATTGCCTGCAAATTAGAAAAGGTTTTATCTGCAAATCAGTGGATTGCTTACATTAGCTTTAGTAAGCCAAAGAGAAAGATTTCTCAGAATCCATCAAATGATCTAGATTCTGGCAAACACTTTTTAGGAGTTAAAGTCGGATACTTGGATTCAAACCAGACACGCTGCCAATTGCACCACTCACCCACCTTCACAAAGTGGAGATCTATTGTACCCATACCTTAAAACCTGTATTTAAACACCACCTGTATTTGAACGGCACCTATATTTAGGCGCCACTATGGGAACAGGGTTGAAATATAGAATGTCGTCTTTTGATTGAACGCTACTACTATTTACTCACCTGTTCTATTTGACTGCCACTATTTGACATTCATAATTCTTCACAAACCTATAATAGCGAGAGATCAGTAGAAAAGTGTATACAAAAGTGTGCTAATAATAGCTCGATTACATCAATAACAATTAAGTTCATTGTTCATTAATTTGTTCATTGTTTCTGTTTGTATCAAACTCTGTTTTCCAACTCCAAGTCTAGTTTTTATAGTTAAAAATTTTATTGCAACACCTTAGAAATAATTAGTAACTGTATCAGGGTAATAGTAACTTTTGTTCAGCTAGTCTTGATACTTCAATGTATTAGAAAAAAAAGCATTTCAGCAAATACGATGCTTTAGATGACTTTTTCTAAGCACGCATCCAGCTGAAAGTTTATCATAATTTTTGCGCAAAGTGTTTCCGATAGCAACGCGTAAAGGTTTTGCTCTGGTTAAAAATGGTTTGGATACTAATATCGATTGGTTCGGCAATGCAGAAAAAGAGTTCAGGTCAGCAGACACTGTGAAAAGTATTGAACAGCTGGAAAAGGATAACATGGTTCCATATGAAAGCAACAACTAGAATGCATCTTGCAGATCAAACGATGCAAATATCTTTGTTTCAAAAATGTTAGAATTTGTTCCCGCATATATGATAATTATAGTTTTTTTACAACACTCGTTCTTGAATATACATTTGTAGCATTTGATATATTATTGTTGTTATAAAACCTGAAAATTTGCATATTTCTAGCATATTATTTGATAACATAATTGCGGTAATCCGAACTCGGCTTGCAGTGAATCGACGCTCTCAACTCTTGTTCTATTGCACATAAAAAACTACTTTTGTCTGCAAACTGTAGCATACATATCGATGAATGATATGTTTTTTATGAAAACTTGTTAAATATCATTTCAAAAGGAAAGTATGCTTACAAATTTAAAGAGAAATAAAAAACTTTAAAGTTCTAGCAAATTGTAAAGAAAGCTACAAGATCATTGAAGGTTAATTCAAAGCAATGGGTACCAACTGGAAGAGACATGTATCAGTTTAAACAGCGGTTTACCATAGTTAGTACACCCGACAATAACTCATGGCACACGGTACTGCCAGTGTACTAGTTATTATAATTTGTAGATTGTCACTAGAGTGCTGTTAGCCAAGCTGACTGAAATGAGTGACAACTTCAGTATAATTCAGGTGCATTCTGCTTACAATGCGCTTTCCTTCCAGCTTCAAAACTTATCAACTGTTCTCAAGCTCGACTTGGAGTCTTGTAAGATACACGTTGGTGACAGGGCTAAAACTTTAGCTCAGGACATTGAAGAACAAGTCACCAAAGCATTAGAGAAGTACCAACAACTTACTGACAAGCAGAGACAACGCTCATTGGCTGACAATCCTGTTTTTAGCCAAGTAGGAGAAATTTTTATGGAGAAAGTGGTATATGATGCAGCAGCGGTAGCCCAAGAAAACCCAAAAGATGAACTCGACAACGATCCTGCTCTTTCAATCGTGACGGTAAAGTTAGATCAGTTGTATCTACCTTTCTGGTTCTTTCGTAGCACGTGAGTCACATTCCAAGATGATAAAGTAAACAATGCCAGTTTGATTACCCACTTAGAGTCAGTGTCTCATCATTGCTTATAGTCAGTGTCTCATATTTGCTTATAGTCAGTGTCTCATCATTTCTTATAGTCAGCGACTCATCATTGCTTATAGTCAGGGTCTCATGATTGCTTATAGTCAGTGACTCATCATTGCTAATAGTCAGCGACTCATCATTGCTTATAGTCAGTGTCTCATCATTGCTTATAGTCAGTGTCTCATATTTGCTTATAGTCAGTGTCTCATCATTGCTTATAGTCAGTGTCTCATCATTGCTTATAGTCAGTGTCTCATCATTGCTTATAGTCAGTGTCTCATCATTGCTAATAGTCAGCGACTCATCATTGCTTATAGTCAGTGACTCATCATTGCTTATAGTTAATGACTTACTGTTTTTGCATAGAACTACATAAATAATTTTTGTTTGTAATTTTTCTAGCATGACAATGAAATAAATATTTTGGATTTTAGTTCTTTAAAGTTTCCTTACAGTAATAATCAATGTTTCAACCAGCTTATAGATAGTTTAACAATTTAATAGTCATTGTATTAACTAACTTATCATAACTTGTTACATGTATTAATAATCATTGTATCATCTAACTTATCATAACTTATTACATGTATTAATAGTCATTGTATCAAGTAACATATTGTAACTTATTACATGTACTAATAGTCATTGTATCAGCTAACTTATTATAACTTATTACATATATTAATAGCCATTGTATCAGCTAACTTATCATAACTTATTAAATATATTAATAGTCATTGTATCAACTAACTTACCATAACTTAATACATGTATTAATAGTCATTGTATCAACTAACTTATCATAACTTATTACATGTATTAATAGTCATTGTATCAAGTAACATATTGTAACTTATTACATGTACTAATAGTCATTGTATCAGCTAACTTATTATAACTTATTACATATATTAATAGATATTGTATCAACTAACTTACCATAACTTCATACATGTATTAATAGTCATTGTATCAACTAACTTATCATAACTTATTACATGTATTAATAGTCATTGTATCAAGTAACATATTGTAACTTATTACCTGTACTAATTGTCATTGTATCAGCTAACTTACCATAACTTCATACATGTATTAATAGTCATTGTATCAACTAACTTATCATAACTTATTAAATATATTAATAGTCATTGTATCAACTAACTTATCATAACTTATTACATATATTAAGAGTCATTGTATCAACTAACTTACCATAACTTAATACATGTATTAATAGTCATTGTATCAACTAACTTATCATAACTTATTACATGTATTAATAGTCATTGTATCAAGTAACATATTGTAACTTATTACCTGTACTAATTGTCATTGTATCAGCTAACTTATCATAACTTATTACATATATTAATAGCCATTGTATCAACTAACTTATCATAACTTATTAAATATATTAATAGCCATTGTATCAACTAACTTATCATAACTTATTAAATATATTAATAGTCATTGTATCAACTAACTTATCATAACTTATTACATGTATTAATAGTCATTGTATCAAGTAACATATTGTAACTTATTACCTGTACTAATTGTCATTGTATCAGCTAACTTACCATAACTTCATACATGTATTAATAGTCATTGTATCAACTAACTTATCATAACTTATTACATGTATTAATAGTCATTGTATCAAGTAACATATTGTAACTTATTACCTGTACTAATTGTCATTGTATCAGCTAACTTATCATAACTTATTACATATATTAATAGCCATTGTATCAACTAACTTATCATAACTTATTAAATATATTAATAGTCATTGTATCAACTAACTTATCATAACTTATTACATGTATTAATATTCAATGTATCAACTAACATATTGTAACTTGTTACATATATTAATAGTCATTGTATCAATTAACTTACCATAACTTATTGCATATATTAATAGTCATTGTATCAACTAACTTATAATAACTTATTACATGTATTAATAGTCATTGTATCAACTAACTTATTATAACTTGTAACATGTATTAATAGTTAGTGTATCAACTAACTTATCATAACTTATTAAATATATTAATATACATTGTATCAACTAACTTATGGTAACTTATTACATATATTAATAGTCATTGTATCAACTAACTTATAATACCTTATACCATATATTAATAGTCATTGTATTAACTAACTTATCATAAATTATTAAATATAATAATAGATATTGTATCAACTAACTTATCATAACTTATGGCATATATTAATAGTCATTGTATTAACTAGCTTATCATAAAATTTTACTTTTATTAAAAGTCTTTATATCATATAACTTATCATAAATTTTAACATGTATTATTAGCCATTGTTTCAACTAACTAACCATAACTTATTACATATATTAATAGTCATTGTATCCTCTAACTTACCATAACTTATTACATGTAATAATATTCATTGTATCAGCTAACTTATCATAACTTATTACATGTATTAATAGTCATTGTATAAACTAACTTATCATAACTTATTACATGTATTAATATTCATTGTATCGACTAACTTATCATAACTTATTACATATATAAATAATCATTGTATTAACTAACTTATCAGAACTTATTACATATATTAATAGTCATTGTATCATCTAACTTATCATAACTTATTACATATATTAATAGTCATTGTATCAACTAACTTATCATAACTTATTATATATATTAATAGTAATTGTATCAACTAACTTATCATAACTTATTACATGTATTAATAGTCATTGTATCAACTAACTTATCATAACTTATTACATATATTAATAGTCATTGTATCAACTAACTTATCATAACTTATTACATTTATTAATAGTCATTGTATCAACTAACTTACCATAACTTATTACATTTATTAATATTCAATGTATCAACTAACTTATCATAACTTATTATATATATTAATAGTAATTGTATCAACTAACTTATCATAACTTATTACATATATTAATAGTCATTGTATCATCTAACATATCATAACTTATTACATATATTAATAGTCATTGTATCAACTAACTTATGATAACTTATTACATTTATTAATATTCAATGTATCAACTAACTTATAATAACTTATTAAATATATTAATAGTCATTGTATCAATTAACTTACCATAACTTATTACATATATTAATAGTCATTGTATCAACTAACTTATAATAACTTATTACATGTATTAATAGTCATTGTATCAACTAACTTATCATAACTTATTACATGTATTAATAGTCATTGTATCAACTAACATATCATAACTTCTTACATGTATTGATAGTCATTGTATCAACTAACATATCATAACTTATTACGTATATTAATATTCATTGTATCAACTAACTTATCATAACTTGTTACATGTATTAATAATCATTGTATTAACTAACTTATCAGAACTTATTACATATATTAATAGTCATTGTATTAACTAACTTATGATAAAATTTTACTTTTATTAAAAGTCTTTATATCATATAACTTATCATAAATTTTAACATGTATTATTAGCCATTGTCTCAACTAACTTATCATAACTTACTACATATATTAATAGTCATTGTATCAATTAACTTATCATAACTTATTATATATATTAATAGTCAATGTATCAACTAACTTATCATAACTTATTGCATGTATTAATAGTCAATGTATCAACTAACTTATCATAACTTATTACATATATTAATAGTCATTGTATCAACTAACTTATCATAACTTATTACATTTATTAATAGTCATTGTATCAACTAACTTACCATAACTTATTACATTTATTAATTTTCAATGTATCAACTAACTTATCATAACTTATTATATATATTAATAGTAATTGTATCAACTAACTTATCATAACTTATTACATATATTAATAGTCAATGTATCAACTAAGTTTTCATAACTTATTGCATGTATTAATAGTCATTGTATCAACTAACTTATCATAACTTATTACATATATTAATAGTAATTGTATCAACTAACTTATCATAACTTATTATATATATTAATAGTAATTGTATCAACTAACTTATCATAACTTATTACATATATTAATATTCAATGTATCAACTAACTTATCATAACCTATTACATTTAATAATATTCAATGTATCAACTAACTTATCATAACTTATTATATATATTAATAGTAATTGTATCAACTAACTTATCATAACTTATTACATATATTAATATTCAATGTATCAACTAACTTATCATAACCTATTACATTTAATAATATTCAATGTATCAACTAACTTATCATAACTTATTACATATATTAATAGTCAATGTATCAACTAAGTTTTCATAACTTATTGCATGTATTAATAGTCATTGTATCAACTAACTTACCATAACTTATTACATATATTAATAGTCAATGTATCAACTAACTTATCATAACTTATTGCATATATTAATAGTCGTTGTATTAACTAACTTATCATAACTTATTACATTTATTAATATTCAATGTATCAACTAACTTATCATAACTTATTACATATATTAATAGACATTGTATCAACTAACTTATCATAACTTATTAAATATATTAATAGACATTGTAACAACTAACTTATCATAACTTATTACATATTTTAATAGTTATAGCATCAACTAACTTATAATAACTTATTACATATATTAATAGTCATTGTATCAACTAACTTATCATAACTTATTAAATATATTAATAGACATTGTATCAACTAACTTATCATAACTTATTACTTATAATAATAGTTGTAGTATAAACTAATTTATAATAACTTGTTACATATATTAATAGTCATTGTATCCTCTAACTTACCATGACTTATTACATGTATTAATATTCATTGTATTAACTAACTTTTCATAACTTATTAAATATATTAATATTCATTGTATCAACTAACTTATCATAACTTATAACATATATTAATAGTCATTGTCTCATCTAACTTATCATAACTTATTACGTATATTAATAGTCATTGTATCAACAAACTTATCATGACTTCATACATATATTGATAGTCATGGTATCAACTAACTTATCATAACTCATTACATATATTAATAGTCATTGTATAAACTAACTTATAATAACTTATTACATATATTAATAGTCATTGTATAAACTAACTTATAATAACTTATTACATATATTAATAATCATTGTATCAACTAACTTATCATAACTTATTAAATATATTAATAGACATTGTATCAACTAACTTATCATAACTTATTAAATATATTAATAGACATTGTATCAACTAACTTATCATAACTTATTAAATATATTAATAGACATTGTAACAACTAATTTATCATAACTTATTACATATATTAATAGACATTGTATCAACTAACTTATCATAACTTATTAAATATATTAATAGACATTGTAACAACTAATTTATCATAACTTATTACATATATTAATAGCCATTGTATCAACTAACTTATCATAACTTATTACATATATTAATAGTCATTGTATCAACTAACTTATCATAACTTATTACATTTATTAATATTCATTGTATCAACTAACTTATCATAACTTATTACACATACTAATAGTCATTGTATCAACTAACATATCATAACTTATTACATGTATTAATAGTCATTGTATCAACTAACATATCAAAACTTATTACATGTATTAATGTTCATTGTATCAACTAACTTATCATAACTAATTACACATATTAATAGTCATTGTCTCATCTAACTTATAATAACTTATTACACATATTTATATTCATTGTCTCATCTAACTTATCATACTTTATTACATGTATTAATAGTCATTGTATCAACTAACATATCAAAACTTATTACATGTATTAATGTTCATTGTATCAACTAACTTATTATAACTAATTACACATATTAATAGTCATTGTCTCATCTAACTTATAATAACTTATTACACATATTTATATTCATTGTCTCATCTAACTTATCATACTTTATTACATGTATTAATAGTCATTGTATCAACTAACATATCAAAACTTATTACATGTATTAATATTCATTGTAGCAACTAACTCATCATAACTTATTAAATATATTAATAGACATTGTAACAACTAACTTATCATAACTTATTACACATATTAATAGTCATTGTATCAACTAACATATCAAAACTTATTACATGTATTAATATTCATTGTATCAACTAACTTATCATACCTTATTACATGCATTAATAGTCATTGTATCAACTAACTTATCATAACTTATTAAATATATTTATAGTCATTGTATCAACTAACTTATCATAACTTATTAAATATATTAATAGTCATTGTATCAACTAACTTATCATAACTTATTACATGTATTAATAGTCATTGTATCAACTAACTTATCATACCTTATTACATATATTAATAGTCATTGTATCAACTAATTTATCATAACTTATTACATGTATTAATAGTCATTGTATCAACTAACTTATCATAACTTATTAAGTATATTAATAGTCATTGTATCAACTAACTTATCATAACTTATTACGTATATTAATAGTCATGGTATCAACTAACTTATCATAACTTATTAAGTATATTAATAGTCACTGTATCAACTAATTTATCATAACTTATTACGTATATTAATAGTCATGGTATCAACTAACTTATCATAACTTATTACATATATTAACAGCCATTGTATCAACTAACATATCATAACTTATTACATGTATTAATAGTCATTGTATCAACTAATTTATCATAACTTATTACGTATATTAATAGTCATGGTATCAACTAACTTATCATAACTTATTACATATATTAACAGCCATTGTATCAACTAACATATCATAACTTATTACATGTATTAATAGTCATTGTATCAACTAATTTATCATAACTTATTACACATATTAATTTTCACTGTATCAACTAATTTATCATAACTTATTACGTATATTAATAGTCATGGTATCAACTAACTTATCATAACTTATTACATATATTAACAGCCATTGTATCAACTAACATATCATAACTTATTACATGTATTAATTTTCATTGTATCAACTAACTTATCATAACTTATTACGTATATTAATAGTCATGGTATCAACTAACTTATCATAACTTATTAAGTATATTAATAGTCATTGTATCAACTAACTTATCATAACTTATTACATGTATTAATAATCATTGTATCAACTAATTTATCATAACTTATTACGTGTATTAATATTCATTGTATCAACTAACTTACTATGATTTATTACACATATTAATATTCATTGTATCAACTAACTTATCATAACTTATTACGTATATTAATAGTCATTGTATCAACTAACTTATCATAACTTATTACATGTATTAATTTTCATTGTATCAACTAACTTATCATAACTTATTACGTATATTAATAGTCATGGTATCAACTAACTTATCATAACTTATTAAGTATATTAATAGTCATTGTATCAACTAACTTATCATAACTTATTACATGTATTAATAATCATTGTATCAACTAACTTATCATAACGTATTACGTGTATTAATATTCATTGTATCAACTAACTTACTATGATTTATTACACATATTAATATTCATTGTATCAACTAACTTATCATAACCTATTACGTATATTAATAGTCATTGTATCAACTAACTTATCATAACTTATTACATATATTAATAGTCATTGTATTAACTAACATACCATAACTTATTACATGTATCAATAGTCACTAACGGCTCTGTTCTATCAGACCTCATCACAAGCAATATAACTGTTTTGCAGTGAGCTTTCTTAATCCTATGCCTTCAAATGAATTTCTAGAAACAGTCAGAATATCTCATCATCATGTCTGTTTAGACAAATATAATATCTTACTTTTTAAAATCTCACACCAATCATTGGTAGTCGTTAGACAATTACACGCTTAAATAATATTTATGGCTTAACAAAGACAACTTATTGCCATCGCATAGCACATGTTTGAATGTGCATCTATATATTTGTAGCTTTGCTCAGTGATTTTGGCAGTGATTTAGTTACAATAATCTATTATGTTTTGATAGCCAATGATCATGCATGAAAACATTTTGATGATAGTTTTTTCCCATAATATTGCACCTATTTGATAAACCTAAAGTCTGTAGTTTGCTCATCATAGAGTGAACCAAATTTTCTATTTTGGTTTAGACTACTTGAAGTAGTTCAATACTGAAACTTGGCAAGCCAATCTTATTCTCTTTATGAAAATCACATTGTTGTTGGCAATTAGCATTAATTCTGTAAAGTTTAAAGATGATATAAATTGTCATTCATATAATAGTCTTATGACATAACAAAACTAATTTCATTTCATTTCTTATTCCATTATCATAACTATGGTACCAAAAATTTAATTATTTTTATCATAGGGCTTTTTTTTATCTACACAAACAATGGCTGTTAGATTTAGCCTTGGGTTAATAATAATCCCTTATACTGTCTTTGTGATAATTCTCAGATGCCAAACCTTGGCATGATTGGAACTAAAGAGTGGATGAAAGTGTTGTCACAAACACCCTTGACAGAAATACAAAAATATGGAGAAGAATGGGTTGACATGGTGAATCAATGTAAGCTTCTGATGGAGAGGGTCATTGACCCTTCCACTACTCAATTTTCTGATGATCAACTTAACAGTTTCAGGTAACTTTGTATGATTATCTGTTTCAAAGAAGGTAGCGATTTATTATGAGTATATGAACTTGCAAATATGTGCATTACCGACCATGTTCAGATAGGGTATTTAGCACTTTACATGCAACCACTAGATTTTTCTACTAAGTAAAGAATATAAAGTGATTTTTTTATTATTTTGTTATTTTTTTCACATACCCAACAGACACACCAACAATCTGAAAAAATTTGCTTACAGTTTGTTGTCTCTTTGAATATTTTCAGAGATTTCTGGTCAAGATTAGAGTTGAAGAAGTTGTACGTCGAGCATGTTGTAATGCCAGGAAAGATACAAGACAGGTCACATTCTTTACAGACAATTCCCATGTTTTTCCAGGTAAGTTAAGCAAGAAATATTATGCAGCTTCAAAAGTTGTATGACCAAGGTGATATTGTACGTGTAAATTCTCATGGCTGTATTTTAACATACTGCCCTTTAAATTGAAATCTGCATTTAACAAACTACTAAACAGTCTTGGTTTCAGAGTCACACTTAAAAACTTTGTTTAAATTGACATTAGTGTGATAACATTTGGTAAATATTTTTCATGTTACAGAAATCTAGAATGAAAGCAACTTACTGCAAAAAACAAGAGTTTGACCAGATCATTCAATCTCTGCAAAAGATTGTTGGAGACAGCATTTGTGGTCTTCTCAAGTATGGCTATACATACCTGTAGTTTATCATTCATATGTTCTATAATGCATCATAGTCCACTTTGCCTTAGATAACTCTTGTACCTGCTATTTATAATGACTTCATAGATAGTTACACTTGGTAGGTGTAGTAACAATGAAGATGTAATTCAGTTGTGTACACATACATATGTCATTCTCGTATGGAGCCCCACAGAACAAACTGTAGCCATGACCTGGCTGTTCATAACCAGACCGATCTGTTTACATAAGAAAGCATATCAAAAAGCTTCCGTAAATAGTGATCTTGTTACTATAAGTTCTTCTGTACATTTTTATGTACCTAGCTAAGCAGTGCATTACACACTCGATATACATCCTATGTTGAAACATACCACCATTCAATCAGGTGTCTTGTAGTACAGATCGATGATAGATATAGCTATGTGGTTGTCACATGTAGATATGAGTGTGTCTAGATTACATGGATTGGGAACAAACAGGATGAACAAATATGGAGCAAAATCATACTTCAATTTTTTTTAAGTTTCTTATAATATGTTAGGTGGAAAAAGATTATTAAAATGTTTTACCTGTATTTTTGCGAACACAAAAACATCACTGTTTTTATAGCTATCACCTTTGTTTTAGCGGTTGCCCAAGAAGCTGTCCTGCTTGCAAAGAGGTGATTGAGTCTCCTTCCAAGTTACCGAAATGTTGCCACTTTCTCTGCTCATCTTGTGTACAGCAACTGGACTTGTGCCCATCACCATCATGTGAAGAGAGAGTTCCTCCAAACTATGTCTATGATATAGAAAACGACGAGACAATTGAGTAAGGACTCTTAGTCTAACATTTTGGCTTAGTGAGATTCCAATTTGTTTGTATTGCAAGCAGATAATTGCAAATTACATATTTCTAAGCTATAGCATTCAAAACTTGTTGCAGTATCAAGAAGAAACAAGACTTTGAAGACTTTCGACACGGTATCAACAACTTTTTTGTAAACTTTGTGTCAAACATGGTTTTTCTGCCCGGGAGGAGCCCTGATGTTGAAATCATCCAGTGGTTGATGAATCATATTACTTTCCGTGGCCACAAGAGTGTATTTTCTCTTTTTAAATCTAAAGACACTGTGGCACCAACACCTATACTCCGCTCATTTTTGGTCAAACTGTTTCTGCAGTGCAAAAAGCGCCACACAGTTGAAAGTTACTTGAATGAGTTGATTGAAAGTTGGACTGATGATACGAGTTCATATGATCTGATCTCGAAGATGCTGCTAATTATCAACTGCCACAAGGTATATTAGTGGATCTTTATGGTTATCTCTCCTACATCCTGTGATATGAAATCATAAAATAAAGTTATGTACAATGTGCAAACGAACTCAGTTGGAAGGCAGCCATTTTCTTTTGCTTTACCCTGTTTTCTACTAATAAACAAAAAGTGTTAATTTCAAGTATCACCTCAATAATTTCTAGTATTTTGACACATAATTATGTCAATTATGAAAAGCAGTCATTGTATTATTGGTAATAAGGCACTTCTACACTCATCAGTGAGGCAAAGAAAAATAAATACTATACATCTATATGCAGTTATAATAAAGCCATGATACGCTAATAATACATAAGTACCTCTTTCAGTTTAGTTTAAAGGAATTAACGATATGAGTTTATATTGCCTAGCCTCCTCAGCTTATTAGTTCTAGCCTAGTTGACTTGTTAGCGATGTGCATGTAAAATAGATAGAAAGAAAGGAAAATGCTCAAATATGCGTACAATTTTGACCAGAACAAGTACATTTATATTAGTATTTTTATCAATTGATATCTGGGAATAACATTCTGCCTCAAAAGCTGTAAAATTGGCAGGAGTAAAAAGCTCCTAATTAATGAGCCATTGGTTTGAGTTTTAGCATTTAATTTTATGAGTGCAATTTTTTTATGAAACTGCATCATTTAGTGTAGCTATGTACGTTAGAATCTATTTGATAGAACTTCAACTCTCAGAGGATTTACCCGTAAATTTAATTTATAGCGCTTGTTCAATAAATGTTGTTCTTTACTAAACAACAGCTAACAAACAACTATACACTACTGATTAATGATTGATAGAATGGTTTTTATTAATTCCAACAATTCACTAACTCAATTTTCATTGCTTAAAAAATTCAGCAGCAAAAACTTGACAAATACTTCGGCATAGTTAATTAAAAGTCTAAATATCTACTGTAGCGCCTTCCAAATGTTTTGAAGTCGGTTTTATAATACAATTGAAAATAATAACTAAAAAGAATGGAATGCAATGTATAAAAACATGCAATGCCTCCTTTTAAAGAGGTCCTTAGTTAACTGCAAAACATAAAACATGAGGCTAATTGTATTAAAATTATATAAAAACTGAAAATGCTTTATTAATCATATGTACATTGAAGCTTAAGCATAGGCTGTTTTAGTATCATTAAATGCTTATAGTATATTTTATAACATACATGTATATGAGATATAATAAAGACTGGGTTAATATCACTAAGTAGTTATAATGTATAATGGAGACTATGTTTATATAGCTAAGTAGTTATATGATATAATATAGATTATGTTAATATTACTAAATAGTTATATGATATAATAGAGACTGTTAATATCATTAAGTAGTTCTAAAATATAATTTTGATTGTTACCATCGTTATATCCTAATATAACATGGAATTCATGCTAATACTTCTTAGCATGATTAGAAAAGAATGTACTCATGTTATTTCTCTCCAGTGTTTATTAGCTCTGGTAGAAACTGTCTTAATGCTTATAAGTACTTATAGGATCTCTATGGCAGTGGTATTCAGCAATATTCTGTTCAACAACTCCGACAACTCTTCTCTGACTTTGTGAAAGATTATTCTGAGCTCTGCCCAGACCCAACAAAAGCATCACTGCTGGCTCTCACTACAGTTGGAGACATGCAGTCTGCTCTAATAAGAGTTGTTGATGTGATCCTACACAGTCCACAGTATAAAGCTGAAATGTTGGATATACTGAGAGAATTCCTTTCTGCTGATGAACTTAAAGACAACCCCCAACTTCGGTCAGCACAAAATTACTATTTGCTATATTTTATCCTGGTAGACATAAGTTTTTCGCTTAAAGTTCGAGCATAAAATATTTGCTTCCATACAACATTTACTGATTTCTGCATAGTTGGTTGAGTTGGTCTGACAAAGACTGCCTTCATTTTACTATAACCTAAAGTCCTAAATGTAAAGTTGTTTCCATTTACCATACATTGTATGCCATAAAACACTCTTCATATTCCCAGTGTTCGAAAGTTAGTTTAGTCATCCCTGATTGAGCTTCTTTTTTCAATTGTGACCTCGGACTTCACAGATGACAATCATGATCTAACATGACCTATTCATCTCAAATTTTTCTAACGAAAGTTTTGTTTTGAGTCAGGTTATTTCAGATCATATTAATCATTCATTTCTTTTATTTCATTTATTTAGGAAGCAATCTAAATTGTTCATCAGTGTTTTGTCACACATGTTTGTAATTTGCCAGTTTGTATTCCGATGACACATTTCAGGACCACACAGTTTATTTAGTAATCAAAACTGTAACAAATGTATTTAAAGTATCTTTAATTTTCTAATACAAATATTATTATTCAAAAAATCTCAGTAATCATAAAAAATCATAAGAGTTATTTTATCAGCCAATCAGATTTCGATTCAACTGTTTTTCAACTAGTCTAAAGGGAATGTGTATAAGTGACTTTTTACCCTGTTTGGTTATTGAGCACTTGTATTTGTATAGCCACAAGGTTGCTACAAGTGTAATAAATAGATAAACTTCTAAGAGTAACAAACGTCAATAAGTCATTATCTAATATGAATACATTTGACTATGACCTAACATTAAATTTCTTTCTTTGATTTACATGTACAATAAAGTTGAAAACAGCCAATGGCATGATTAGCGTTAGTAAGTTTTTTGCTGCTAGGACTGGCTTCTAGATCTCGAGAATGAAATAAAGACTGATATACGAGGTCTGATCCAAAAGTTCCAGGAATGGAGCTATAAATCAAAACGCATTGCTTCTATTTACCTATTTAGTTAGCTCTCTTCAAAGTATTCCCCTTGGCTACCAATACATTTGTTCCACTTTCTCTGCCATGATTCCATGCAGTGCTGAAAGCCATCAGCGTCGATGCTGTTTAACTCTCTCGTTGTTGCTAGTTGAATCGACTCTATACTGTCAAATCTGGTTCCATTCATAGTAAGTTTTAACTTAGGAAATAGCCAGAAGTCACAGGGAGCCAGATCTGGTAAATATGGAAGATGTAGTAAAACGGCCATGTTGTTTTTAGCGCAATACTGCTTCACAGAGAATGCAGTGTGGGCGGGTTCGCTATCATGGTGCAGCATCCATGAACCTGTGCGTCACAGTTCAGGTCTTTTGCGCCTAACTCTTTCCCTAAGACGCCTCAAAATTTCAATTTAAACATACTGATTCACAGTAGTACCTTGTGGTAAGTATTCATGGTGTACATACTACTCCATGAATATTTAAAAAGCGTAATGAGCATGGTTTTTACACCTGACCAAGACATCTTTGCCTTTTTTTGTTTTGGAGAACCTGGAGACTTCCACTGGCTACTTTGGAATTTAGTCTTTGGGTCATAACCAAACATCCAAAAACTCACCTCCAGTTATTACTTTCAAAAGAAAGTTTTTTCTTCATTCCTTATGGTTTCCTTAAAATCGTTGCAAGCATGCATCCTGAGCTCCTGTTGGTCATCAGTTAGCAAGCATGGCACGAACTTTGCTGCGACTCTTCTCATGTTCAAATCGTCAGTTAAAACTCTTTGAACAGTTCCAAAACTAGTCCAGTCTCTCCAGATGTTTTTCTAATAGTTAAGCAATGATCTGCCATGACTAGTGACCTCACACAGTTGATTGACAAGCAAGTTTGTGTCGAGACTGGTCTGCCAGACCTGGCGTCATCTTCAGTGCTGTCTCTACCTTCACAAAAACATTTGTGCCACTCAAAAACTTGTGTTTTTTATAGCAGCATCTCCAAAAGCAATATTTAACATTTCACCTGTTTGAGTACTTGTTTTGCCTAATTTCACACAAAATTTAATGCAAATGCGCTGTTCCGATAGATTAGACATGACGATAAATTTATTAAAATATTGCTCAATGCACCTGACAGACCTTGACATATCGTCGGCTCACGGGAGAACGCGGTGTCATAGCAACTCGAAGTTTTGTGACAACACTCCGAAGGCGTTTCCCAACAAATGCTTTAATGGGTTTTTCATCGTGCAATTATGCAAGTGTATACAACTCCACCCCGAGAACTTTTGGATCTGACCTCCTACCTACCATTTTACCTTTGGCTGAAACATGTTGGTTGCTCTTGGTCGGACAATGTTAAATGTGTTCTTGACACCTTTATGGATTCTAGTAAAGCCTTTGACACAATAGAGCACATATTGTGCTCAAAACTCCACAATCTTAATTTTGACATCACCGCAACTAACCGAATCAGAAGCTATCTAACCGATCGTAAACAACACGCTATTATTGGTAACACTACCTTCCATACTAGATTTAACGTGTGGTGTACCTCAAAGCTCCATCCTTGGTTCAACTCTTTTTTTAATTTAAATAAATGATATAACACTTGTCACCATATTTTCCACACCTTTGCTCTATGCAGATGACACTAATCTCTTTTCGAATCCGCTAACATCAACGAGCACATAAATTGTTTAAATAACAAACTTCTTGCTATTCGTAACTGGTGCACTTCTAACAAACTCACCTTAAATATTGATAAGACTAATTTCATGTTACTAAAAAACCCAAAATAAAAATCACTTAGCTAACACTCATCCCTTTTTCATTTTCAATAAACCAATTTGTCAGACAAATCACACTAAATTCTTAGATATTTTCATTGATTCTTATCTCACTTGGAAAAAACACATCGAATATTTACTAAAAAACTGAGACCCCTATTAGGCTTACTCTACCGTACATCTGAATATTTATCTCGCAAACCTCTATTTTTCTTATACAAATTCCATGGTTAAGTCCAAACTTTCATATCGCATTGAGGCATGGGGCAATGCACCTCCTACCCATCTTACAAATTTAGTAACACTTCAAAAGTGCATGATAAGGACCATTTACACAAAAATTCATACTTTCTATCAGTTCACTCTATTCATACCGCATTACACTTTTAGCCCATCAAGAATGTTATTGTAATTACATCCCTCGCACAATATATTAAACCCTATTCTCAAGCTCCTGTCTAAATCTCCCACAATCTTCTTCCCATGCAGGCCATCGCAGGGTGGATATCCAACAGGCCATTTTTTGAACCAACTCCCTAAAACTATTAAAAGCATAGAGAAGGTGGCCAGCTTCAAGAGAGAACTTAGGTTGTATCTTTTAACATGTGAATAAAACCTAATAATCTATAAAAATTGACGAATTTCACAATGTCGACAAGCCCAACGCCGCGACTAGCTATGCTATTGCGTAGTATGGGCTTCATCACTCTTCAAGCTTTTTTCTTTTGCTCAACTAATTTTGTTGATGAAAATAAATCACAAATCACAAATCGCTCTAAAGTCTAATTCTCAAGTGTTTACACAATGCTCCAGTCACTTATGGTACTTTCAAAATAATTAAAATTCTTGCATTTTTTCGAGTGTATTTATAGATTGTGATTTTCCGTTCTCAAGGTGAACATACTTGCTTTTTATATAAATTGAGTTGCATTGGAAAGCTATGCCCTCATTTTGCTCAAAAAATAAACTCCTATTTGTCCTTTCCAATATTTAGGTTATGTCTGAGCATACTAAACCTGCTGTATCTTTTACTGCAGACAGTCTGTCAACTTTCTAGCCAGAATACTTTGAAAGTTTGGATGGTATATCACTCAACTAGCTGCCATTCTATCTAGCATCAAACCAATAGAAGATATGAGCTAGTTCCTGTCAACTGAGTCATCCATGCATTGAGCAGCTGATCTATGCGCGATCTAATTTTTCGGTATATTCAGTATAGTTGCTTAAAGTGATCCAATAATCAGCGTCAAATTCTGTTCTTTTCTGTAGACTTGTACTACAATCATATTTCAAACTTGTACTAATTTTAATTGTCGGTTACAAACCTATCTTTTTTCAGTGTAGAACATGTTTATGTCTTTTCTACCTGCTGCAGTCTAATGCTTAATAGTTTTTTGCTACCAAGATTTTTGTTTTTTGGAATGTGAAACAGTAAAAAAGCTTATTTGCTTGTTTAGCTTCTTCTAAAAGCTATGCCCTAATTACTATGCACAGTAAACCAGTCATTGTGCTGCTATCATGAACTCAAATGAACAATTTCTGTCAATGGTTTTTTGTTTGCTTCAAATCACTTTGCCTCCACTCTAATCACCACGTTCAACATCGATTTCTTTCTTTTGTTTGTCACATGGGCGATCAACCTTCATAGTATTCTGGCATCGTTTTTTATAATCCAGTTTCTATTTAATAATCATCTTGAGTTTTAACATCGTATAGATTATCACCAACAAACTTTTCTTTTTATCAGATTACAAACCATGCTGTGTGTTAACGTCGTAACTCAACAGCAGACATGTTTTAGATCTTGAGTCCAACCATTTTTATGCTGAAGATGCTATCAGTTATCACAATGTTGTACTCAAAACAGAAATACAAAGTAGTAGGAATATACAAGCTTACTTTATAATGTGGTACTAAAGCACATAGTTGATTTAAAGCTTTCTTACTCAGTTAACTTGGTATTGTAGGTATTTTGTCATTCGTCAAATATATAGTCTCAAAGGCAGCGGCTATATCAAAGACCTTTGTAATACCACTGACAAGTTTCTGGTTCCTCATGATGTACAGGAAGCTTTGTCTTTCTTTGCTGTTCCTGATGTGTTCCGCCTGTATGGAGGAGATCGATATAAGCAAGCGTTGCTGTTCATTGGTGACATCATCGCCGCGGATGACAATGGACTGGAATTAGCTGTAAACACATTCTCTCAGGTGATATGCGTAACACTTGATAACAAAAAATTAGGCATGTCCTGTCTTCTCAGATACAACAACATTTAACAAATCATTTCTAGTTATATCAGTAGTGCTCAAAATATTCAAGCTTTGTTTGACCAAAAATTGAAGCATTACTTAGCTTTTGTAGTTTCAGAATATTACCACCCACCATGAACTCTAGAGTATAAGTCAAAAATTTGACACAACACATTACGCTTAAAAGTTTATCCTCGACTTTCAAATTTTTCATGACTTGAACACTAGTAAAATTTAGCTTTAAAAAGCTATTGCTGAGTAAAATGACATGAGATTACATATAAGGTTTTATTTATAAAATAGTATAATACTAAGAATCTTACTCAACATGAAATGAGTCAAGTATAAAGTCTAATTTTAACCATTCAAATGGTCATCGGTAAAATTCTCTCCTGGAATAACTTGTTTTTTTTTTAATTCAATGTTTTTTTTGTAGTATCTTCCTACAAGCCCACACTTTGGTATTCTATTTTATTTATCAACTAACCTCCATTTGTCTTGCAGCATAGATTTTCTGTTAAATACATAATATCAGAAGTGGCAGTTTTGTTTTATTGGCGAGGAGAGCCTTTGTGATGTTTTTCGCGCTCTGCGATTTTTGATGGCACTGTTTTCTCTCATCCTTTTTTTGTCGTATTGCCGACGATACAAGAAATGTGGGCATTTTTTTGATGGCATTTTTAATGTGCTTTATTCAGCAACACATCACAGATTTTGATTGAGCTATTAGCAATCATGCAATTTGAGCCAAAGAAGTGGGGTCGATTTATATGGCAGGTACTTGTCAAAAGCAAGATTTTTTAAGCAAACTATAAGTCTGGATTTACAGTACATGCCAGGTCAACTTGTATGCTGGAATTGGTAAGTCGGAAAGTATATTAAAGTTCACCATAGTGTTTTATGGGTATTCATATATTTTTTATTAAAAACTTTATTTTATTCATTTTTTTGTAACACTGATATTGTCATTTTGCGAGTAAGCCTACTTCTGAATACATATGGAAAACCTAGGTCAAAAATAATGAATTAAAGAGTGGTAGTGGTGCTCTCATATAATTTTGGACAAGTGGCAAGCAAATTATATAACTATACTACAAATGCATTGTTAGAGATACAAGGAAGTTGATACAACTGTCCTGCAAACAATCTTCATCATAAATGTATTTTATTCATTTGTTTATTTAATACTTATAATTTCATTTTGTGAAAATTTCTTAATACATATAGAAGACCTAGTTCAAAGGTAATTACAGTAGTAAAGAGATGCTATCACATAATTTTGGATAAATATCAAGTAAATTATATAGGCCTACCTATGAATGTTTTGTTAGACATACAAAGGAGATGATACAACTGTCCTTCAAGCAATCTTCACACGAGTAACCCGTTCACATGCTGATGAAGTGCCAGTTTCCAACATGGTTTCAGAGAAGTTGCTAAAAACTCTCTCTTGTCAGACCAAAAGCAGACAGGTAACAACATAGTAGAGTCCCAATCCACCCAAAAGCCAGTGCACACTAGGGAAAAATTTAATATATAAAATTCATATTAATTCTGCAAAAAAAATACAGTGTTGCGCTGGTTGTTTTGTGTAGAAGTGTGCAAAGTATGCCACCTTTTTAGAGCAAAAAAATAGCGAAAGTTTATATTGGCTCACTTGAAGTAAAAGAAAAGCTGATTTTGTCTCAGTGTGCCCCGCTCTCCTCTATAAACAGTTCACCATAGTAAACCTTATAGCAATTGGCAAAGTCAACAAACCTTTAGTTGTGTTTACCTTTAGTTATTTTTTACTATACATACGTCAGTATGAATATGTCAATATAAGAATATGTCAGTCATAACTAACTCATGATGGTGCCCCCAAACTGCACAATTTTTTTGAATCTTGACTACAAGTTCCAAGTTCAATTATGCAAGCAAAAAATACTTAGGGCCAAAAATGTTGAGATTCAATACAGGGTTATTTGAAAAGTTGTTGGATCATGCATGTATATGTAGTTTACAATGTAAAGCTCATGAATTGCACATAAATTAGATTTCTCCAGATATATTCAAGACATGTCGTTGTTAGCTGACTAGATTAGCTGTACAATGAAAAACTGTATATGGGCCTCTGTGATTGCTGTGCAAGAGTTGAACAGTCTGAGGACGTCTTTTTTGTTTTTAGAAGTTTTTAGAGATACTTCTGGACCAAAACCTTTTACCGCCTGAGATGGCTGTCAGTCAAGCAAAGGGGATTCACCTGTCTATGCTTGCCATTCACTTGTTTACAAGCCTCTTTTTCTGCTCTCAAGCTTATGACCTGTACCCACTATTTGAGATTATAGATCACCCAGAGAATGCTCAGGTTAAGCCACTTTCAGATCCTTTATTGAGCTTACATGTGATTTCCTCTGAACTGGATCAGAGGCTTAGCATTTATGTATAACAAAGTTGAGTTACAAGAGTCATAATATAGTCAGAGTTCAGTTATAAGTTAATTCAACTAATTAGTTGGGTTGCTCAGGTGTGTAGTCAATCACTGATTTACTGACAGAGTTATATTATTGTTGGGTATAAATTGAAAACTAGAATATGCAATTGACTTCAAGTCAATGAGCAGCCGGTTTTTTGCAGTTCATATTCTCAGCATACTATTATACAGTCCGTCTGAGCAAAAGTGTTTACTGATCTCATGAAACAGAGATACATATAAAAAATTTTCTATTTATTGATTTATAATTATTTATAGATATATATATATATATATATATATATATATATATATATATATATATATGCAACCGTTATATATATATAACCACAGCAACCGTCATCTTGGAGGAGATGGATATTAAGCCAATGCCAACAAGGCTTCAAGCCATTCCATCCTGGCAGCTGAGGCTACAAAATAAGATCAAGGACTTGCGCAAGAAAGTTAGTAGGCTCTGTGAGAGATCTAACCACAGTTTGGAGCGTCCAAAAAAGGAAGCCACGATAGAAGCTCTAGATTCTGCCAAACAGCAGCTAGTAGCACTCTCGGCATGACTGAAGCGGTACAACAAAGAACGGGATAACAAGAGAATGAACAAACTGTTCATCAATAATCCATCTAGAGTGTATTCCCAGTTCAAAGGTAAACTGCAGAGGCCAATGTTTGAGCTTCCCCGATGCAGCACTTCAAAGTTCTGGAAGGACATCTGGGAGAAAGAGACTACTCATAACACCACTGCAAATTGGCTGAAGAGGCTTAAAGAGAACCATCAACACACTGTGGCTCAGCAAGGACTCACCATCAGCAAAGAGGACATCAAGTGCAGAGTGCAGCGTATGAAGAACTGGGCAGCACCAGGCCATGACATGATTCGAGCCTTCTGGTTAAAGAAATTGACATCACTTCACACTAGAATGGCTAAGCAGATGGAATGCCTAATAGAACAAGGTGACCGTCCAGAATGGCTGACTATATTTATATATATATATACGGGTCAGATGGTGCAGTTGGTAAGGTATTGGGACAGTGATCATTAGGTCTTAGGTTCAAACCCCAACAACTGCACCCTTTTGGCAGGTCTTTAGACAAGACCCTTGCCTGTATATTGTCTACAACCTCTATAAAGAGTGCAATAATCAAAGCCGTGCCGGCTTGAAAGTCGCCTGACCAAACAAGCTCTGCATTGCCTGTAGCTGAATCAGGACAAGGCAGTGATAAATGGGCTACTGCTTGAAACGGTTGAGTGCTCAAACTCTCAGGTCTCTGGTAGGAGACCCGAGTTAGAGCAGAAATTACCACCCAAATGGGTTAACCTGGATGAGGAAACAATTTTATTTATATATATATGTATAGCTGAAATATATAGTATATATTTCCTAGCTGTGCTACCCGGCGTTTCCCAGGTAATAAAAACAGAACAGTTTTTGAACAGAAAATTGATTTGTATTTTACGTATAACAGCACTTACCATTCTAACCTTCAAACTACATATCATGAGTGAAGTGTTTTGTGTAATTAAAATAATTTAGAGAGAAAATTAAAACAACTGTAAAGGTTTTCAAACGACTTTAAACTTCATATCATAAGGAAAATGTTTCGTGCAGGTCAAATAAATTTAAAAAAATAAAACAACTATAAAAAATGTTTAGATGTAAATGTGAAATAATTAGCAAATAATAGCTAAATTATGTCTGTTTCTCTATTATTACAATAAAAGATGATTTGGTAATGATACAATTAATACAATGCGAGAAAGCAAAATAAAAATCCTGACTCCGTAGAATTAACAATGAAACAATTAATGAAACAATTCTTGGATAGAAGTGTGTGTATAAAAAGTTCACTGTTCCACCAGAAGCTATTCATCAAAACTTTGAATATGACAATACGAAGACAACATAATTGTTTGCGCGAGAAGAATTTGCCTTGACCCCAGATATAGTAATCGAACCTGATGCAAAATATTTCTTAAGCAGGGGCATCGTAAGGCATGGCCACATTGGTAAAATAATCAGCATGCGTTATAGCTATAGCTATAGCAAGAATAACAGATCCACAGACATACTTTGAGAAATATATATACATTGTATGTAGATAAATATGTATATATTTCTAGGTATATATATATATATATATATAAAACTATGTGTACTAAAAAAAACTACAAGTTTAATTAAAACATTTTATTACTTAAAGTTTCGTGCGGTAGGCTTGCACTCTTCAGATAAAATGTCAAATAATAGCTAAATTATGTCTGTTTTTCTACATTTTATCTGAAGAGTGCAAGCCTACCGCACGAAACTTTAAGTAATAAAATGTTTTAATTAAACTTGTAGTTTTTTTTAGTACACATAGTTTTATATCAGCTCTGTTTTTACTCTAAACATTGAGCACTCTTTTTACTAATGTGTATCAATATAACTTTTATATATATATATATATATATATATTCATAGACATATATTTATACATGTCTAGTTCTAAATGTATGTTTATACACATTTAGTTATAATTTTATTTTTCTATACATATATAGAAAAATAAAACAATATGTGTATTTTTATACATATCTAGTTATAAATGTATACATTTATACATATCTAGTTATGATTGTATATGTTTATATATATATGTCTAGAAAAAAATGCATATATTTATATATATCTAGCTAAAAATGTATACATTAGTACATATTTAGTTATAAATGTATATATTTATAAATATCTAGTAATAAATATATATCTGTGTACATACATTTCAGTGTCAGTCTGTGATTTGGTCTGTCTAGCTATAGCTATTAAAATCTTAAAATGAAGCTCCCTCTCTGTTGGATTTGAACTCACAAAGATTGTAACTGAGCTGAGCTGCCCAGCCCTTAGAATTCTATTTTTCTTATCATATACTGTGTGATAAGAGAGATAATTTTTATTTGTTACTATTTATTCTCGATTGCACACGATGAATGATGTATTAATGGATACAATGCGCCCACGGATTATGATGACCTTGTTATGAAATATTATCGGTTTGGGTCTATTAAACACGATGCTTTTTCATCCTTGCCATACAAGGCCAAATTTGTTTTTGACAATATCAACAATATTTGCTCTCAAAATTAAAATTTGAAAATTTTTGTTCTAATTACGATTAAGTAGCAAAAGTTTCGCTCTCAGTTAAGCATTTTTCCCTATAGTTAAAAAGGATTCGAAAACAGATAAGTGATAAAATGCTTGTTAAAAGTTTAAAGTTTACTAAAATACATATTAAAACTTCATTTAAGTATGTTTTTAGCTAGCTAAGTTCATTTAGGTCAGATTCAGCATTTATGTTACACATCTGTCTCCAAGGTCAGAAATCTGCACGTGGTACTTCGCAATGTTACATTTTCTTGTAGATCATAACCACAAAATGTACCAAAGTTATTGTAGGTACCTATAGTTACTAAGGTTAAAGATTGACTCGCAACAAAATTCACGTTACATTTCTTTGGTATGAAAAGATTCACCATGTCTTACTTTGCTGTGTTGTAGGTGCAAACTATGTGGAAAAGTAATTACATGCTTTTAAAAGCTCAAAAACGAACAGTTAATTGCGGCGATCATGAAAATGCCTGGGTTGGAATCCTTCTCAGAACGGCATAAATGTGATGTAGTTAAACACGATGCGCCTCTGTTTACACTGTCATGCAACTTCATTTGCCAAAATATTTTCACAAATATACTTCACGCATTCAATAAAACCGTGTCTATTGTCCTTACGCGTCTATTTCATTATCATCGTAATGCTGTCATTTTAAACACTGATAGCTCAAAACCTAACCTAAAAATCAGTTTAATTTTTTGACCTTAGCTCGAGGGGGTGCATATCATGCTCTGAAAACCATGAGGAGCCTGTTGGTCACCTGTATAAATGCTGCAAAAATTGTTCGCGCTTTTTTAGCAGAAATAGGGGTCACATGATCAGATTACTACTAGACGATTAGACCAATCTAAAACGAAACTTTAAAGTAGTGAGCATCTATATTTGGTAAGGGCTTTCCGGTAGAACCCGAAGTGTTTGTCGTAAACTAGTGCTACGAGACGTTTTATATCGAGCATTTTATTGGCCTTTCAATTCAAGTAATAACATCCTGTGTTAAAACAATAATGTTAAAAATCCTGTGTTAAAAACCACGTCGAGTTGAGTAATGAGTATAAAATCAGGGATTAAAATTAAAATATTAAATTAAAATATTAAAATAAAGAATTGTTATTATTTAAACACTTAACTTCAAATTCTATCAAAATCAAGGGATTCCAACTTACGGTCGTTTTTTAACTTTTCGTCTTCAAGGTTGTTAAGGCTTGTAATAACATTTCCACATATTTTAAACCTACAACACAGCGGAGTAAAACAAGGTGAACCGTTTAATAACTGCGATGTAAATTTTGTTTCAACTCAACCTTTAACAAATCCTTTTGCTACTATTTGGTTAGGAGAATGCATTAGATAATTACTATGGGTTTTATACAATATTTAGCCTTATGATGCTAACATTGAAACGAACTAAAATCATGCAATCGTATACTAAGTAATTTTTCCTTGTAATCGTATCAAAACAGACTTATGTTTAGCCATTACTTGCTAATGATTTCACATTTGCATTTAAACACTTTTACAGTTTTATTTTTCTTTCTAACTTATTTCAACAAAACACTTTTATGATATGAAACTTAAAATTACAGTTGATTGAAAAAGTTTGAATGCTTTTACACATACAGTTGTTTTATTTATATTTTCTTAATTCATTTGAACTGCAAAAAGAATTAAAGTTTAAAATTTAAAATCGGAAATGTTGTATGTGTTAAATATAAATACACCTTTTGTTTAAAGACTGTGTTATTTCCCAGGCATCTAGTATATATATATATATATATATATATATATATATATATATATATATATATATATATATATATATATATACATATCAGTTTGCAAATAAAAGTTTCTAAGAAGAATAACTGTGGCTCTGGTTAAAATTAAAATTATAAGGAGGCAGCACTGCAGGTCATTAGAAAGATAGCCCGTTAGAAATTCTATTTAATAATTTGAAATTTTACCTAGATCAACTATTTAGACAACTGATTTGTAGCTCCTGTGTTTACCAGGTAGCTTATGATGTAATTTCACATTGGTTAAATCAGCAAAATCATTCTTGTAAGCATTAACTGTTTTTCACTGAGCCATAGTTAGTCTGAGAATCTAACTGAAATATTAAGAAAATCCTTGAACATGAACAAGTTTTTGATAGCCATTTTACAATATGGCCAAGTTGGCGTGAAGCCGCTTTTAAAAGCAGCACTGCTCAGTATTGTTCTTTGAATCAGTTCAAAAAATGTTTTCACAAGGTTGCCCAAAATTTATTGAGTTCGAGAGGCAAAGCGTATATCTGTAAACAGACACTAACAAATATGGCAACAAAATTAACGTAAGTTTAGTAAATCACATACTGAAACTTATCTTCAAGTGTGTGTTTATTAAGCTAAATTTATTGAAGTTAAATTCAAAGTTTCTATTACGTCAAGCCACAAACAATTAATGAGCCAAATGTGTTGCTTTCAAGTCTTTCTCAGGCCGCCATTATCCACAACATATGTCTCAAAGGTAAAAGAAATTGTGTAGCGTACATAGTGATGTTACATAACAGTTCTTAACAACTAAATAAGTATTTAATACTTTATAATTGAAAGTGCTGAATTACAACAATTAAAACATGTTTTCCATCGCAATATTTTCAGGTGGATTTTTATAATATGGCAATTGATTAGTTTCTACTTAGCAACTTTGTTTAGGAAATAGTGCCTTAAGACACTAGTAAATTGACATACGTCCACAGTCACAGAACGCATAAGCTTGTATGTCAAGGTTAAGGTGGTTACTAGTCTGACTTGAAAAAGGCTCAACATGTGATCCCCGGTTGTATGAAGAGGACAAAAAAGTGTCCAAACTCATTCTGCAGCACAGTAGTAGCCTTTTTATGGCATCAGATGATGTAAAACCTTACGCTAATTCATTTTGTTGAATTTTATGACAACTTAAATGTGCTGATGTCAAGCATTTGGTTTTAGCGAATACCTAATTATTTTGGTAAAAGAAAATGTTTGGTAGCTAAAGAGTTAATAATATTGGTAACCAATAACCATTAATACTGTTGTTTTACTTTTAGTAATAGCAATAAGAAATGTATCAAAATCCTTTAAATTTTTTAAAAATTAGGCCAACATGATGCCATTTAGTACTCTGTCAATCAGAGTTACGCGAATATAAGCCAGACCATTTGGTAACTTTATTTGGTCTTCTAAAATCGGTTTATATGCGCAGATGTACAGTAAGTTCTTGTGATTGTCTAGAAATCAAAAAGTAGTGTTTTGTGGTGGTGAAAGAATTTTTCTGACGAATTTAATAATGTTTAAGAACTGTTAACAATACATGTAGGCTGAAGCAGTAATTAAACAGCCAATGACTGGTTAAGCAGAAAGTGTTTTATATCAGTGCTAGTTATTTAGTTTTAGATGTGGATGCATTTACTCACATGGACAAAACTAATTCTTTAAAATTTGCAAACAGATATCTGTGAGTCCTACTTATTGTAACATATGGTTGTTTTTGTTGTAGGATCATTTATTTCCAACTATGGAAGACAATGTAATAGCAATGATGCTAAAAGAGCACTACTCAGTTGAACGGGAGTTTATGGGTCAATTAAAAGCATTCAGTAAGATAAGTTATTTTTAATAAGCGTTGCTTTTTTCTAAATTTAATTTGCTTTAATCTTTTGCTTGAGAATTATGCTCTATAGCAAAATAATGTTCAATATGTTCATGACGCCATGTGTTTCATATTGTGGAATGCAAATGTGGGGAGATATATACAATTGGGGATGTAAGTACATTTAAGATCTGTATGGTTGATAATGCAAAACAATTTCAATAATTATGAATATGACACATGAATCCATTTATAAACTATTTCTGGTATACTTGTTTTCTACAATACCTTTTCAGTGTGGAACGCCTGTGAAAGGGGATCGAAAATGCCTGGGATGTAATTCACAAATTGGTGGAATAGAGTACAACATGCTTGCACCCAACAGCACTCCTCTCACAGAGTAAGATAATCTGCATTTGCTAGGATTTTCTTTGCTTTAAGTGAAAAAGAATTTTTCTGTGCTAGAAAATTACAAAAATGTTTGTGTTATTAAATTTAATAATTTCTCACTCAAATACTACTTTGGCAATATAATTTCTTTCATGCTTTCAAACAATAATTTTGTGTATATTTTCCACAAAAATTTCTTTTTTGTTATTATTCAAACATTTAAAATTCTGGTTGCGCAATTGTTTGACAGACTGACCATTTATGAGGTCATCTAGCAGTTCAAATCATTCAGTCATCAAATTATTTCCTTAACATAAATGCCACCATTGTCTGCTGAAAATTACATAATTGTGGGTTATCTCTGCCATGGTAATATTTGTGATGTTTTTGTGATTTATGTGGGGATTCGTTTAGAAATGCTAGTATATCTAAATTATATGTAAGCAATATTTAAATATCACATTGTTTTTTTTACTTTTGTGATTGTTCAATCTATGTGTTTAGTTGTTCTGTGTCACTTGATAATGGTTCATCAAATTTTATAGAATTTATTTGAAGCTTACCCTAAAGAGATAGTTGAGCACTGATCTTCCAATCAAAGTACTCTATGTAATTACTGCCAAAAGCCATTTTAGTCATTTATCATTTTATTTCATTACTTGTTGGTGAGGACAATTTACATGAACCAGTTTGTCTCATGCAGCAAGGACTTAAAAACAAAACCTGGTCATATTCTTGGTGATGCTAAGAACAGGAGTAGCAGATCTTTCCCTCAAAGAAATTTGACAGATTTGTCTTGTGCCGTGCTCTGCTGCCTAACGCATATCACCATGTGTGCATCCATGCTTGTCAACCAACAGCAGGTAAACATGTTTAAAGTTATAATAACTACCACATTAAAGTAACTTTAAAAACTAATAACATTTCAACCAATGAATGTACAACAGCTAGCGTACAAACACAAAAACTGCTTTGACTCTATAATATTTAAAAAAAGTTTAATTATGTTGAATTGAAATGAGCAGTTTTTAAATGTGACAATTTAAACTTCTGATTTCACAAAAAGGCACATCATTTTTCACCTGGTAGATTGGAGAAAGGCATTAACTTTTACAGTATCAAAACTAAAAATGACGTAATCAGAGGCATGTCTCAGCATACCAATCCCGTAAGATCCCGACAGAATTCAGTCTTTACTAGACCTTTTTTAAATATTTTTATTTATTTATAAAATTGTGTTACAATTTATAATTATTGACTTGAGCTATTAAGATAGGCTTGGTATAGTTACTATTTTGAGGCTACAAAGAGTGCCTATTACGCTTGTGCAAGGAGTACACGTGATAACGTTCTAATCTTTCTTTATGGAAAGCTATTCAACATGAACGCACTCAATTTTTCGAATTGCGTAAAATAAATTTGTATGTATGCGCATACATAAAGTGAGAAGTTATGAGCAAAAATTAAACCTTTGCCTAATCCTATTCTTTTGCATATTTTAAAAAGCATCATATTCATTTAATAATGATTTTACAAATATATTTACAATAAACAATGATTGAAGCCATCTAAAGCTCTAAGACCAGTGAATGCGTATCAGTCAATTTGTAGCTAATTGGTCAGTTCTTACAGCTAACCTCACTCAGTTATAATATTTATTGGTTAAACTGAACATAGATGAATGAATCAATTGTTTTTTATAAGTCTAAATAATTCTGTCACAATTTAGCCATTTATTAACTCTGAGCATTCATCAACAGATATGAAATAGGCAAATAAAGGCATAAGTTATGCATTAGTTGTTTCAATCAGACTTTATATTACAATTAAGGCTCTGACTAAAATGTTAATAAAATAACACCATCAAATAATAAAATAAATTTACCAAACTCGGCTGAATGGGTTTTATTTGTATTGATGCTTAATAACTGAAATATAACTTATTAGTAGCTCTTATAGCCGCAATGATTATGTTTGATTAGAAAGCAAGAGTAAAGAGTTAACTAAGAGTTTCATTTTTTGACTAACGGTTGTCACCTTATACAAACCAAACAAAACCAAGAAATAATGCATCACCTGAAAGCAATCCACTTTTACAATGACAAATTTGATGTTGGGTTTCACTATTACAAATGAATAATTGAGCTATGTTGTTTTCCATAGATGATCCCACTTGTAAACCCTCCAGTCAGCAATCTGAAAGATTTAGTTTCATTTCTTGAGGCTCACATACAGCTAGACCTGCAACAGATCTCGGATTGCTGTGGAGAAAATATCGATGACTGCATTTACCTGCTCCATGATGTCATCAATCGAATGAAAGAAGGTATTGGTTGATAGAGTAAAAACGTTTTCTCATTTATAACCTATCATGTTAAGGAAAAATTATCACTGTAATGTGTGAGCTTGTAACATTTGTTGTACCTGTAGAAAACTTTTTATATACCTTACAACCTTTGTTTGACTGCCAAGGCATTCTATTTTTGGCCCTTTTTTTATAAAGGCAATTAAATAGATGTGATGTTCAATAAAAGGGTGGCGTTTAATATTTCAACTAGCTTTTCAGGATTTAGGGAAGTTAATTTTAATTTAATGAACAACGAATGATAACATAACACCTAACTTAAAAATTCTAACACAAAATAATTTAATAAATAACAAACGATAAAATAACAATGATAATACAATTATAATACAAAATAATTTAACAAACTACAAATGATAAAATAACAACCAGCGTACAACTATAATACAAGAAATATGATACAAGACATCTAATGTAAAATAACACAGGGATTTCTTATAAGTAATAAAATGTTTACTGTTGAAAGTCAAATGATACATGTACATCGTCATTGTAACAGTCCTTGTCATTTACTATAAACTTTTATTGGTAATGCCAGCATTGCTAGAGACATTTCAGTCTTGATTAGGCCGTAATACCTAAAATAATAATTCTTGGTTATCCTCAAAGTAGTTTAGAGCATTGGTCAGCCTACATCCCTACAACGACTTAACGATTAGCGTCTGTGGATGCGTGCTTTCTCAACATGTCTGCCAAAGTTTATAGGTATGTTCTTGTAATACTCAGAGAAAGTCTAACACACAACTATGCTGAAGGAACGTTTCAATTGAATGCAAAGGCAACAATGTAGTGGGCTCAGTACACATGTTCTAGATGTGTTTATTGATTAGTTATTATGTGTTTGATCAATGCATTTAATATTTGCTTACAAAACTCAAAGTCCAGCAGGCTTTTAGTACAAAATGCTTAGTTGGGTAGCTTTGATTACTAATTAGCGAGATTAATTTTAGAGTCACTCAAATACAAGTGGCATTCAAATAAAGGGTGGCTCTATTTTTAACCCTTCTGCTATAGTGGCGTTCAAATAGATGTGGCCTTAAAATGAAGGTGGCGTTCAAATACAGGTTTTACAGTATACTGTATATACAAATTTTTCATCAAACAAAAAAATATAAATATTCAATATGTATTTATATGCGAGTAATTATACATATTGAACCCCTTTGAATTATATTGTTAAAAGTAAACCGCAAGATGATCTCCGTGAGACACTATTTTGACTTCTCACAGATTGGCTTATGTATAAAATTTAAACTGTTAATTTCACTGTTTAGTGGGCTCTCGCATATCATAAAGATAGATAGACATTGCTGATTGGCACTTGTTTATTTATAGCTGGTATAAAAAAGCATGCTGGCAACGTGAGTAGATATTGTGCATGGGATACTATTAGGAGCTTTGGTACAACGCTATACACTTGTCTAATGAGAAATATCTTAAATATAATTAAAAGAAAGCATAAGAGATACATTAGGTCGTAAGTTAAAATAAAACAATAATAAACGAGTATATTTTATTTATTATTTCAAAATGAAAGTAGATAATAAAGGTGTCACGATACAAATGTGGCTAAACTAATTGTGATATGGCAAAAGTTCTGACCATGGCTAGAACTTTTTGATTCCCAAAAATGCCTTTGCTACGAAGACGCTTGAAATTTTAAATTTAAAGTCTCAATGCTACTGCAGAACTGGCTGTACCACGTCAATGTAGCTGCATATAAGACTAATACTTATAATAGATGTGCCCACATAATAAAAAAACAGCAGCTACCGAGTTTAAATGGTTTTTTGATAAAGCAAGTTTTGTATGACAGCTGAGTCAGTCTGCACTTATACCATTTCCTGTTTTCTTATTTTTATAGAAAACTCTGCATATAGACGAGAAGGAAACTGCATTCTGACTACTCCTGACTCACGATCTGAGGGGGAGCAACGATTTCAGAGGAAGTACATCAGCCCAACTTTTAGTGATGCAGTAAGTGAATTTCTAGGCCGTGACAAGTGCTTAAATATGTTGTCACATCAGATTCTAGTGGTTTTGTTACCTGCAGTCAACTTTTCGTAATTTTAGTCTTGAAAAATCATGCATTCAGGTCACTTAAACAGCGAACCACATCTCAAATGTTAAAAACTATGAAAGGTTTACTTGGAACAAACTTCACATTGCAGTTGTTTGGTGTCGACAGGTTCACCATGCCTTACCCTGCTGTGTTGTAGGTGCAAAATAAATAGAACTGTGATTACAAGCTCTTAAAAGCTCAAAAACAAACAGTTAATCGCAGCCATCACAAAGACGCCATAGTTTGGATATTCTTTATTTCGACGACGTACTCAAACATTTTATTTATTGTTTTGACGCGAAATGTTATCACGCGAAATTAAAAGCCAATAAAAGGCTAAATATAAAATGTCTCGTAGCACTAGTTTACGACAAAAACTTTGAGTTCTATCAGAAAGCCCTATTAAATATAGATGCTCGCTATTTTACAGTTTCCTTTCAGCCTAGTCTAATCATCTAGTTGTAATCTGATCATGTGACCCATACTTCCTGCCAAATAGCGCAAACAATTTCTGCAGCATTTTTCGATAATCACAGGTGATTAACAGGCTCGTCATGTTTATCAGAGAATGATATACACTCCTCTGATATAAGGTTTAAAAATTAAACGATTTTTTATGATAGGTTTTGAGATATCAGTTCTCAAAATGACAGCATTACAATGATGATGAGACAGACGCGTAAGGACAATAGACATGGTTTTCTTGATCGCGTGAAGTATATTTGTGAAAATATTTTGACAAATGAGGTTGCATGAAAGTTTAAACAAAAGTCATCGTGTTCAAGTACGCCAAATTTGAGCCATTTTGGGAAGGGATTCCTATCTTTGGCGTATTCATGATGGCTGCGATTAACTGCTCCTTTTTTTAGCTTTTTAGAGCTTGTAATTAAATTTCCACATATTTTGCACCTTCAACACAGCGGAGTAAAACATGGTGAATCTTTTGATACCAAATAACTGTCATGTGATTTTTGTTGCATGTCAACCTTTAAAACTTGTTAATAAAAACCACTAGAATGTGATGTGATCGCATTTTTTATTTATTAAGTGCTTCAATTGAAATCTCATTAGAGGGTATTTGAGAGCATTTTAAAATTATATTTCTTTTTAATAATTTAATCATGATACTTTACTCTTCCGCAATTACTCCGACGTTAGGAGAACAACCAACCAGCTTTTGAAGTAAAAAATTTCACTATAAAAGTTTGGAGCTGTAACATAGAAAGGTATTTTGTTGAAGAAAAACCCAACGTGATTTTTGATGAATTCGAGACAAATGCATTTTGTTTGGCTATCCTTGTAACTCTTTAAAGTCGGAATCAATTTTCCAAAATTTCAAAAATTAACATTGCCATATATAATTTTTTATAACTTGAGAAGCTATTGGTATATCTTCAAGCTAAAAATTGCATCTTATTTAGTGCAATGTTTGATTCTAAATGATATAACACAGCTCACTTTACAAAAATTTTCTATTTCTTAAAAATGAAAAAATTTAGTTGAAAAATAATTTCTTAAACACTCTTTAAATTAAAGGATGTTATTGGCTTTACGAACAAAAAAATATCGTTACTCATTTTTTGTGTCCGTTCTTGTTAGGAATACTTATCATAGTGTGCACTGAAGCTTTTTCATCATAGTAGTTTTATTATTTAGCACTACAGAGGATATGTTTGAACATGCAAAAAAGGGTGCTCTTACTTCAATAAAAGGTGGGAACAGAGAAATATTAAGTGAGACACACAACTTTTTATTGCGGTTGAAACTAAGTCTGTATTCTAGAACAACTGTTTGTAAACCTACCTACTTACATACTTACAGAGAAACTTCCAAAAACCAAAGACACCCATAAGAACCACTAGTTTGTTAAGGGTAACTAGCCGGTCAGATCGGTTGATCAAAAACTTTCCTAAAACATTTTTGATTGGTTGAAGCAGAATTATAAACTCCCTGAAATTTCACATCCCAGCATTCACATTGATTGTTTTGCTCATTTTATAGCAATATGAAAACGTAAACCAGGTATTTTGTTCCAGCAATTTAGCCGTTGTTTTTGATTACCGACTTTGAAAAAATTATAGTACCAATCAATTTGGTTACGTAAGATTTCAAATAGCTTGCATCTTGTAGAGATTTTTGTTGAGGACACAAGTAACAAAGATTATTCAGTTCCTGTTGGTGGTTGCCATGCAACAAGCAAATTAACTGCACAATATTAGAAAGCCGCATCGAGTGGAATTTAAAGAGTTAAAGTTTAAACACCCTGAATAAGAGTCACTCTAACTAATAATAAGGCTAACTAATTGACTACTCATTAATTTAATCAGAAAGGTTTTTTACAAAGCCTACAAAAGTTGCATCATGTGGCTTTGATAAAAACTGTTCACACATTTATTAGTGTTACACGCCAGAAATTTTTGTCGTGTTGTTCATCTTCGAAGCATGTAAATGGTTTAAAAGGTTGCAACTTTAACTTTTCGAGGTAATTCAAACCTCCAATTCAAAGGCGATACTTTTAAAAACGTGGTATCAACAAGAAAATCTTGTGTATGATGTAAACACCAATATTTGTATTATTGCACAAATCTTTGCGTTCAGAGGTTGGATTTTCATCGTCTTCATTGGGGACGTCTTGCCAGCCTATCTACACAGCTCTGTTTTAAATGCACATATTTTACAAGTATTTAATAGTTTTAAAAAAATTTCAAAACATCATTAAACATCAAAGAACATAGCTCCAAACTACAAAGAAAATCTTTTTGCACATTTTGACAATGGCATGTGACCTTAGTCGCGGAATTGTGCAAAAATTTATGCATATCATGAAAATACGTCCTCTCCATTCCTACCATCAAAACCACAACTTCGATGCTCCAAAATTCGTAGCATGGAACACTAGTGTATGTGTAAACTGCTGACGCTGACAAAAAATATACTCTTTAAGTTAATACCTGTCAGTAGTTTTATACCTCGTTTACACATGTCAGAACTTAAGCTAAGTGTGCACCTAAGCTAGCAGCTCAAATAGTTTATAACTTAACATCGGCAAAGCTTTCTAAACTAAAGATCACCCAATGAGATGTTGGTAGTGGAGCCTTTTTAATGCCTCTCCTTTTTTAAATTATTTACTGCTAACTTTTGGAATTTGGAATTTTTAAAGGAAATTAGTCAGCTTTTCAAGGTTGACTAATTCAACCTTAAAAGGTTGACCTATCAGGCTTACAACCTGATAGCATGATTGTAATGAGCTTGATGAGACTAATTTTAATAGTCAAAAGTTAGCAACCGAAACAAAGTTATTTGGGGCTCAAATCATTCACTATACCACAAGGACAGTTATTGCCAATTGCTGGACTATTCATCTAATTAATCTAGTAACGGTTTGGAAAAAAACCAGTTCAACTTTTTGAATTTGGTACTGGTTAGTAGCTGAGTAATTTGGTATGTTTGCTTCAGATGCTTCTACCATCTAAGTAAAAGCTTGGGTAAATATGGTCTTAACTTTAAACTAGCAACCAATCTTTCTTTAAAATCTCTTTTATAGAGGGTGATATTGTACAAAATCAAGCTGGAGGCCAAACCCCAGCAAGATCTTTTAGACATTTTGTCTACTACCAAGGTTCCAGTTGATGACAAGCACATTTTGGCGTCTCCAGGATTGTGGGAATACAGGCCACCACTAACTGCAGCTTTTGTACTCAATCACATGAGCAACTCTGGCAAGGTATCACAATGTATTTAAGATTCACCAAATTTTAATTTACTTGGTGTATGGTTATAGTTTGGGTCAACAATGTTAAAAAAATGTATTGTAATAGATATAAATTTTCTATTAATAACAATTATTCTGAGGAAACCAGGAAAAAAAATTTTCTTAGCCATTGTTATAATTGTTGTACAATCATCAGGAGCCTCCAGTAAATGTCGTTCTGGTCAAACAAACAAATGGATCAGGTCCTGAATCAGCTGACTGGACTGAATTGGTTTGACTTCATAGTTATTCATATACTAGTCAAAGTGGCCAGTTAAATATAGTCTCATAATGTAGCTGGTAGCACAAAAAACTGTGCATCATTAATCTCGTGGTTTATTGCTGAGCATAGTTTTGAAGCAATCTATTGTGGTAAAAATAAACAAGTGTCGTGAAGTGATTTTAAAGTTTTCAAAACTGAAGATTCACCTAAAAGACCTTTGATGATTATTAAGGAGAGATAAAGAACTTCATGGGATGCACTGATTTAGTATCACAGTGTTAAAGACAGGACATTGCATTATTAATCTAGTGGTTTATGGCTGAGCAATGTCTTGTCTTTAACACTGTGATACTAAATCAGTGCATCCCATGAAGTTCTTTATCTCTCCTTAATAATCATCAAAGGTATTTTAGGTGAATCTTCAGTTTTGAAAACTTTAAAATCACTTCACGGCACTTGTTTATTTTTACCACAATAGATTGCTTCAATACAAGCTCTATACACGTGTGAAATTGGTGTCCTTAAGTAGCACACATACATCACATTCTTGTAATTGGTTCAACTATGGTATTTTCACTACTTGCAGGAGTTGCCTTTACTCACAGCATTGGTCAAAAACTGTGATGCTCTAGTCGCAATAAAATATCTGCCAGATGTTCTTCACCTGATCAAGCTAATAAGTAGCAAATTTCACAGTCGCTTCACCCGAACTCAGGCTGCAGGAATAAACATCAACTCATTCCTAGTCAAACATGAGCAGACATTAAATGTGTCTCAAAAGAGGCTAGAGGAGATGGTTAAAAGCTTTGTGAAAGCCTGGAATATGGTCATCACCTCCCCGTTGTGTATGTTGTGTTAAAATTTGTTTTTCTAGCTGCCCTACACTCTATTTCATATTAACAATAAATTTAAACTCTCACATAACCTAAAGCGTATTCTGAATAGTTTGCCAAGGCTGACTGAACAGTTTTTTACAAAATATTGTTAGCCTTGACAAAGATTTTGTTATTAATAGGGCTTAGTTTCAGTCTATTAGCAAAAGCAAGGCTGCTTATAAATATAAGTTATTTTATGTATTGTATATCTCCACATAGAAGACAATTCTTAAAAGCAAAAGGTGTTACCAAATTAAGAGATCCGGCTTGTATGCGCTTAATTGTATATGAAAGCCCATGAAAAAACATTATGCTAACTTATTTCAAAAACTTCAACTAAAACCTTTATTATTTTAATCATGCTATTAAAAGTGAAACAACAAGCATTAACCACCATTAACTTGTTTGCCATCCAATACATTTTTTAATCGAGGCCATTAAATATCCGGTGAAACCAAATATTTAACATTAGAGCATATGTTGTCATCGCCTTCGACCAAGGTAATTAGCATAAATTTTACATCATCTGTTGCCATAAGATGACTACTAATGTGTTACAGAATGAGTTTAGACAGTGTTTGGTCTTCTTCATACTACCTTTGTTGACAAGCTAAGCGTGTTCCGGTTCACACAAGTTATCACTATCACTATTACTTAGTAGCTTATGACATTATTACTATCAATAATAAATACTCGCTGTCACTGTTACTATTGCCCAGTAGATAATCATCAAAAGTCTATTTATCGACCTTTTGTGAAACCCACCTAGCTGTAATTCATTTGATCATAGCAAAGAAGAAATGGCCACAAAAAAGTGTTCTTTACAAAGTGGCAGTAAGCTTAGCTTGAGACTCAAATATTTTTTTCTTTGGTTCAAAGAAAACAGATTTTGCTTTTTGGTTAATCAACGGCACGATAGGCTAATTATACAATACTCACCAATCAGAAACATTTTGAACTAAGGTTACAAAAGCTTCTCTATTTCTGCAGCTACTTGTTTTGATAGCTACATACAGTATGTTACGATTTATAGGGTCGGCTTATACGTGAATTTTTATAAATTTTCTGATTTCTAAGCTGTTTTTCTAAGGTCGACTTATATACGGGATAGGCTTATATGCGAGGATATACCGTAGAACTTCTACCTTTTAACCAATGTTTCGTTTACAAGTTCATAGCTCAGTTTGAAGAAACTCAGTTTTAAAAAATAATCATGTTTTAGTCCATTTTACAAATGACTAAATTTGATTGCTTCAAAATTTTTAGAAACCTTTGGTGTAAAGAAAGGTTAGGCAATTAGCAAATATCCCACTCCTGATTCAGGTATGCTTTTTAGGGGAAGGGGAAGCTGAAGTCCTCAATAGTGACCCAGTTATTTCCACTTTTCTCATCGACAGACATGACAAAAATAAATCTCATCCTCTCAGACTTGTGAGGTTTTTGATTACGACTCACAATGCTGTCATCTCAGCTGCCAACACTGAGCGGTTAGTATTTAGCAGGTAGTTTTTTGTAGTTCAGTGGTTCATTTGGACCAAAAAATGCTTTGCAAACTTAATGAAAAAATAGATATCTTCATAATTACTTTGCATTATTATTTATTCTTTCCAAGCAGAGGTTTCTGTTTATAAAACCACATTTTTTCAGATAGTTTTAAGACCGGCAACATCAGAAGTAATGTCTTAACATCCAGAACACAGTATCCAAAAGTATTAATTGACACAAATGAATTTATCATTGTCAGAAGGCGCTAGGGTTGTTGTTTATGCTTACTGAAAAGTAACTTTATCTGAATGTTTTAGAAACCCAGTTTCTCCAAGTCACATCACTGCATCCTTGTTAGTGAGCCTTAGAGACAGAGATGAAATATTTAGTGTCATCTCAGCTCACAGTGAATTCTCCTCGGATGCAACCGATGACCTTCATTATGACTGGGATGGAGCTGAACATGAGGCTAGAGTGAAGTTTGTCGGGTCTAGAAGTAGTATTCTATTCACTGGCAATGACCTTTCTTTCTACATGTTTCAAGAAGACTTCGATCTTCAAAATCAAATTGAAACTCTTATTTCAAAGCAAGTAAGTGATATGACATGATGTATAGCTATTCTGGCAGTAATTTAGTAGTGCTTATATTTATATATCGTAATCATTCAATATCAATTTACTTCAAATATTTATGCTGAAAAAATTTTTCCAATTTGTTGCAAGATTGATTGTTTTATACGACAAACTTCTCAAGATAACCCACTAAATGCGAATCCAACCTTTTTGGGCGGAACCATCTAACAAGTACTTGACCCCTACAACTATTTTAGTGAATACACTCGTCAAAATAAAATCTAAAAATTGACTGAAAGTTTTACCATCCGCGGATGTCTGAGTTAGCTTTCTTTTTTTTTGCAGCAGCATTCACACAAAGTTAATTTACATTGTAGGAAACGTTGGATGGCCAAACTCGTGATATCACAGAAAATGCAGCTTCCAATCAGAGTATTCAGGCTCTGACCAACAACTTGAATGCTTTGGGAATTGCCGTCAACTATCTCTCAGCTATGCCCAGATACGACAGAGGGAGGTCCCTTTTAGATTTCATGCAGAACACAGTTGAAGAAGCTCCAAGATACTTGAAGCCATGTATTCAAGTTAAGCACACAGTGGATGTCTGGCTCATTGTCAAGTACTGTCAAACAGATGCACTCATGCGTAACAATCAGGTATGTCGACAATTTGGAGAGTTCTAGCAAATATGATATGAAGCTTAGCATATCTTCTCAAAACTCTCTCTTTGTATTGTTCATTTAAAACTCATGTGGTTCAAATACAAAAATAGCTTGAAGTATATCTTTCTTGTCCTATTAAAATCAGTTTTTGTCATTACAGTGTGTGGTAAAGATAAAATGTGCTTCGCTAGAAGATACCCTTATTTTTTGGCCCATAACATTATGATGTGTGTAAACTGCTTTACCGATTGTAACACATAGTCCGTTTATAGTCCGTTTTGTTACTTTTGTTTGTATGAATAAATATCTATATCTGTAATAATAATGATAAATTCAAGGCATATGCTGGCATATGATGGCAGAAGATAGCCGGCCTAGGGCCGAAGAATGCCATTTCCTTGGCTCACAAGTTGGCTCAGTTCCGTCGAGCTTTTTGGGACTTGCACAGGCTTTGCCGGATCGAGGCCAGAGGAGACCAGGCCAACTCTTGACCCAGCCACAAGTTTGACCGAATGGCCACTGGCTGGTAAAGACCACTAGACCAACTTGTTGCTCGGCAGGCACCTGAATAGACTGAATTGCTACAGAGTTGGCATTGATGGAGCACCTGCTACCAAGTCAGGTTTATTAGGAAATAGGTGGAGCCTTTCAGCAACAGCATTATAGAAGGAACCCAGCAAGAAGTGGTTGTCAGAGCAGGAGAAAGTTTTGCAATATGCAGATATTAGTTGCACATGCATTGACTTTTTTATTTATATTTTTGAACAGGTATAAATATTAATTGTATTTTATACTGCAAGTTGCTTGGTTCTTTGTGGAGCAGTAAAAGGCTTGATCAAATCCTTTACCCTGGTAGCAGCAAGGATTTTTTGAATCCCCGGCTTGGCAAAAGCCATCACACCCCTGGATTAAATTCTCAAGGCTGCCGTAATGGTAGTGACAGAAGAGATCCAGGGAGCACGAGCATCTTGAGATGAGATAGCCTGCTAAATAGTGATAAGACGGACTGAAAGTGACCGTGGAAACTGGTCAAAAGTCACGGTTTGTGCCAAGCTGTACAGCACAGTCAGATACAAACAACCAGAAGCAGGCAGAGGCTGTATGCCAGACACCCCGAGCAAAGGGTAGCAGTAGACTTGGTGGAACCACTGCCAATGACACCAATGGTTAACAAGTTCATATTTGTATTAACCAACCCCTTCACCCAATGTCAGCATGCTTTGGTCATCCCAGAAGCAACAGTGCCAGTTCAAGCTAGTGTCCTGAGGGAAAGAGGTTTCTGTTACATGGGCTTATCGAACACATTACATGAACTAAAATGCACAATTCTAGAGTCAACTATCAGCTCTGACGTGTCGAAAAGTCAGACACCATATCATACTACCTTCAGGTCAATGGAGTAGTAGAGAGCACTAATCGGCAACTGGGTGACTCACTCAGTTCACTGCTATTAAAAAGGGGCTATGAGTAATGGGACATGTTGTCTCCCCAGCAGATAAGTGCATACCAGAGTATTCTACAGTCATTCACAGGGGAGACGGCAAACAAGCTAATTCTCAGCAAGAGCTGCACCTGCCGAACTAGCCTGAGTATCATTTTTCACCTATGGAGTCTCAGTCAACGCTTTAGTGATTGATCTACTCAATAAAACTTGAAGAGGAACACATCAGTCTTTGTCGAGCACAGATACAAAAAAAACAAAAGACTGAAAGTAGTCATCCCTCTACAGCCTGGTACCAAAGTCGCAGGTCAGATTTTTAGGACCAAATCAGGTCACAAAGGTCTGGCTAAGCAATACATATTTGGTAAAACAACAGGCACATTCTTCTATCCAAAGAGAAGGCTTGTTAAAGCCTTACAATGCCTGCCCATAAAAGTTAATACAAGTTCAAGCCACGATAAAGCCTCGTAAAGGCCCCAACATGAATGGGGCCAGAATAAGCAGAAAAGAGCTAGAAATCTTACTAGAAGAAATGCTGGGGCTTTCCACTCCAAAACCAGATGATCTGATGCCATGGAAGCCAGTACATAGCACAACAGTTTTTCTAAAGAAGCCCAGCAAAATAAACATGAATGAAGTAAATATTAGCATTTTGGGACAGCCAGCCCAGTCACAAGGTTTATGAAAACTGGTTACAGTAGTCACTCGGAACAACCCTCTACTGGTTTGGACAACCAGAAAGTAAGATCCATACAGTGAGTAGGCATGTCCTAAATTAATGCCAGTAAATCTCATACGATTCCGATGGCGTAATACCAAAAAATCAAGGCGCCAAGCTCAAAGTTCAGCTGTTGAATGGCCTCTCTGAAGTGCCAACAAGCTAGTTCAAAATCAAGCCTTGCTCAATATTACTTTACAGAGTTGACCACCGCTCTAACCCTGTCACTATGGAGTCCCAACAAGGTGAGCATAATAATTCTCTTGAAGAAATACTCAACTCGCGCGGACCTTTAGATGCAGTTTAAGAGGAGCAGTTAGAGGGCCTTCTAACTCAGACTAGAAGCCTGTAGTCAAGTGTCATAGCATGGTTACGACAGCTGCGGATGAGGCAGTGAGATTCTCCCACAAAAAACTCAAAGATGTAGAGTGTTTTGGCCAGGCTGACTTTGTGAGAGACACTGCTTCTGAAGACAAGAATAGTCACGGTGAGTCGCAGCTGGTTGGCACTTGAACCTCCAACATTGACCGACATAAGCTGGCTACTATTGTGCCGTATAAAAAGATAGCTAGGAGAAGCCGCCAGCCAGTTTAGCTAGAGTGAGCCTTCACCACTTGATATTCATGAGAGCTGTGACTAGCTGGAAAAGGTGGAGAGGGCTAAGCGCTTTGCTTCAGCTCAAAACTCTCAAGAGGCAGCCAACCCCTACCACACTACCAGCAGCAACCACATCACCCATACTGCAGACCAAACAGATGCTAAAGCCACTGACCAAAAGGCCGGTCATTTAGATAGAGAGATAAAGATTATTTCTCTTTTTTAATGAAGCAATCATTAAAATTTGTGAGAGACCTGAGATCGAGTAAAGGCTGCTTTCAAGAATAAGCCGGACACTTGTGGCTTTGTCACATCTATCTGTTGGAAGTGGCAAAATGTCTTCTCACGTTTTGTCATGTTTTATGTTCCCTACAAATTGCAGCAAGTGTCATAAAGCCATGTCATCTGGTACTGAAGGTGCAGAGATATAGCCATTTTGGGGTCGTGATCTACCACATTGAAAGACCAAAGTAGCTGTCATTCTTGAAGGCAAGCTTATGGCCAAAATATTTTCTATTCTCTGTAAAGAACAGTTGGTAAGGCCAGTCATAAGAGACAGACATGAGTGTCAAGAGCAGTGAAGAAAAAGCCTCCCATCTCACAGGCCCATCAGCCATGGGACGCATCGTCACCGGCTTGACAAGCCACATAGGAGCCAGCTACTATTGGACCAGTGGCCTTGGTCAACCTGCCACCAACATCAGGTCCCTCCCAGCATTGCCTCTTCTAGGTCTTGCGTTGATGGCTATTGTTATATAGCCGTCGGAAAATGAGGGTCCGTACGTTGTTGGAGAATAGCTGGCATTAGAGTGAGGTAGCCAAATCACTGCCGACCGTGTTCATAGGCAGAGATTAAGCCTGAAAGACATTTAAGTGACCAAGCAGGGGATCCATTGCTTCGAGTACGAGGCGAGACAGTACCAGCTTAAGGCCCAGCTGATTGCTTTTCTTGGTGTCATATCAATAAGCATCGTGGCCATTAATGAGGATGTGTCTGATGGCAGAAGACAGCCACCCCACGGGTCGAGAAAAGCGGTTACGACCGGCTAGCCGCACTGAGACCAAGAAGAGGGCTTGGCACTTTTGAGCTGTTAGGGACTCGAACAGGCCCCACCAGACGGAGGCCAGGTGAGACCCGGCTGGCTTAGAGCCACACTTGTTGGAAGTGTGGCTTGACAGCAACTGGCCAGTAAAGACAGCCAGACTGACCACCGAGCCAGCAGATTAGAGACCAACCTGTTGCTGTGCTGGCAACTAAATTGACTGTCAATTCAGTTGGCCTGACCTGCTACCAAGTAGGCCCTGAATGGACCGACCTGTCACCGAACCAATACTAAATAGACCGACTTTATATCTAGTCGACTTTTCAGGATAAGATGCAAAGCCTTCCAGCAACAATGATGTATAAGAAGCCCAGCCAGCAAAGGTTGGCAGAGCATGGGAAAGTATCATTATATGTAGTTACCCGTTAAGCACACATTGACGTTATTTATCCGTGCAAATATATAAAAATATTGCTTTGTATTCTCTGTGTCATTTTTTTTCTTGTAGAGCAGTCAAGAGTCACAGCAGATCGTTTACATGTGTCAACTTATTTTACAAAGCTTCAAATTTAAAGCTAAAAACAATCAAGTATTTTCGATAAATTTTATTCACTTATAAATGGGAACACCATTAACATCAACAAAAGTTAGCTTTGCAAAATCTCTGATAACTTACATATATTTTTGTTCTGCATAAAATAATAGTTAAATGACTTTTTGTTTATTTGTATTTTGTATCATGATTTTGAAGTAAAAATATTATAGCTGCTAAAACGATTTGTTAATTTAGCTACTTGTAATTTATGACATAGTACCCTAAATTTTTTTTTCAAAACTGAATGTTAATTTCGAATAGATTCTTCATTTTCATCTATCGTTAAAGATTAGTAAAAAGGTTATCTGGCTCAATAATCTTGTTCTAGATTAAATAAAATGTACATGTACATATTGCAATTTCTAAAACACACATAAAGTTCTAGAATCGTTCTAAAGCAAGTGCTAGCTTTTGATTAAATTGATTACTTGTAGCAACAAAATACGTTAGCAAAATCCTCGGTTTGTATTCAACAAAATATTATTAGAATGTTTTAAATGGTTTTTATGTACATCAATATAGGTCTGTTCGGAGCATTTATTTAATTGGATGTATTCTTATATGCTGTTTCAGAGTAGGCTGATGGTAAAACAAGTTTTTAGCCTTGAGCCTTAGCGGGTACTTCAGACAACAGCAGTATTAATGTGTAAAAAATTATTCAGATCAAAACTGCAAGTATGCATACTGTAAATCACCTAAGAAGCACAAATCTATTGAAAAATGAGTTTTTTGCTGTACAATAATTTAGAGAGATCTTTCTTGACATGTTCAACTTGTTTTCGTATCTGTACATAAAATATGAACAAAAGTTAGGCTATAACATTGAAGCTTGACTTCTCTCTGTTAAAGCACATCAACTACATGTGAGGTAACTCCCAAAATATCAAAGCGATGATTCAAAAATACAAACTCATATAATCTAGACAGTATATTTAAAAATGTAAAATTGAACCTTGTATATGATGCAAGAAATGTTATTGAAGCGTATGATGATTTTGTAAAAACTTCACTGAAGGTTTTTGATAAAATTGCTCCTTTCAAGAATCAGAAACAAAAAAGTTCTGTTAATAATTATATGATGAATGGATGGTTTACAGGTAATATTAAAACTGATATAGAAAAAAAGATTCACTTTTCAAGAAATATATTTCGTTTCCTTTTAGTCTAAATCTTAAAAAAGCGTACATTGTTCAAAGAAATAAGGTCAGTACATTCATTAAAAAAGCTAAATGTATGTTTTATAAAAAGTTAATAGCTGAATTTTCCAACTCCGCTGAAATGTGGAAAGTGGTCAAGCAAGCTAGTGGAATGAAAGCTATCGAAAACAACAAAATTGTCAAGCTGCTTTCAGATAGCAATGATGAGATCATAACAAACCAACTACAGATAGCAATTAAATTTAACAATTATTTTACCCAGATAGGACCTCAGCTTGTTAAAGTTTTTCTTGAAAGCCAACTCGACTTACATTCAACTAGGTCTAAAAGCTTTCCGGAATTTAAATTATGTCATGTAGACGAAAGTGTTGTTAATAACACTTTACCTGGTCTAAATAAAAAGAAAGTTGCAGGATTGGATTTGATTCCCGTTAAGCTTGTTAAAATGGGTGCACCCTACCTTACATTGCCCTTAACCTATACAATAAACATGGCAATTAACACTGGCATTGTTCCTACTAACATGAAAATTGCAAAGGTACTACCCTTGTTTAAAAAATGATCAAAACTGGTGTCTTGCAATTATAGACCTATATCAATTCTACTAGATTTATTAAAATCTTTTGAGAAAGTTGTGAACGCTCAGGTGCAGAATCATTTGGAAACACACAGCATAATAACCAAACATCAATATGGGTTTCAAAAAGGGAGAGGCACACATAATGCTCCAATAGATTTTTCAAATCAGTCTTTTACTGCTTTAAATGGAAAAAAACATTGTCCTAGGTATTTTTATCTACTTCTCGAAGGCTTTTCACACCATAAGTAACTCTATTTTGCTTCAAAAACTCACAGCTTCTAATTTTTCATGTATCACTGTCAAACTATTTAAAAGTTACCTTTCTGATAGAACCCAGTCAGTATATCTAAATAAATTACTCTATCAGAATCACAACAAATTGAATGTGGGGTTCCACAAGGTTCTGTCATTGGCCCTACATTGTTCCTTCTCTATATAAATGGTTTAATTTATTATTCGAAACCCTTCTCTACTATTTTGTTTCCTAATGATACAGATCTGTTTTTTACTGACAAGAAATTAAATGATAATATATATGAAATCATTTCAGCTTTAGATAGAGTTCAAAATTGGTGTACAGCAAACAAACTAACTCTTAACATTGATAAAACAAATTTTATAATAATCAAAAATCATCAAAATAAATTCGAACTTAGCCTAAATATAAGTATCAACGGTAAGCCAATAATTAATAATAATAACAACTCATTAAACTGGTCTTCTCATATTAATTATTTGAGAAGTCAACTGCATAAATATTCAGGTATAATTTTCAAAGCCTCAGAAATTTTTCCAACTGACATTTTGATATTGCTTTATAACAGTTTAATAAACAGCAAACTAATTTATTGTTTAGAAGCATGGGGTAATGTTGCAGAGTGTCATTGAAATAAAATATTTCTGATTCAGAAGCGTTTAATGCGAATAATCTTCCATAAAAATATTCAAAGACCACACAGTTGATCTGTTCAAACAGGCTAATGTTCTTCCAATTAAAGAGTTATGCAAACTTTGTTTAGGTATTCTCACTCATTCATCATTCTACTCTGACACTCATGTTCAACAACACTCTTATGCTACTCGTTATTCTTCTTATGCCTTACCGTACCCTAAGTCTACATCTACAGCTGGACATCGACAGGCAACTTACCAGTTGTCCAATATTTGGAATGACTTACCAATATCGATCAGGTACATTGAAAATTCAAATAGTTTTAGGATTGCTTTAAAGAAGCATCTGCTTGACTCATTGGGATGGCTTTAGGTCTTAATACGGGAACATCTTTTCATTAAGAACATTGTCAACTCAGGCCCTGCACCTTGATTATAGCTCTGCTACTGTGCGCGTGGGCCTTCATCACACCCTATTGTATTATGATTGCTTATTCATATATGTATATTTATTTAGTTTATGTCTTTGTGTGCATCTGTTTTATAATGAAAATAAACTAACAACAACAACATAAGTACTGTTTCAGCTTGTTCAGGTTCTTCCATATCTTGGCTTTCAAATGAGCCATTGTTTGACATGGCGAGACAGACATTGGTTGGTGTTTATAGATTTCCCCAGAGCTCTACCGCAAAAATGTTCAATAGTATAGGCTCGAAAATTGTGACGTCACAATTTTAATATTCGGTGTTGTGTGCTCTTACCACTTATTTTTTTGCTTACCGCTTATATTTATTTACTACGATAATGACGCTTGTGGCAGGCGAAGGTAGGACAACTCCAGAGAACCATTGAAGATGACAAAGGAATCGGTGTCAGATTGTACAGATTTTTTCTATGATAAACTACTTAGATTCCAAGCACCATACTAGGTTTTCCCGATGATATTATGCACTAGCCCTCTATTTATTGTGATGTCGAAGGGCACGACTGAGACTAATTAATTTCAAGTATTGCGCGAAAGTGCAATTGACATATAGTCCTAGGTCGACGCCACTGCAGATCACAATTTAATCGATGTGATGTCATTACCTTTATCAACAACAGTATATTCATTGAAGCATAATTAATTAACCCGGAATATGTGTTTGTATTGGTCAGGCGTTAGCAAGATCATTATTAGAATCTATTAGAATTTATTGATCTTTTAGAATCTTAGTTTATTATTAGCGCTCTCTAGGTTTAACAGCACCAATTGTCACAAAAAAGCACAACCTCATTCGCAGCAAAAGGGATCAACGACCTAAAGCTAAATAATAATTATGATATCACATTTTGGGAACCGCAATCACGATTTTTTTTTATTGAAGGATGTACTTTTGACACTCTGTTTTTCATAGCTCTATTATTCTTTGTGTATTGAATATAGGCTCATTCGAAAGCCAAGACTCTGATGTATTGAAATATATGATAGCAAAATTATATAATTTATGTTTTTTAAAGTTTCAATCAAATTACTGCATCATTTTGTCTTTTTCACTCTGTCTTTTTTCCAAACAAGTTTTTTTTACAGTTGTAGCATAATTTGAATTTGTAAATAATATTGAATCCCCAGGGCTGATACTCTGAAAGAAACACCCACCTGGATAGGCCCAGACTTGAATATTGTACCCCCAATCACCTGGTTGGTCAATTTGAAATACACCCCCTAAACACTGGGAGCTCCCTAGAAGGCGCCCACGTTCCACGCCCCGCTAAACATCCAATATGATTCATGCATTAATAAAGCAGAAAAAAGCTACAAACAAAATTCTTAATTTTATTTAAATACGTTTTTATTTCGAATTTTTTGTTTGTTTGGTGCTGCAAAAACGATCGTGTTTTTCTCCCGAAAACGGCTTATTTTTTGTTGCTAACATAGACCAATATATTGTAGTTTACTATTGGAAAAAAATTAAACTAAAAAAGGCAATTAGCTAACCACAAATCAATTTATAAAAACTGTTCGTGTGGCGACATAATAGTCTGCTCACTAGCGTCAGTATCGCAAAACGACAAATTGTCGCTATGCCTGCAAAAGGGTTAATAAAACTGATACCAAACATCAACCGTGAAATCATCATTTTCATTTACAAAGGAAAACGTAAAGAATATCATTGAAAGAAATATCGTATCATTCATTCTGAGTATATTGCTGAAGGGTTGCTAAGATGATGCAGTGTCGACTGTGTCTTTTCCCTTACGTTCCCGTCAGCAAGCATGCAGATTTTAATGCAATCAGCATTAAAATGAAGACTGGAATTTCGGTGCAATTACTTGGTATTACTTTGGCTGAATAAAACCTTAATGAGCATGGACCCTTTTACTGGCTTGGCTGTGGAAACTCCCCCTAAAGGAGCAAATTCACTGACAGTGCCCCATGGTCTGAAAACTCCCCCTAAAACGTGATTTTGGGCCGAACCTAATGGGTCTTTTAGGGGGAAGTATCAGTCCTGGGATTGAATCACTATGCAAGGAGGTAGAGAACAGTGGATTTACTAACTGAAGAAACAAAATAGATATATGTTCTTCATGCATTAAGTTGCTTTGAATTTCAGGGTGGTTAAAACCTATTTGTAGGTTAGCATTATATTGTAATGTCACACTATAAATAATAAGTAAAATGTAATTTTGTGCCTAATAACTATTTTTAAATCATTAAATAAGTTATCACAGGAGCATTTTAAGGAGTATCAACATTTATAAAAAGTTGTTTTCATACCACTTTATGAGTCATTCTTTGCCAATGGCAGCAATATCTTTGTCATTAGCAGTTAGCTGCTTTTAGGTTTAACATCAATTAAAATTGGCAGGGGAGATAACTTCGACCTAAACACAGCCTTTACTAAGCGTATATCGTAATTAGTTGGTGTATTAGTGATTGTGTTATTCAGGAACCATTCGATGATATACATGTTGCCTACACAGATAATCTTTCACCAGAAGTAGAAGATGTTGTTATGGAAAAGTGTAGATACAAAAGCCCAAGAACAAAAGCTCTTCTGCATCAACTTTTTGCATTCATCATTCTTTGCCTGAACAAAGAAGCTGTTGTTAAAGATTACATTGATCCAGAAGGAGGGTAAGAAATCTTATTAGTTTGAAGTGAAATTTTAGACAATTAATATAACAATACTTATATTACTCGCCATCTACTTTTAAGTACACTTACCATCTGTTACGCATGATTCAGTCTCACGAGAGGCGTGATTATTTGTTATTCTACTTGTTGAATTATTTGGTAAACTAACTTTGTGTTTACTGAATGTCAAGATTATTAAAAGTAGTTTTTTTACTCAAAACTGAATGCAAGTAAATTTAGTTGATTTTCATTTTTATCCTCCCTGCAGTTTCTTAATTTGTTCCATCGTTTTAGGCTCTATGATGCCCTGTTCAGATTCCTCTACAAATACGATGAAGATGGTGTCGATGAATCAATGGAAATGCTACCTGATTTGCCAGCTTGTGTAACTGTGAGCTATGCTGAAAAGTTCTGGAGATCCGTATGGAGGAGATTTACCAGCGCTGTAGAAGCTCAGTAAACTTGGATACCAATTAGATGATTGCAATTTAACATTGACAACACAACTAATATTTATGACTAGCTTCCTAATACAATCAAAATCTATAATCTCTGTTGATTTAAAAATAATTGACATGAACAGGTCATTAGTTCAAATACTAAACTGCTGCTTGCATTCCATTCACTGCTTTAACGTTTCACTCTCTTTATAATTATTTTAGTTTTGAGTGATTTATTTTGATTTGGGTAGTTTCTTATTTAACATTTGTCATATTTTACATTAATGCTTTTGTGTGAAACATATTTTATATTTCAATAAATTTGGTGTGGGTATACGATGAGCGGTATAAGGTTTCTGTCTGAAGAACTCTGCAAAACCAGGAAACCAATGACTATCATCAATTACCCAATATTGACAATAGTTCAATTACAAAATTGATACAATCACTTGAAAATCATAGTATTTCACAGGCTATGAAAAATTAGAAACTCCAGGAAAGCTGATCTAAATTTATCGTAACATTTGATTGAGTAGGATCCTATCAATTTCATTTTGCAGGCTATCTGAGGATACAATTGTCTTTCTTCAATAATGCTCATTGAATTCTGCTCCTAGTTACTTAATTCAAGAGTGTTTGTCATCAGCCCATTAGTACAGCTGTGAAATGTTAGGGCTTGTTCTGCTAAGTTCGCACCTTAAGTTTTATCGCAGAAACCAAGGTCTATCATACATGACTCCAAGTCAAGCTTGAGTTCAGCTGATAAGTTTTGAAGCTGGAAGGAAAGCTCATTGTAAGTAGTGTGTGCGCCTGGATGATAGTGAAGTTGTCACTCCTTTCGGTAAACCAGTTCCCTAAAGATAATCTACAAATCTCGATCAGTTGATAAATTCTGAGTCTTTCAATTTTTAACTTGCTAACGCTGTTTCAACAAATCCGTTAAAGTTTTTTCCAGCTAGTAGACAATGGTGTCGTGCTCACCATGACAGTGTTTGAAATTATCTCCTGCCATAGGCCTATTTTAGTTCCTGTTGTTTATGAAGGTTGGTACTTACATGTACATGTGTTGCAAAGAAAAAAGGGCTCCGTGTTTCTTTCCATTTAGTCATATACTGTATGTACTACAAAATCCCTTTAATTTTTCGCCTTATCGTAACTGCCGCAACTACCCGCAATGTCAGATGTCAATGTAGCCTGAGCCCTACAAATCCCATCATACTCAATGCCCTTTCTTTTTTTCGGGTACACTAGAACTGCTAATGAGCACACATGGTAACTCACTTTAATCGTGCAGCTCATCATCTGCCTCCATTAGGGTCGTATCCATAAGCTGTACCTCCAGCTCATTCTACCCTGTGACACTGCCACAAACACTTGTCTTAGTGCCAGCACCATTGCCAGTACACACTCTATTCTGAATCCCAGTGAGCTACCAACACTTCCATTGTGACCACAGTTAGTACCAACACTACTGACTAGCTGTGAGCCTATTTGTTTGGTCACTACTGACTCCTCAACCTCAGCTATCATTTTTTCTATCTTAACCTCATGCTCACGGCACATCACAGGCACCTCATTGCAATGCCCCTCCTGGGACATCTCCAACTGCACAGGAGGTGGCGCTACTGACCTAGGAGTTGTTATATGTTCAAAGCTACTTTTTTTCCAGCCAATTTCTCATAGGAAGCATGTCTACTTCCTGTAATTCTTCTGCAAGCCTCACCCAACTGCTGTATAGCTACTCTAAATGATTCATCATTTTCCAACTCAACGACTGCTGTTTTTTGCTTGGCTTTTAGTCTAGCCATTTCTTCTCCGACTTCATCTGTATGTTCTCTTCTTCTCTCTCTCAATTTCCGCTACCTTCTTCTCTTAACTATCTTTGTCCAAGCTTCCATTACTTGAAACCTCAGCTAAAAAAGAGCATATCTTCTCCATCAAGGATACAGACCCAGCAAATTTCTTAGCTTCCTAACTCACCTCAAAATGACTACTTTTCCTGTAATATCCTATAGACACTTTCACCTCTTGGTGCCTAGGAATTTCCTCTTTGGACTTCAATTGTTTCACCACTACCCTTGTGCTGGTTTCTGATATATATTTCATTTACTTCACTCTCTCTATTCCCTTGGTTCCACCGGTTTACTAATCTCAACCTTTTCAGCCTTTTAACATTGTCCACTGTGTCAGACTTATTTATAGGTTTTACAACTTGACATCATCTGAGACCCGAAAACCTAACCTAACAGTAGGGGCCTTGATAAAAACAACCTAAATGACATGAACTTGCTTTTTCATAACACATTTACACAACCAATAATATTAATCACCTGAACCGAGTTATGTCCAAAAATTCATTTTCATTTGTTCACCACATAAACTTCAGCTTCCATAGTGCTGTGTTAACTTTCCAATTGAACTAATGCCATTCCAACTATATTTGACCCATTACCATCAACATCTTCTATAGCTGTTGATGGCCCCATTAACTGCAGATCCGGTTCTCCATTTTAGAAAAACCGGCTCTAGTGGTCACTCGGCACAATCCTTGACTGGCTCGAACAACCAAAAAGCCTGACGAGTACGGTGAGTGGGTGTGTCTTAATACGACAGTAGCCAATTCCGTACAACTTTGGCAGAGCAAAATCGATACTAAAGTAAAGTGTGCAGCTCATAATCTTGCTGTAGAACGGCTATTTTCACTTTGGAGCGCTAATGAGCAAGGTCAGCATTAAGCCTTTTTTGATACTACCCAGCAAGGTAAGCTTAGCAATTCTTCAGAGGAGATGCTGAGCCATCTGAGGCCCTAAGAAGCAGGCAAGGAGAAGCAGTTAGAAGGCCCCCTAAACTTGGATGAAAAGTCTGCGACCAGATGTCAGAGAACAGACATGGTAGACTCAGACGAGGCAATTGGGTCTTCTACCAAACAGAAGCAAGGAGACACGGAGTGTTTCGCCCAGGCTGACTTCGTGAGTGACCATGTTTCTAAAGACAGGAATACTCTAGTTGTATCACGCCTGATTGACGCTAGAACTTCCACCCTGAGCCAACCTAAGATAGAAATTATTGTTGCCTGGTGAAAATTATTGCATACAGCGTTTCAGGGCATATATTGTTTTAACAGACAACTGAAAGCAATGAGTCTTTCCCATGCTCGGTCATTCGTTTCTTTTGAAGCTCTTTATTTGCTATGCCCACATACTAACTCTGCCCCCTCTTATGAAAGGGTTGACTCGATAAGAGGTTGGTCTTTCAAAGGTCGAGTTGAGAGGAGGCCAAATTTTTAATGGCCGACTCGGTAAGAGGTCTGTCACTTGATCGTTGACCCACTGATAGCTTGGCCTCACTATCATTAGCTCCGTAGTCACTAGGTCTCTCCATTCTCAATTCGATGGTCACTTGGTCTATTTATCTTTGACTTGCTAGTAACTTGGCTATCATTTAACCCCGTGACTGATCACTGGTTAAATGATGATGATCAGTAGCCGGCCATTTGTGTTTTTGATTGAGTTGAGAGCTGAGTTGGTCTTTTCTTTTTGGCTCTGTACTAGTTCAGGGTGTGAAACCGACCTCGTAATCCGAGCGCAAATTGTTGGCTGCGAGAGTTCCTTCTGACCCAGGGCTCTGGTGTCTCTTGCCATTAAATTTTTCCTCCAATAAAGCTTGTAGGGATCTCTAAGAAGCATCCGGAAAAAATGATTAGTTAGGCCAAAATCAAAGTTGCCGAGCACCATACTCCTAATGTCCAAGTTCCTGCTGTGCAAGCTCTGTGCAGCAGAAACTTTGACAATCCTTTGTGGTCCGTGCTCATCCTGTGGTTGCGGGTCAAGTCAGTTATTGCTTTAATCAACTCATGCCAGCTTCAACCATCATCCATCAACCACCAGGTCCTTCTTTTTCGTTGCACCATGTACAAATGACTAGATGACTACACGCCAATAGCATTGATGGTAGGTCAGTTGAGGCAACCGGCTTTAGGGCAGCCATCTACTATGTCGATTGATGAACTGAACAAAAAACGTCTCTTGTTTTCAGTGCTGGTTGACTCCTGACTCCTCTAAAACTCTGACCCGCCTCACTGCCTTCGCCTTGAGGCATGATATTGAGTGCACTTGGTTATCCTCATGGCTAAAGGAATGACTGCCTCTTTTTCTTGTCTACATGATAAATAGCATCATGGCATCTGCCACCTCCATGTGTCCCTCACTGCCACATAAATTCATTTCATGACATGTGTTGCCACATGTGAGGTCACACAAAGATGGCAAAGTTTTGGAGCACATGTTGCCGCACTGCCGATATCAGGCTTATCATCCAAAGCTGACTGCACACAATCTCACATATCCCAAGGAATGAACCACTCAAAACAATGGCCTTTTTCCTACTAGCTGATGCCTCCAGAATCCTGATAAGCCGTAGTCTAGCTGTCATGGTGGCAGCCGATATTGTAATACCCTTCACTAATATCGATATCAGTGATAACAATAAGTGATATCGTTGGACTCGTGGCAGTAATGTCACCAGACTTGCTGGTCACTTTATCTCTCCATATTTGACTAGGTTGTTTTTCAGCTAACATCTAACGACTGGTGGTCGATTGTTTGTGCTTCTGATCAAGTCGAGAGTTGACTTGGGCCTTCTAGCTGGTTCTCTGTTAGTTTGGGGAGACCGAGCTAGCCTCGTAGTCCAAGCATGATCAGTCAGCCATTAAGGCTTTTTACAAACTTGTGTCCTAGTGTTTCCTGCCTTTACAATATGAGGGTCATGCCTTGGTAGATTGAATAAGCCAGTTCCTGTGACTTGTATCATTTTAGTAGTTAAAGCTTTTCAATTTGTGAAGTAAAAATATTCAACATATCTGTGAAATGTTCATCTGGAACACTAGTTGGCTAAAATAAATTTTGATGTTCTCCCTATGCATGGAATTGAAGATAGACAATGAACCTTTGCTAATTACATTAATTTAATGTTAAAATATGATCGAGTTTTTTGGACTTAATTTAGTATTAATATAGGATCAACTTAATATACAAATATTTATTTAATAACATTATATTAAATTATTATTTAACTTACAAAAAGTGTTCTAACAAGAGAAATTTGTGTGTGAATGCAAATACAGTTTAAAAAAAAGGAGTAAGGATGAATAAATGCAGAAAACAAAGATCTACAGAACCAAAGTTATTGAAATATTTTTTATAAAATAATGATAATAAAATTAATAACAACACATAATAACATATTATTCCAGTAAAATAAATGATGAGATACCAAAACAAGCTGGTATCAACAATTGCTGGTATCCATTGCTAGATAAAAAAAAGATAGTTTTCTCTAATTTAAACATAAAATTGGTTAATTCCAATTAAAAGTTTACGAAAGAGACAAAAACATTAAAAAAATGACTATGGAAAACTAACGCCCTTTTGAATGAGAGTTGTTTATAACTAGATCAAAGCTCAAACTCCACATGAATGTGCAGGGAGTTGTCATTTCATATAGTGCATTTTCAAACTTCAATATTTTAATTGCGTTCTTCTTTTTATGCATAGGTATCTGTAGACAAAAACGTAGCGGCTTTTCTAGATTGTTTTAACAACTTCAGCAGTTAAATAAATTGAACATTTATTCCTGAAGATAATCAGAATAGATAATTCAAGTTTCATGAATAATAATATTCATGAAACCTGACAATAACAAGTGTGATGGCTGGCTAGATATCAATGAAAGATTAATTCTACAGTGTATTGAGAGTCTTCCATATCTAAACCACTCAGTTTATTTTCTCAAAAAATTTCTGCATTACTTATTTCATGCCAAATTTTCAAACTTTGAATTTTCATCCTTTTTAAATCTTTATCATTCTGTTAGTCGGTGCATTAACTAAAAATTTTAAATACAAAATCTATCTTTTCCTAGCATATACTGGCAAACATGAATTTTCTGAAGCACAGTTATCATCAAAGCTTACATAAGTCTTTTGAATGGAATACTTATGGATTACCAACAAACAGGGATTAATAAAGTGTTAAGTTGATAAAATTTATGATGACCAGAACCAGATTTTTTGGGCTCAGAAGAAGGCTCGATACTCATTTAAAAGAGCTAATACTAATTTAATTTTGACTTGCTTGGTGTTTATAACGTGGTGGTACATTCAACAGCTGCCAAAAACTAGTCTTTATTGTTGACCACTTTGGAGTGCGTAAATAAATATATTACTATAAATAAATATGATTTTTAGTATTACAGTTTGTCGAGCAGTTTAAGATATCGATACCATTTTGAAAGCAATTTTGGCAGTGACACGGGATCAAACAGGCCGGAAAAACAGTACAAGGAGACAACCCTAACAGAATCAGGTAAAAGGCCAATTTGTCATTAATCTCATCACTCTACCAAGACTCAGTGCGTTGAGGTTTTGAAGTGGTATTTTGGTATCCTACCTGAATGCCCATTGGTGTAGAATAAATAGCCGCAGTAACCAGCAATAACTAGAATTACTTACATTTATTCAAAAAGACTTGTCTTATCATGTAAACAGTCAATTTCTAGTACATATTAAGTTTTTTATGGTGAATGGCCTAGATATCATGAAATCAAGCGCTAAGCCTGGCAACTTTATTTACTGCATACTTCAACTCTCTTTGGCAACGTCAGCAACTACAAACTCACAGTTAGTTATGACAGACATAACTTTACTTTATTAAACCAAGGATAACACAAACGTTATGCAAGCTTCATACCGTGCTAACTTTTAAATATTTAAATTAAATTCTAAAACAGATTTGTTTGCCTTGTTCTTGTATTGCTGATAGTATAATTTTTCTTTTAAGCAGATGTTATTATTGCGTATATATTATTAACACTAGTGTGCTGTGAGAGATCGCCATATGTGTCAATAAAACACAGGGATTAACTATCTGCATAATTACTTCAAAATGCAAAAAGATGGTTTATTAGTGTAGGCGGTAAGGTGTTGCATTTTCAGTTTTTATGTTGCAAGTTCAAATCATTGCTGATGTAACCTTTTGTCCAAACCTCTAGTTTCAGCTATGGACAGAAGTGGCTTTTATTCAAGTAAGGAGTTTTATGCACAATGTTGTAAATACTTCTCCGCAAAAGAGTTTTTTGCTTGCTTTAATAGTTGGTACTGCTCAAAAATTAATTTTCAGACAGTGTCACTTTTTGTGTCTTTTAAACCACTTCTAAAACCAACATTGAAACAAGGGGTTCTCAAACTTTCAAACTTGTGTAGTAGTGACACAATATTGAATATATTAACATACAGCGTTCCATTATAGTTTTACTATCATTATTGGTGACCATCTGAGAAACCAGTTTCTACAATGATGAACCAAAATGGTAGGTATCAGCTGGCTCATAGTTGGGTCAATCATTATTAATAGCCCAATGAAGTATAGCCAAGCCAGAGCTTATCAAAGTCAGCCTAGCAAGAAGACTGAGCCCGCAAGTATAGCCGGGGCCTAACCATCACTGTTGATATAAAAAGACAGACATTCACATTGCTGGCAAAAAGTGTCTCCTTGCTTCTCAAATGCTTATGCCTGTCTGTACATCAATAGTGTACTATATTTATTCAAATACATACATGTATAACTGTTGAACATCAACCACTAGCTATTTCTTGAGCAGCGGTGTGTCTAAATAAAACGTTATGCTGACTTCCTTAACACCAATTATCATGCTGTTGGTATAATTTGATGTTGCCATGAATATTAGTTGGAAGTTATTGTATATTCAATGACTACAACAGCCTCGAATAAAAAGACTGACAAAACACCATGTTTCTAGTTGTGTTGGATAATCTGCCGCGTGGCAATAAGGACAATATTTAGCTTATATGCACATTATTCCATAAACAATTTCTCTTGTTTACAAAAGATGACAATTGTGGAAAAGAAATTTTCTAAAAATGTATAGATTTAGCTGCCATTTCTCAAAGGCTTAAAACATGCTTGTAACAAAGCTGTTGTTTTAGGCTATCATCTAAATTAGCTGTTGTTTCAGGCTATCATCTAAATTAGCTGTTGTTTCAGGCTATCATCTAAATTAGCTGTTGTTTCAGGCTATCTTCTAAATTAGCTGTGGTTTCAGGCTATCATCTAAATTAGCTGTTGTTTCAGGCTATCATCTAAATTTGCTGTTGTTTCAGGCTATCATCTAAATTAGCTGTTGTTTCAGGCTATCATCTAAATTAGCTGTTGTTTCAGGCTATCATCTAAGTTAGCTGTGGTGCAAAGCTACGGATGGAAAACTGAAAGCCATGAAAAACAAATTATGAATTCATAGAAACTCATCCCATTAGTTTATCACAAAAAGGTCAAAGTTGCTTAGTTTATTGAAGGCAAACAATATTTAAAAACATTTGTCATTTTTTAATGATTGTGTACAAAGAATATGACACACCTGTATATAGGACATAGAGCCTGGCAACATTTTGCATACTTAGATGCAAGAGTACAACAGTTGACCATTTCATACTCATATGAAGTTTCAAGGTAGCATTCCGATACTGCAAACATATGAATGTAGCTTAAAAGTGATCCGACCTGAGAACTCTGTATTTTTAGACTGCATATTTTAAGACAGCATATTCTAGCTCAGGCATTGCCAAGCATTCAACCAGTAAGTTTATATCTAACCCAGGCAGCGCCAAGCATTCCACCAGTTAGTCTATATTACAAGCCATGTCTGTCAATTAAATGCCACGGTTGCAGGTTGAAAAAAAGATCGCATCGTATGGAATTCGAACTAACCAAAAGTTGTGAATTTGCTGCTTTTAACCTAGCAGCCCAGTACACTATCACTCGTCGTAATTGTTCACATAATAGTATTCTAACTAGTTGTGCACATAAGTACTCTCTTTGATTTATAACATATGATGATCTCTCACGGCACGCCATACTGCAAGGGAACTAAAGATTAATAAAAAATCAGGATTTTTATTTTTGCGCAACATTAAAAAAGTGTGAAAAAATGTGTAGGTTCAGCAATGCATTGTGGGTGATAAAGTTGTATTGTGTTACTCATTTTAGCTTACACTAGTTATAGTTCAAATCATTTTAAAATACAGCTCTCTGGTTAGTCGAATAACTCTAGAGCTGTCTCTTTTGATCTGATAAGCCAAAACAATCCAATAAAAACTCAATCTGAGAGTTATCTTACCTTAATTTGTATTATTTTATTTTCTCCTTTTACCTGCACATTTGTTTTTACTTCTAAAGCTGGAAAGCAATTCAAATGCCCAGACAAAAAGTTAATCAAATTTTACATTGTGTGTAAAAAAAAGTTGTATGTTGAGGTTGCGCTGTATTGTTGTAGATACAGTCTAAAGATTTGCTTCAAAGTGCTAAGGATAGTTACCTTCTGTCTAAATTCACAGAATCCATATACAACTAATATGACCGCAGATAATTAATTTGCAGTGGCAGTGGATGACTAATACGCAGTGACTGCATATGGCTAGCACACAGTGACAGTGAATGACTAACACGCAGTGATAGTGAATGACTAATATGCAGTGACAGGGAATGAATAACACATGGTGACAGGTGATCACTAATAAGTTGTGACAATGGACAAATAATACGCAGTAACAGTGGATGACTAATTCGCAGGGACAGTAGATGACTAATATGTCACAGAAGTTGGCGACTAACACTGTGTAATGCTGAATGGTTACTATGTAATGACAGTAGATAACTTATACATTGTGAAAGCAGATGTTGTAACAGCAGATGACTTGCAAAGGCAGTGTAAAAGTAATAAACTGTGACAGTGAACAACTAACATGCAGTGACAGTGAACGACTAACATGCAGTGACAGTGAACGACTAATATGCAGTGACAGTGAACGACTAGTATGCAGTGAAAGACTAATATGCAGTGACAGTGAACGACTAACACGCAGTGACAGTGAACGACTAATACACAGTGACAGTGAACGGCTAATATGCAGTGACAGCAAAAGACTTACATACCAATGTCTTACAGAGTACATTTTGTTACAGCTAGCGCCATGTTAACATAGAAATTATTGTGATTATATTGTTTAGAAACATAAAACATGTTGCAGCTTATTTTACTATTATTTTCTAACTGAAAGTAACTGAGAAAATACTCAGTTATTCTCAAAGTAATCGGTGGGTAAACGCTTCATATTTGTGATATGGTATATCCATGTTTTGTAGGTAACAAGTTTTAGCTCATTATACAACTGATTATCACACCTTTTAAATCGCATTTACTTTTAATAATTGCAAAATAGATTACTTTAATTTTGAAAGCTGTCAATCTAATTTTAAAACATTGAGGTTCTGAGGTCTACTGAGCAAACCAAATTGTTTCCTATTTTAAAAATAGTAAGTGTTTTAATTATAAACACTTATATAAAATAATAAATATGTTAAACAAACTAAATCAAAACATGGAAACATAACTGAAGTATTGATGATCTAAAATATTAACCGATACGTAAAATAATAGCGAGCATATATACTAAGCGTATTATCAATATTCATATTAACATACAGTTGGTATGTTATACATAGTTTTAACATACTGTATGTTGAAATTTTAAAAATTGGCATTCCAGAGATGTCAGTGCTCCTTTTAAGTCATTTTAGCTGTGGTCTTAAATAAAAAATAAACTCCTTGCAGCTCATATTTTTGCTGCTTTTCCTACCTCTATTTTTGTGCAAAACCAATAGTCATCATGTTACTGATTAAAGTGTTTTTCATGACATTACCTTTGTGCCCCAAGTACATGGATGAAGATTAATACTGTGAATTTATCGCAAGAGACAACGATGTCACTCTAACACGCAGACAATTATCTTACAGACTGGCGAGTGCTGTACCGTTTAGTTTCATTATTGTTTGGCATTATCACAGCCAAATTCTAGATATGTTCCTCAGTGAGTCACAAGATCTCTAAATGAGCTATTCTGCAAAGATGACTGCATAACATTGTTTTAGTGTTCAACAGACCAGTTTAAATTAAAAATATTTTTGCTAGTTTTTTCAGAAATGTCGATGTATTACCAACACATGCGTGTCTCTTTGACCAGGTTAAATTTAAAAATTCTATCTTCAGTTTGTCAGAAAAGTTCAAGTATTAACAACACAAGCATATTTGCTTAATACTGTCTCAAATTTTACAATAAACTTTATGTTTATGTACGATGGAGTTTTTATTGATCTGAACTAATCATAGTAAATCACTTCTAAAAAATGAGAAAGTCTTGCATTCTCTTTAAATGCTAATATATATAGAATCAATTATTTTATAAAATTGTTAGCAGTATAACATTGTATCTTTATCAACATGAAAGGGAAAAAGAACCAATTTACAACAAAGGCTAACTTTATTATATCAACTGTAACAGAAAATATTTAATTTAAAGCTTCATAATCCTGCACCTTTAGCGGTGCCGGTGCTCGGGGCAAGAAGCTACACTGCAGAATAAACGCTCCATGCGCCCACTCTGGTGGTGAGATCATTACTGTCCTAAATGGTGCATTTGCACCTCATTCTAGGAGAGCAAAGGAATTAAAAGTAAAGGCGTAAAACATGTTGCCTGAGGTCAAATATGTTCCATCTTGATAGAGCCTCATGCCCCACTATTTGAGAAGCACTTTTAGTTACTTGTAGTTGTCTGTCAACCATGTGAAAAGTGCCAGCAAGGGCAATCTTAAAAATAGTATTTATATTTTGGCAATCAAGACCTCTGCACAACCTTCAAGCAGTGAAATGAAAATCTAATATAATGTTTGTAAGTACTTACGTTTTGTTCGGCAAACTTTCATGTTTGCCGAACTTACAAAGCCCAAGCATTGTTAACTGTCACAATAGATTGAAAAAAAATGAAAAACAAACTGTTTGTAACGGAAATAGATTATTTTTGTAATTATTGAGAGTCTGTGAGTCTGATTGCCAAGTTATATTGTACTTAGCTTGACTTCTAAAAATAAATCTAATCAAATGTTAAAATTTAATTTGGGTTCTCTCAGATAGTCATTGGTGACACTAACATTCAGGAAAAGGCAAGTATTATCAGATCTGCAATGTTGCGGCAATGCCATACTGGTTTGTTTACATCATGAGATGTAAAGCCTAAATAACATCTTTAGAAATCAAGATGTTAGTCTCCATGAAAAAAACAAATTTCATTAGCTTGCTGAACTACTGAGTTCACTATCCTGGTTCCTAACCCTTTCCATAACGCGTGGTGCTGGTGAATAATATACCTGCTACACAAGAAGTGCTACTACAGATTAATATTGTTACATACTATTAATACTAATAATATACCTGCTACACAAGAAGTGCTACTACAGGTTAATATTGTTACATACTATTAATACTAATAATATACCTGCTACACAAGAAGTGCTACTACAGGTTAATATTGTTACACACTATTAATACTAACAATATTATACCTACTACACAAGACTTGCTACTACAGATTAATATTGTTACATACTATTAATACTAATAATATACCTGCAACACAAAACTTGCTACTACTGGTTAATATTGTTACATACTATTAATACTAATAATATACCTGCAACACAAAACTTGCTACTACTGGTTAATATTGTTACATACTATTAATAATAATAATATACCTGCTACACAAGACTTGCTACTACAGGTTAATATTGTTACATACTATTAATAATAATAATATACCTGCTACACAAGACTTGCTACTGCAGATTAATATTGTTACATACTATCAATAACAATAATATACCTGCTACACAAGACTCATTATTACAGGTTAATATTGTTACATACTATTAATACTAATAATATATCTGCTACACAAGACTTGCTACTATAGGTTAATATTGTTACATGCTATTTCAAAATGTCTTTAAAAAATAAATACATCAGTATGGAATAGAACTTCAAGAAGCATCTAGATATTGCACGCATACGAGTGTAGATAGGAAGTTGTCTGAACTGAGAATTCTGTATTTTTAGACTGCTTATCCTATGCGCTAGCAATGTAAACAGGCAAACACTTTATTGTTCATACTTTAGTCAATGGCTATTCATAATAACAAAAATATGAAAATCAATATTAAAAAAATACGATCAACACGCGAACACAAACTATATGAAACGTTTTGTGATAGATCGATAAGATGTGATGTGGTACGAATTTTGTGTTGATAAATCGAATCACACAACTAGATTGTATAGAAGCATTTTTTGACAGCATTTTATGAATATGTTTTTAGCAGCTAAGTTGAAAAGTTAGTTTATTTCCACGGCAGTAGTAAACCTTTTCCAAATGCATTTCCAGATTTTGGCAGCATGCGATACCCTCACAACATCTGGCAGCACAGGGAGCATTTTGATTTGTTCCTCGTGTCCATTTTCGTCATACTTTATAATGAACAACTCGAGGGCGGAGTGAAGCCTGTCAACAATCAAGTGCTAAATTAAGAAATGAATTCCTAACCATCAGAGAGCATGATGGGTAATAAGTGTGTGTGCAGTTCAGACACACGGGTCGGTGGCTGAGCGGTGCCTGAGCGGTGCAGTGGTTATTACATGGATCCACCGAACAGAGTATCCGATTTGAATACCTGTACGATACAATTCTTTTTCCCACTGGTCTAAACAAGCCGGACACCCCTCTTATTTTGGTAAAGATTGCTTAGAAGCTGAGAAGAAGACTAAGGAGAGTCAAGCTAATAAGTAAATACATCATAGTAAAGAGAATACAGTGACAAGAGATCAATATGTTTGTTCTGCTGTCAGTGCTTCTAAAGAAACACACAAGTTAAGATCCCTTTAGATGATACCTTAAAATACAGCTCTAATGTTCGCACTAGATATGGTTTAAGTTACCTTAAAATACAGAGCTCTGATGTTTGCACTAGATATAGTTTGAGTTACCTTAAAATACAGAGCTCTGATGTTCGCACTAGGTATAGTTTGAGTTACCTTAAAATACAGAGCTCTGATGTTCGCACTAGATATGGTTTAAGTTACCTTAAAAACAGAGCTCTGATGTTCGCCGATTCACATTAGGACTGTTGCTTTTGATGTAAGCCATAGGAATCCAATAAAAACTCAATCAGCGAGTTATCATCCCTTACCTATCATTATTTTAATCTCTTTCAATTCTACTTGCAAAAATGTCTGAAAATCAGTTCACGGCTCACCTTCCGCGGATTCAGTACTAAATGGTTCAACAATAATTGTTTAAAAATAAAAAAAATTGATTAAAAACATTAAAACACATTAATATCTGTATATATATACATGTTAAAATTTTTGCTCATACAAGTACTTCAAAGGATTAGTTTCTATTTCGCAAATTTTCACATAAAACGGAAAATGCTGATCCTCATCATCTGCGAAAATTGAGGAACTACTGTTACTGTCTAGACAAAATATTTGCTCAAATTTCACTTTGTACATGTACATAGCGGTTGGTTCAAAGTGATAAGAATATTCACCCTTCTTCTGGATCCACATAATCCTGCTCTACAGCCTCTTTGTTTAGACTAAAAATGATATAGGCAAAGAGCTGTTGTAGGAGAGCTTTCGTTCTCGGGCTGTTGTAGGTACACTTTTCCCTCACAAAGTCTTCAATTTCTGGTTGAAGGTCACGAGTATAAGCGGCTTCCACGTCATCAAATGGTTCCTATTGAATAAAACAATTTCAAAGACTCGAACTATAACAAAAGGCTTCTGGGCTTTGGTGATAATTAGATAACTAGATACAACAAGCATTAGAAGGTTGTTTTGAACCATTCAACATTACTACTTAAATTAGACTATAGTTACCATAGCAACCTCTTGACACATCTGGTGTATGAAAGGGGAATAGTAGGAAAACAATTGCACTCAGTACTGCGTGTAAAATCTTGATTTGAACTGCTTCATCAGTCGCTGACAAAAGCGTACTTGGCTGTTAATTTTTAAGATTCTACATTATCCATGTATGTGTTGCGTAATTCTAGACATGCTGAGCAGATGTTTGCAAAACTTTAATGTTTATTTTATGTTTAAATTTATCTTTTAATGTGGTATTTAAAATAGCCACATCTAACAGAGGATCTTTTGCAGGCACAAAATGATTAAAAACCAACCTGATTGTTTTGCATGAGTGCATCAGTTTGACAGTACTTGACTAGCAACCAGACATCCACTGTGTGCCTAACTTTGATGCCTGCCGGCAAGCACGGAAGCGAAGAACCAACAGTGTTCTGCATGAAATCTGTGAGGGAAACCTCTTTGTCATATCTTGGCATTACTGACAGGTAGTTGATGGCAATTCCCAGAGCATTCAAATTGTTTGTTAAACTTTGAATGCTTTGGTTAGAAGCTGCATTTGCTGTGATGTCACGAATCTGATTGTCCAGCTTTTCCTAACGAAAAGATAAGAACTAAAACTCCCCAACCAAAGGAAGTTTGTGATGCCAGGTGTCCTTAGCTAATGTAGGACATTAAAATAAAGAATATTAGCCATAAAATTATGTTTCGTTTGAGAACATATTTACTAGTGTGACTGCAGGTAAATACATTCTCAAAAACAGGCAGGTAAATACATTCTCAAAAGCAGGCAAGTAAATACATTCTCAAAAACTGGCAGGTAAATACATTCTCAAAAGCAGGCAGGTAAATACATTCTCAAAAACTGATGAATATATGTTTCCCTAGATAATTCCTTTTGTGAGGCAGTTGCCTATATTTTTGTACATTCATGCATATATATATATGCATATACATTTATTTATATATATGCAGTACATGCATTTATATACGTTATACATATACAGCCATATCTTGGCATATGAGTGTCCCAACTTACAAAAGATTCGAAATATGAGGGAAAGTCCGAGCGCATGTTTGATTTGAGATACGAGCATGATGTATGATTCTGGATTTTTTTACATTATTTGGAATTTACATTATAGGAACCTCCACTGTATATACCTCTTTAACTGGTGCAGTTTGGTAGACACTAAAGACACTATTAGCAAGACACTATATAGACACTATTAGCAATCAAGTAAAACAAGACAGGAAATGGAAAATAACAGCTATAGAACCTTTTTACACTGGTGAATGCAGGTAGGTAAAAGCTGCTCCTTTACTAACTACCTACGGCTGTAACAACTGGATAAAATATCATACATGAGTAATAGCAGAAAAAATAACGTATATTAGTCATATTGAAAGTCTTTTTCTCTGAAACGCTTGATCTAATGGGAAATGTTCAAGTTATTAAAAAAGTTGACTTGTGTTCAGCTAAAATCCTTCTTCAGTTCACAGCTGAAAAAAATCAGCAAACACCCATTAGTTTTTCAGGGTGTATACCTCTTTAAATGATGATTATCAGTAGCCGGCCATTTGTGTTTTTGATTGAGTTGAGAGCTGAGTTGGTCTTTTCTTTTTGGTTCTGTACTAGTTCAGGGTGTGAAACCGACCTCGTAATCCGAGCGCAAATTGTTGGCTGCGAGAGTTCCTTCTGACCCAGGGCTCTGGTGTCTCTTGCCATTACATTTGTCCTCCAATAAAGCTTGTAGGGATCTCTAAGAAGCATCCGGAAAAAATGGTTAGTTAGGCCAAAATCAAAGTTGCCGAGCACCATACTCCTAACGTCGAAGTTCCTGCTGTGCAAGCTCTGTGCAGCAGAAACTTTGACAATCCTTTGTGGTCCGTGCTCATCCTGTGGTTGCGGGTCAAGTCAGTTATTGCTTTAATCAACTCATGCCAGCTTCAACCATCATCCATCAACCACCAGGTCCTTCTTTCTTGTTGCGCCATGTACAGATGACTAGATGACTACACGCCAATAGCATTGATGGTAGGTCAGTTGAGGCAACCGGCTTTAGGGCAGCCATCTACTATGTTGATTGATGAACTGAACACAAGACGTCTTTTGTTTTCAGTGCTGGTTGACTCCTTACTCCTCTAAAACTCTGACCCGCCTCACTGCCTTCGCCTTGAGGCATGATATTGAGTGCACTTGGTTATCCTCATGGCTAAAGGAATGACTGCCTCTTTTTCTTGTCTACATGATAAATAGCATCATGGCATCTGCCACCTCCATGTGTCCCTCACTGCCACATAAATTCAGTTCATGACATGTGTTGCCACATGTGAGGTCACACAAAGATGACAAAGTTTTGGAGCACATGTTGCCGCACTGCAGGTATCAGGCTTATCATCCAAAGCTGACTGCACACAATCTCACATATCCTAAGGAATTAACCACTCAAAACAATGACCTTTTTCCTACTAGCTTATGCCTCCAGAATCCTGATAAGCCGTAGCCTAGCTGTCATGGTAGCAGCCGATATTGTAATACCCTTCACTAATATCGATATCAGTGATAACAATAAGTGATATCGGTGGACTCGTGGCAGTAATGTCACCAGACTTGCTGGTCACTTTATCTCTCCATATTTGGCTAGGTTGTTTTTCAGCTAACATCTAACGACTGGTGGTCGATTGTTTGTGCTTCTGATCAAGTCGAGAGTTGACTTGGGCTGGTTCTTCTAGACTTCTAGCTGGTTCTCTGTTAGTTTGGGGAGGCTGAGCTAGCCTCGTAGTCTAAGCATGATCAGTCGGCCATTAAGGCTCTTTACAACTTGTGTCCTAGTGTTTCCTGCCTTTACAATATGAGGGTCAAAAAATTTCTGCATTACTTATTTCATGCCAAATTTTCAAACTTTGAATTTTCATCCTTTTTAAATCTTTATCATTCTGTTAGTCGGTGCATTAACTAAAAATTTTAAATACAAAATCTATCTTTTCCTAGCATATACTGGCAAACATGAATTTTCTGAAGCACAGTTATCATCAAAGCTTACATAAGTCTTTTGAATGGAATACTTATGGATTACCAACAAACAGGGATTAATAAAGTGTTAAGTTGATAAAATTTATGATGACCAGAACCAGATTTTTTGGGCTCAGAAGAAGGCTCGATACTCATTTAAAAGAGCTAATACTAATTTAATTTTGACTTGCTTGGTGTTTATAACGTGGTGGTACATTCAACAGCTGCCAAAAACTAGTCTTTATTGTTGACCACTTTGGAGTGCGTAAATAAATATATTACTATAAATAAATATGATTTTTGGTCTTACAGTTTGTCGAGCAGTTTAAGATATCGATACCATTTTGAAAGCAATTTTGGCAGTGATACAGGATCAAACAGGCCGGAAAAACAGTACATGGAAACAACCCTAACAGAATCAGGTAAAAGGCCAATTTGTCATTAATCTCATCACTCTACCAAGACTCAGTGCGTTGAGGTTTTGAAGTGGTATTTTGGTATCCTACCTGAATGCCCATTGGTGTAGAATAAATAGCCGCAGTAACCAGCAATAACTAGAATTACTTACATTTATTCAAAAAGACTTGTCTTATCATGTAAACAGTCAATTTCTAGTACATATTAAGTTTATTATTGTGAATGGCCTAGATATCATGAAATCAAGCGCTAAGCCTGGCAACTTTATTTTCTGCATACTTCAACTCTCTTTGGCCTCGTCAGCAACTACAAACTCACAGTTAGTTATGACAGACATAACTTTACTTTATTAAACCAAGGATAACACAAACGTTATGCAAGCTTCATACCGCGCTAACTTTTAAATATTTAAATTAAATTCTAAATCAGATTTGTTTGCCTTGTTCTTGTATTGCTGATACAATGTAGTATAATTTTTCTTTTAAGCAGAGGTTATTATTGCGTATATATTATTAACACTAGTGTGCTGTGAGAGATCGCCATATGTGTTAATAAAACACAGGGATTAACTATCTGCATAATTACTTCAAAATGCAAAAATATGGTTTATTAGTGTAGGCGGTAAGGTGTTGCATTTTCAGTTTCTATGTTGCAAGTTCAAATCATTTCTGATGTAACCTTTTGTCCAAACCTCTAGTTTCAGCTATGGACAGAAGTGGCTTTTATTCAAGTAAGGAGTTTTATGCACAATGTTGTAAATACTTCCCCGCAAAAGAGTTTTTTGCTCGATTTAATAGTTGGTACTGCTCAAAAATCAATTTTCAGACAGTGTCACTTTTTGTGTCTTTTAAACCACTTCTAAAACCAACATTGAAACAAGGTGCTCTTAAACTTTCAAACTTGTGTAGTAGTGATACAATATTGAATATAATAACATACAGCGTTCCATTATAGTTTTACTATCATTATTGGTGACCATCTGAGAAACCAGTTTCTACAATGATAAACCAAAATGGTAGGTATCAGCTGGCTCATAGTTGGGTCAATCATTATTAATAGCCCAATGACGTATAGCCAAGCCAGAGCTTATCAAAGTCAGCCTAGCAAGAAGACTGAGCCCGCAAGTATAGCCGGGGCCTAACTATCACTGTTGATATAAAAGGACAGACATTCACATTGCTGGCAAAAAGCGTCTCCTTGCTTCTCAAATGCTTATGCCTGTCTGTACATCAATAGTGTACTATATTTATTCAAATACATACATGTATAACTGTTGAACATCAACCACTAGCTATTTCTTGAGCAGCAGTGTGTCTAAATAAAACGTTATGCTGACTTCCTTAACACCAATTATCATGCTGTTGGTATAATTTGATGTTGCCATGAATATTAGTTGGAAGTTATTGTATATTCAATGACTACAACAGCCTCGAATAAAAAGACTGACAAAACACCATGTTTCTAGTTGTGTTGGATAATCTGCCGCGTGGCAATAAGGACAATATTTAGCTTATATGCACATTATTCCATAAACAATTTCTCTTGTTTACAAAAGATGACAATTGTGGAAAAGAAATTTTCTAAAAATGTATAGATTTAGCTGCCACTCCTCAAAGGCTTAAAACAAGCTTGTAACAAAGCTGTTGTTTTAGGCTATCATCTAAATTAGCTGTTGTTTCAGGCTATCATCTAAATTAGCTGTTGTTTCAGGCTATCATCTAAATTAGCTGTTGTTTCAGGCTATCATCTAAATTAGCTGTTGTTTCAGGCTATCATCTAAATTAGCTGTTGTTTCAGGCTATCATCTAAATTAGCTGTTGTTTCAGGCTATCATCTAAGTTAGCTGTGGTGCAAAGCTACGGATGGAAAATTGAAAGCCATGAAAAACAAATTATGAATTCATAGAAACTCATCACATTATTTTATCACAAAAAGGTCAAAGTTGCTTAGTTTATTGAAGGCAAACAAAATTTAAAAATATTTGTCATTTTTTAATGATTGTGTACAAAGATTATGACACACCCGTATATTGGACATAGAGCCTGGCAACATTTTGCATACTTAGATGCAAGAGTACAACAGTTGACCACTTCATACTCATATGAAGTTTCAAGGTAGCATTCAGATACTGCAAACATATGAATGTAGCTTAGAAGTGATCCGACCTGAGAACTCTGTATTTTTAGACTGCATATTTTAAGACAGCATATTCTAGCTCAGGCAATGCCAAGCATTCCACCAGTAAGTTTATATCTAACCCAGGCAGCGCCAAGCATTCCACCAGTTAGTCTATATTAAAAGCCATGTCTGTCAATTAAAAGCCACGGTTGCAGGTTGAAAAAAGGTCGCATCGTATGGAATTCGAACTAACCAAAAGTTGTGAATTTGCTGCTTTTAACCTAGCAGCCCAGTACACTATCACTTGCCGTAATTGTTCACATAATAGTATTCTAACTAGTTGTGCACATAATTATTCTCTTTGATTTATAACATATGACGATCTCTCACGGCACACCATACTGCAAGGGAACTAAAGATTAATAAAAAATCAGGATTTTTATTTTTGCGCAACATTAAAAAAGTGTGAAAAAATGTGTAGGTTCAGCAATGCATTGTGGGTGATAAAGTTGTATTGTGTTACTCACTTTAGCTTACACTAGTTATAGTTCAAATCATTTTAAAATACAGCTCTCTGGTTAGTCGAATAACTCTAGAGCTGTCTCTTTTGATCTGATAAGCCAAAACAATCCAATAAAAACTCAATCTGAGAGTTATCTTACCTTAATTTTTATTTTTTTATTTTCTCCTTTTACCTGCACATTTGTTTTTACTTCTAAAGCTGGAAAGCATTTCAAATGCCCAGACAAAAAGTTAATCAAATTTTACATTATGTGTAAAAAAAAGTTGTATGTTGTGGTTGCGCTGTATTGTTGTAGATACAGTCCAAAGATTTGCTTTAAAGTGCTAAGGATAGTTACCTTCTGTCTAAATTCACAGAATCCATATACAACTAATATGACCGCAAATAATTAATTTGCAGTGGCAGTGGATGACTAATACGCAGTGACTGCATATGACTAGCACACAGTGACAGTGAATGACTAACACACAGTGATAGTGAATGACTAATATGCAGTGACAGGGAATGAATAACACATGGTGACAGGTGATCACTAATAAGTTGGGACAATGGACAAATAATACGCAGTAACAGTAGATGACTAATATGTCACAGAAGTTGGCGACTAAAACTGTGTAATGCTGAATGGTTACTATGTAATGACAATAGATAACTTATAAATTGTGAAAGCAGATGTTGTAACAGCAGATGACTTGCAAAGGCAGTGTAAAAGTAATAAACTGTGACAGTGAACGACTAATATGCAGTGACAGTGAACGACTAACATGCAGTGACAGTGAATGACTAATACACAGTGACAGTGAACAGCTAATATGCAGTGACAGCAAAAGACTTACATACCAATGTCTTACGGAGTACATTTTGTTACAGCTAGCGCCATGTTAACATAGAAATTATTGTGATTATATTGTTTAGAAACATAAAACATGTTGCAGCTTATTTTACTATCATTTTCTAACTGAAAGTAACTGAGAAAATACTCAGTTATTCTCAAGGTAATCGGTGGGTAAACGCTTCATATTTGTGATATGGTATATCCATGTTTTGTAGGTAACAAGTTTTAGCTACTTATACAACTGATTATCACACCTTTTAAATCGCATTTACTTTTAATAATTGCAAAATAGATTACTTTAATTTTGAAAACTGTCAATCTAATTTTAAAACATTGAGGTTCTGAGGTCTACTGAGCAAACCAAATTGTTTCCTATTTTAAAAATAGTAAGTGTTTTAATTATAAACACTTATATTAAATAATAAATATGTTAAACAAACTAAATCAAAACATGGAAACATAACTGAAGTATTGATGATCTAAAATATTAACCGATACGTAAAATAATAGCGAGCATATATACTAAGCGTATTATCAATATTCATATTAACATACAGTTGGTATGTTATACATAGTTTTAACATACTGTATGTTGAAATTTTAAAAAATGGCATTCCAGAGATAATGTCAGTGCTGTTTTTAAGTCATTTTAGCTGTGGTCTTAAATAAAAAATAAACTCTTTGCAGCTCATATTTTTGCTGCTTTTCTTACCTCTATTTTTGTGCAAAACCAATAGTCATCATGTTACTGATTAAAGTCTTTTTCATGACATTACCTTTGTGCCTTAAGTACATGGATGAAGATGAATACTGTGAATTTATCGCAAGAGACAACGATGTCACTCTAACACGCAGACAATTCTCTTACAGACTGGCGAGTGCTGTACTGTTTAGTTTCATTATTGTTTGGCATTATCACAGCCAACTTCTAGATATGTTCCTCAGTGAGTGACAAAATCTTTAAATGAGCTATTCTGCAAAGATGACTGCATAACATTGTTTTAGCGTTCAACAGACCAGTTTAAATTAAAAATATTTTTGCTAGTTTTTCAGAATTGTCGATGTATTACCAACACATGCATGTCTCTTTGACCAGGTTAAATTTAAAAATTCTATTTTCAGTTTGTCAGAAAAGTTCAAGTATTAACAACACAAGCATATTTGCTTAATACTGTCTCAAATTTTACAATAAACTTTATGTTTATGTACGATGGAGTTTTTATTGATCTGAACTAATCATAGTAAATCACTTCTAAAAAATGAGAAAGCCTTGCATTCTCTTTAAATGCTAATATATATAGAATCAATTATTTTATAAAATTGTTAGCAGTATAACATTGTATCTTTATCAACATGAAAGGGAAAAAGAACCAATTTACAACAAAGGCTAACTTTATTATATCAACTGTAACAGAAAATATTTAATTTAAAGCTTCATAATCCTGCACCTTTAGTGGTGCCGCTGCTCGGGGCAAGAAGCTACACTGCAGAATAAACGCTCCATGCGCCCAATCTGGTGGTGAGATCATTACTGTCCTAAATGGTGCATTTGCACCTCATTCTTGGAGAGCAAAGGAATTAAAAGTAAAGGCGTAAAACATGTTACCTGAGGTCAAATATGTTCCACCTTGATTGAGCCTCATGCCCCACTAATTGATAAGCACTTTTAGTTACTTGTAGTTGTCTGTCAACCATATGAAAAGTGTCAGCAAGGGCAATCTTAAAAATAGTATTTATATTTTGGCAATCAAGACCTCTGCACAACCTTCAAGCAGTGAAATGACAATCTAATATAATGTTTGTAAGTACTTACGTTTTGTTCGGCAAACTTTCATGTTTGCCAAACTTACAAAGCCCAAGCATTGTTAACTGTCACAATAGATTGAAAAAAAATGCACAACAAACTGTTTGTAACGGAAATAGATTCTTTTTTGTAATTATTGAGAGTCGGTGAGTCTGATTGCCAAGTTATATTGTATTTAGCTTGACTTCTAAAAATAAATCTAATAAAATGTTAAAATTTAATTCGGGTTCTCTCAGATAGTCATTGGTGACACTAACATTCAGGAAAAGGCAAGTATTATCAGATCTGCAATGTTGCGGCAATGCCATACTGGTTTGTTTACATCATGAGATTTAAAGCCTAAATAACATCTTTAGAAATCAAGATGTTAGTCTCCATGAAAAAACCAAAATTCATTAGCTTGCTGAACTACTGAGTTCACTATCCTGGTTCGTAACCCTTTCCATAACGCCAGGTGCTGGTGAATAATATACCTGCTACACAAAAAGTGCTACTACAGATTAATATTGTTACACACTATTAATACTAATAATATTATACCTGCTACACAAGACTCATTATTACAGGTTAATATTGTTACATACTATTAATAATAATATTATACCTGCTACACAAGACTCATTATTACAGGTTAATATTGTTACATACTATTAATACTATTAATATACCTGATATACAAGACTTGCTACTACAGGTTAATATTGTTACATACTATTAATACTAATAATATACCTGCTAAACAAGACTTGCTACTACAGGTTAATATTGTTACATACTATTAATACTAATAACATACCTGCTACACAAGACTTGCTACTATAGGTTAATATTGTTACATGCTATTTCAAAATGTCTTTAAAAAATAAATACATCAGTGTGGAATAGAACTTCAAGAAGCATCTAGATATTGCACTCATACGAGTGTAGATAGGAAGTTGTCTGAACTGAGAATTCTGTATTTTTAGACTGCTTATCCTATGCGCTAGCAATGTAAACAGGCAAACACTTTATTGTTCATACTTTAGACAATGGCTATTCATAATAACAAAAATATGAAAATCAAATATATTAAAAAAATATGATCAACACGCGAACACAAACTATATGAAACGTTTTCTGATAGATCGATAAGATGTGATGTGGTACGAATTTTGTGTTGATAAATCGAATCACACAACTTGATTGTATAGAAGCATTCTTTGACAGCATTTTATGAATATTTTTTTAGCAGCTAAGTTGAAAAGTTAGTTCATTTCTACGGCAGTAGTAAACCTTTTCCAAATGCATTTCCAGATTTTGGCAGCATGCGATACCCTCACAACATCTGGCAGCACAGGGAGCATTTTTATTTGTTCCTCGTGTCCATTTTCGTCATACTTCATAATGAACAACTCGAGGGCAGAGTGAAGCCTGTCAACAATCAAGTGCTAAATTAAGAAATGAATTTCTAAGCATAAGATAGCATGATGCGTAATAAGTGTGTGTGCAGTTCAAACACACGGGCCAGTGGCTGAGCGGTGCCTGAGCGGTGCAGTGGTTATTACTTGGATCCACCGAACAGAGTGTCCGATTTGAATTCCTGTACAATACAATTCTTTTTCCCACTGGTCTAAACAAGACAGACACCGCTCTTATTTTGGTAAAGATTGCGAAGAAGCTGAGAAGACAGAGGAGAGTCAAGCTAGTATGTAAATACATCATAGTAAAGAGAATACAGTGACAAGAGATCAATATGTTTGTTTTGCTCTGTCAGTGCTTCTAAAGAAACACACAAATTAAGATCCCTTTAGATGATACCTTAAAATACAGCTCTAATGTTCGCACTAGATATGGTTTGAGTTACCTTAAAATACAGAGCTCTGATGTTCGCACTAGATATGGCTTAAGTTACCTTAAAAACAGAGCTCTGATGTTTGCCGATTCACATTAGGACTGTTGCTTTTTATGTAAGCCATAGGAATCCAATAAAAACTCAATCAGCGAGTTATCATCCCTTACCTATCATTATTTTAATCTCTTTCAACTCTACTTGCAAAAATGTCTGAAAATCAGTTCACGGCTCACCTTCCGCGCTTCAGTACTAAATGGTTCAACAATAATTGTTTAAAAATAAAAAAAATTGATTAAAAACATTAAAACACATTAATATCTGTATATATATACATGTTAAAATTTTTGCTCGTACAAGTACTTCAAAGGATTAGTTTCTATTTCGCAAATTTTCACATAAAACGGAAGATGCTGATCCTCATCAACTGCGAAAATTGAGGAACTACTGTTACTGTCTAGACAGAATATTTGCTCAAATTTCACTTTGTACATGTACATAGCGCTTGGTTCAAAGTGATAAGAATATTCACCCTTCTTCTGGATCCACATAATCCTGCTCTACAGCCTCTTTGTTTAGACTAAAAATGATATAGGCAAAGAGCTGTTGTAGGAGAGCTTTCGTTCTCGGGCTGTTGTAGGTACACTTTTCCCTCACAAAGTCTTCAATTTCTGGTTGAAGGTCACGAGTATAAGCGGCTTCCACGTCATCAAATGGTTCCTATTGAATAAAACAATTTCAAAGACTCGAACTATAACAAAAGGCTTCTGGGCTTTGGTGATAATTAGATAACTAGATACAACAAGCATTAGAAGGTTGTTTTGAACCATTCAACATTACTACTTAAATTAGACTATAGTTACCATAGCAACCTCTTGACACATCTGGTGTATGAAAGGGGAATAGTAGGAAAACAATTGCACTCAGTACTGCGTGTAAAATCTTGATTTGAACTGCTTCATCAGTCGCTGACAAAAGCGTACTTGGCTGTTAATTTTTAAGATTCTACATTATCCATGTATGTGTTGCGTAATTCTAGACATGCTGAGCAGATGTTTGCAAAACTTTAATGTTTATTTTATGTTTAAATTTATCTTTTAATGTGGTATTTAAAATAGCCACATCTAACAGAGGATCTTTTGCAGGCACAAAATGATTAAAAACCAACCTGATTGTTTTGCATGAGTGCATCAGTTTGACAGTACTTGACTAGCAACCAGACATCCACTGTGTGCCTAACTTTGATGCCTGCCGGCAAGCACGGAAGCGAAGAACCAACAGTGTTCTGCATGAAATCTGTGAGGGAAACCTCTTTGTCATATCTTGGCATTACTGACAGGTAGTTGATGGCAATTCCCAGAGCATTCAAATTGTTTGTTAAACTTTGAATGCTTTGGTTAGAAGCTGCATTTGCTGTGATGTCACGAATCTGATTGTCCAGCTTTTCCTAACGAAAAGATAAGAACTAAAACTCCCCAACCGAAAGAAGTTTGTGATGCCAGGTATCCTTAGCTAAGGTAGGACATTAAAATAAAGTAAATTAGCCGTAAAATTATGTTTCGTTTGAGAACATATTTACTAGTGTGACTGCAGGTAAATACATTCTCAAAAGCAGGCAAGTAAATACATTCTCAAAAACTGGCAGGTAAATACATTCTCAAAAGCAGGCAGGTAAATACATTCTCAAAAACTGATGAATATATGTTTCCCTAGATAATTCCTTTTGTGAGGCAGTTGCCTATATTTTTGTACATTCATGCATATATATATATGCATATACATTTATCTATATATATATGCAGTACATGCATTTATTTATGTTATACATATACAGCCATATCTCGACATACGAGTGTCCCAACTTACAAAAAATTCGAGATATGAGGGGAAGTCCGAGCGCATGTTTGATTTGAGATACGAGCATGAAGTATAGTTGTTGATTTTTTACATTATTTGGAATTTATTCAGAAGATGATGTTATATGAGCCTCAACTGTATATACCTCTTCAACTGGTGCAGTTTGGTAGACACTAAAGACACTATTAACAAGACACTATATTGACACTATTAGCAATCAAGTAAAACAAGACAGGAAACGGAAAAGAACAGCTATAGAACCTTTTTAAACTGGTGAATGCAGGTAGGTAAAAGCTGCTCCTTTACTAACTACCTTCAACTGTAACAACTGGATAAAGTATCATACATGAGTAATAGCAGAAAAAATAACGTAAATTAGTCATATTGAAAGTCTTTTTCTCTGAACTGCTTGATCTAATGGGAAATGTTCAAGTTATTAAAAAAGTTGACTTGTGTTCAGCTAAAATCCTACTTCAGTTCACAGCTGAAAAAAATCAGCAAACACCCATTAGTTTTTCAGGGTGTTGTGTTCAATATTACTCATAAGATAAAAGGTACACGTAATATAAAGTTTTCACAATATTACTACCTTAACACCCATTGGTCCAAATTCATAATGAATAGGTTTAAAATATTTGGACTTCATAAACTGTCAAACAATGCAGATGTGCCTTTTTCCCTCACCTGTGCTGGTTTGAGTACTTCAATCTGATTTCGAAGACTGAAGTCTTCCTGAAACATGTAGCAAGACAGTTCGCTATCTTTAAATACAATTCTACTTCTGGTGCCAACAAATTTTACTTTCACTTCGTGTTCAGCTCCATCCCAGTCATAAAGGAGATCATTGGTTGTAGCTGAGGAGAACTCAGTATAGGCTGTGATGATGCTAAAGATTTCATCTCTGCTTGTCAGACTCACCAACCGAGAAGGAGTGACATCAGAAAGACTAACTGGCTCTCTACAAAGATTAACTTGTATTGGAAATTGTTGTACTATTGACAATCTGGCATTACTCAAAGCTACCTGCTATATTCCCTGAGGAAATTTCTACCTGTGGTTCACAAATAAAAACTACCATACTTTTCGCACTATTAGCCGCTACTTTTTTCTGATGATTTGAACCATGCAGCTTATATAACGGTGCGGCTAATCTGTGGCTTTTTTTTCACCGCTAGGGCGCATTAACAAGAATCTCCGGTTAGTGCGCCTCTAGCGGTGAAAGACAATACGAAACAATGCCTAACAGTACTGTTCCGTTAGGCACTAGGTTAAAAAGCGTCAGGTAATACGAAACAGTGCCGTTTTAAATGGCGAAGTTGCTGCCGCATTAAAAAGCGCCGTCCTGAGTTCTGCGGCCTATACAAAGGTGTGGCCTATTATTGTTTTATTGTGGATTTTTGGAAAATAAAGCAGATGCTGCTTATATAAGGGTGCGGTTTATAGCCCGAAAAGTACGGTAGACGGTTTTTTATTTGTGTGTGCTATAAGTTTAATTAGGTTTATGTCATATATACATACATTTATAGCATTTTGGAGAAGTCTGCCAGTGTACTAAACAAAACATATTTTACTTTTCTTCTAGTGCCCTGGCAGTCTTGAGCACCATTAAAGATTGGCAAGTGTAATACGTGTGTACACAAATATTCCAAAGTATAGCAAAGTTAATTCCTAACGCTAGCAAAAGCTGCAAGCGTGTGCATTTTATCGCTATAACTTGAAACATGACAGACAAACCAACAAGCAATCACTTAGATTTATATGTATATACATGAACTATTATTGGTTGCAGTCAGTCGATTCACTTTTTCTATCACAAGACACAAAAAATAAATATTATTTTGAGGCTTTGAAAGTCTGAGGGGGGCCAATATGACAGACCAACTCAGCTGGCTAGAATATCGGTCTAATAAACTGAATGCCATGAGGTGAAATCCCAACTCGGCAAAAATAATTGCCTCATTAATTGCACATACAGAATTTCGCGGTTTCAGGAAAGTTGGCAAATTTACAACAACTGCTATCGTAACATGGAAATAAACCAATGACATCCATGCTACATTTTATTATTTCTGACAATTTAGTATTAATTCAAAAGTCATATTATAATTATAAAATCTGTGAGACCTCCTAAACAAATCACAAATAGAGCTGATTTACGAAACGTACAGAGAAGATTAGTCGTGCATATAAAGTGCGCTGACAACTGTGGCAGTTTCAATATTTCACCTGCCCACAAAGATATGCACTAGACTACACCTCTGTGGCAAACATGGAAACAGCGCACTTTTAGTAGTGAAGCATGTTTGGAAAGTTTTTATATTCACTAGCATTTTTGGCACATTTTCAAACTTTACCAATATCTATTGGAAACAAATTTAATAACAGCTTTACTAACGACCATGACACATAAACTGCGAGAAACTTTGTACCAAGACACGGTCACATCCAGTTTAGATTATTTCACTCGAGGCTGCTAGTGCTAGCATCTACTCTGAATGCTGTGATAACGAAATTGCAAGATAGTGAATCGGAAAATCGGAAATGGTTTGCATTTACCGGGTGGTAATTGGTGTAATCCACAGTCAAACATGGATAACTCGAACTTCACGGGACCGAGCGAAAGTGTTCGAATTATCAGAGTGTTCAAGTTATTAGAGCACTGTCACAAGTCCATGTATTTATTTATTTATTAATAGATACATGAACATATACAAACTATAATATAAATCAAAAGCACAAATGGCTAGTTTCAAATCAAATGCTTCTAATGTAAAGTTTAAAACGTTTTTAACAAAAAGTATAGAGATTTTTCTATTACTTGAGATTGGTTTGTTATTTGAAGTGATGTTATTGCCAGGAAGTTTTTTAGATTGACATTGGCAAAACTTGATCGTTGTTGAAATGCTCAAAAAAAAAGACATCTTTTTCTTTTGAGCGTTTTACCCACGATCAATTTTGCAGATTTTTCTTGAAGTTTATGCAAAGATTACCTCACTTTACCTTGCTTCCGAAGGGTGATCGCTAAGTGGATGTTTGGTATAAATTAAATTTCACCAAAACTTTAGAAAAGTCACTGACAAAAATATTTTGCCGATGGTGGTAATAACGGCGCTTATGAATTACGAAAAGTTGAGGTTTACCTCTATGGCTTGAAATAGTGATTTTCTAAAGCTATAACAACCGTTTCGGTAGCCGTTGGGCAAAAAACAGTTCGAGTAAACAGTGTTGAGTTTGAGTTATCTATAGCAATTTATCATTACGTGGGAACGGACCAAAGAAACCGTTCGAATTAACCATGTGTTTGAGCTATCCGTGGGCGAGTTATCCATGTTTGACTGTACTTCTTTACGCGAGCCACATTGACATCTAATTGCCCTGAATACATATTACTAACCTCTCATAACTGGCAGCTTGAACAACAGCATTGTGGGTTTCAACAAGAAACCTGACAAGTTTTAATGAATGAGACACCTGCTGGTTGTGTCGATCTACGAGAAATGTGGATAGTGGAGGGTCCTCACTCAACACTCCAGCAGCGTTGTTCCCTACAAGAGCAAGCTAGATGTCCTGGTTCTTGATTACGAACATTTTCAGCTTCAGCACAGTGGTGTTTGTATTTTATTTTGATGGTGTTTCAGTCTATAACTATGGGTTTTTACTAGGTGGTAAAACCTGCGTTAATAGCTGCCTTTTAGGTTATACGGACAGTGTGTCCAATACTACAGGCTATTAGCGAGTGGTAAGATCTGTACTAAAAACTGTGTTATACTTTATACTAATATCCATGAAGAAAAATCTACAAAGTGTCTTTTAGCGGCATTAATTACATACAGTTGGAAGAGGTGATAGCGGTATTCCAGGCCTTCACATAGCTCCTGACCATCTTCTCTAGCCGCTCTTCAGGAATGTTTAGCGTCTTTGTGTGTCTGACTATGAAGGAGCCGATTTTTATCTCTTTAGCCTGAGCTCTGGTGAAGCGACCGTGAAACTTGCTACTTAAGATCTTGATAAGATGAATGACTTCTGGCAGGCTATTAACAGCTACCAAGACATCACAGTTTGTCACTGTTGCTGTCAGGACAGGCAACTCCTAAAAGATTAAAAACAGAGGTCTCATCAGCAAACAATGCTATGATGAAGTTGACTATGCACTAATACCACATGAGAAACCAAATGATGCCTATAACCATAGATATAGTAAACCCTAGATATGCGAATAATCAAAACAAGTGAGGCCTATAATTAGCATGACGCAATGTCATGGTGATGTGCAAAGCGAATCAGCTGATCTATTAACTCATATTGACTTAGCACTAAAAACTGCTCAATTTTTCCATAGTTTGTGCATCTGAGACTGCACATTTTATTGAAAATATGTAAAACTTATATACAGTAATACTTCAACTTACGAGTGCCCTAACATACAAAAAACTTGAGATACGAGCCAGCTTTCAAGCAAGTTTTAGCACTAACATACGAGCCATGTTTGAGATACGAGCACATGAGTCAGTTGCCAAGTATGTCGGAGGTGTTTTATGAGAACAGCATCATTCTGTATTTTTCAACTGCTCAGATTATACTTTTGTACCATGTATTTTGTGCGCGATTTTCAGTGCTGAATTATGTGAATTAAAAGTACCGTGCGTAGACCGAAAGTTTGCCAGTAAAAGGATAGATAATGCAAAGAAAAAGCGAATGATAACAATTGATAGTAAACGGAAAATCATTGAAAAATATGCAAAATATGTATGCGTGATTGAGCTAGCTCAGCAATATGACAGAAATACATCCACAATCATCAAACACAAGGATTATATTCAAGGCATTTAGTTTGCAAAAGGACTAACCATAGCTTCTAAACAACGCAGCGATCTTCATGACCACTGATGGAGAGACTGCTCAGGCTTTAGATAAAAGACAAACAATTGGTCGGTGACGGCGTAACTGAAACGATGCTACGTAAAAAGGCCGGTGCTATCTATCAAGACTAAAAAATAGACATTCGGACAAGTTGGCTAGTGGTCGTGCATTGACCCTTGGTGACGACACCTGTGTTTGTCCTGATCGCAACATGTTGAAAGGGCGACAAAGGCAAACGACCTTAGATAGGTTTCTCTTAAAACGGCCAGCTGGTCGTGAGAGCGAAACAAAAGAAAAATTAGCTAACCAGCGAGAAACTGAAAACTATGAACGCCGAAGAAATTTTAATTACGTTAAGTTAAAGATTAAAGTTTGCTTTTAGGTTTGCTTTTAAGTTTGTCTTTTACGACTTGGATAAAATCCAAATTTATCAAAGTCAGCTGTTGTAATGAAGGATAACTTATCTCTCCCTCTCTGGCAAATGCTAGCGTTAGCTGCTATTGTATGTATTTAATTTTACATTTTAATTAATCACATTTCCTTGCATTATTTTTTGTTTGTTGCTTTTTGAAAGCATGTGGTAAGTTAGGAGGATAACCAACATGCTCTTTCTGTTACAATATATTGTTTTGAGTGTTTTATTTGCATTTTTAGAGTATGGAAACCAATCAATATATATTTAATTGTTCTATATATAAATAAATTGCAGCAACATGCGAGTAAATTGACATACGAGCTCAGTCTCTGAACGCATTAAGCTCGTAAGTCTAAGTATGACTGTAATGACTTTGGATGAGAAAGGCAAAAATCTTACACACATGGTAATGAAAAATACCAACGATTTAGAAGCTTCTATATCATTGAAAATACAAAGAGGGACCAAATAGAAATTAAACTAATAACAAACTAATGAGTCAAATGAGATTTAGAAGCAGTTACGCTGGACCACTGTATTAAACACCCATTAGACATGACTGAAAATAACTAGACGAGATATTTTTTGTCTAAGGTTGGTTGAACTAGATTCCTGCTTTGAAGCGGCATAGTGTATTCTGATTTTAGTATAGCGATTTACTATAGTTTTGAGCAGACTGTTGGCATGCACTGTACATGTAAAACCTTGATTGAGGTTATGTAATAAGACATATATGTGATTGTCTGTGATGTTACTTGTTTAAAAGCTCTCTGTGTGATACCATAGCTCTCCATGTGTGAACGTAGGCACTTTTCTGCAGCAATACATATTCGGCCTATCAATCTGGTCACCAATCCTCCTCTGTTTTTAACTGAGATTAGGGTTATGTCATCACTATTTCTACTTCCCACTACTTCTACATCGGTCAAGAACTTGATACACTCATCACATTTGAGTTAAAAAACAATCCTCATCACCGAACTCCTCATCTTCACCTTCCTCAGCTTTTGTCTCTTCTTTCTTTTTCTTTCTAGCCAGAGAATGTAGCAGGAGTTGGCCAGTTTTTTCAGCTCTGCTGACATCCAGATGAATACAGTTAACATTAGGACGTGGTGTGATATCTGCTTTTATGAACAGTGCTGGAATTGCAGATCTAAAGCACTGCACACCCGGGTTATTGTTATAGCCACCCTCAGATCGTATTGTGGAAAACAGAATCTCAATGTGATCCTGGTTGATCTTAAAGGTTAGGAAGTAGTTGATGTAAGGGTGGTTGCTGAAAAGATATTGAGCAATGCCATGTACACATTTGGTTGCTGACTGAAAACCAATGACGAAATGATGATGATTTTCCTATTATTTTCCACTAGCAGCTTCCAGCTTGGTGTCTTTAATTGGCATAGATAGCTTATGATATTGTTGAGAACTTCTTGTTTTGAGTTGAAGTTCTGTCTTGTTATGGGCAATTCAGGATATACCTGGGGTGTTGTGGTCTCTTCTGATGACGTTTCACTAAGAATTTGGTCTTATTGTTACGTTTATGACTGAAGAACTAGTATGACAAGCATGCTTCCACTACTAAACTTATTGCTCAATTGAAGGCTTTGATGCTGTGATGCACATCACTACGACGTAACGTCGTGAAAACAACAGCCAATTATAGGCCTCACTTTTGCTCCATAGTAATGATAGCTATTCACCAATCTAGGGTTTACTATATCTATGCCTATAACGATGTAAATCTTACAGCTTCTGATAACCCAAACGATTATTTGAAACTAGTTAGGATTTTCCCATTTACTGAAAATGTAACTAATATAGATACACTGTAGAAAAAGAGTTGGAGAAATTTGGGCTCACAGTCAAGAATAGTGAGATGATGTACACTATTCAAGCCATTAATTTTTAGAAAGTCCTACTGTGCAAACTAAACTTTCAAGAAATGTTTACAAACTTTTATGCATTGCCGTCAGAACGTAATTTACAACATTTTATTATAAACTAGTATTAGAGATTAATAGTTAAGTAACTTTATGCTACGATTACCGAAAACATTGTTTTACGAAAATCAATTATCTGAAACCGTTAGTTTCCATGAAAAGATTTACATTTTTGTATGGTGTTTTATGTCTAAAGTTGTTGCGATGTCTTTTAGTTTAAATTTGAAACTCTCCTTTGTGGGGGCACTTTTTTGTCTTTAATTTTAGGAAGTTTTTGCCATCGATAATCATATTTTGAATGATACAAATTTATTTATTACTGGATCTTACGTTGTTTTCAGAAGTGAGTTTCTGATTTGTATTATCTTCATATTACATTACAGTAATACTACAACTTACGAGTGCTCTAACGTACGAGAAACTTGAGATACGAGCCAGCTTTTAAGCAAGTTTTAGCACTAACATACGAGCCATGTTTGAGATACGAGCACGTGAGTCAGTTGCCAAGTATGCAGGATTGGAAAAACCAGTTTCTATGAAAAAACCGAAAAAAAACTATGTTTTTTAAGTCTAATTAACATCACTTATTATAGCTGCATGATTGAGTATTGAACATACATATGTGGAATCATCTGTTAAAGATAGTACTGTGGGAGTTTTATGGGAAAAAGACAGAAAACATATGGAAATTTCAGAATGAATCTTTAATCAAACATAATCGATGAAATACAGAGCAGAAATCTTATCACATAAAGTGAATATTTTACATACAGCTCGATGCATAAGTAGGAATTTTAATCCAGAGTGCAGAGTAGAATCCAGGTAGTGCAGAGCATAATGCAGATGCGTTGCTAGTGTTTGGAGCAGTGGCAGGTGACTCAAATTCTATCACCTGAATACTAGCATCACTGTCTAAATTGGTGTTTTCAGCTTGACATTTTGCTATGCGCGCTTTAAGCCTATCTGCGTGACCTTGCGTTACGACAGCACACATATTACATTTTGCCTTAAAGCCTTTACCTTTTGCAGTTCGAGTGAAAAACTGCCAAATGGAATCCTGTTTGCGAGGCATGTTGAAAGTTTGAGGCACAACTTTAACTTTTCAAAAGAAACAAAAAACTTGATAAACTGAATTCTAACAATCCAACTACTTTGGCGTGCGTCCAATAAAAGAAATATTAGTTTGCAAACTTGAAGCTTTTGTCCAAAAAGATTTTGTTTTAATTTTAATTTCTAATTATAAGTATTCCTTTCTCACTGGCCAGACTTGAGAAAGTATTCATTATTTATTAGAGACGATGATTGGATTAGTATATTTCACATGGTTTTATATTTCATCAATAAAGAGATCATCATATTACTTGATAAAACCAATTGAAAATGAAATTCACTAAGTCATTGTTGTGTTAGGATTTCATATAGTTCCAACTTGAGCTCTGCAATCAATTTACTGTGTCCTAAATAAACTTTCACAGCTGATAATTACATATAATTGCATTTCTACCGCACATGAACCACTAAAAGCTTAAAATATTATGTTTTTCACCAAAAATAATGAAAAAACTGACAAAACCATAAAAACCGGTTTTTTCACCTTGGTTTAAACCACACGGTTTAAACCATTAGTGTAAACCAAGCCAACCCTGCAAGTATGCCGGAGGTGCTTTATGAGAACAGCATCACTCTGTATTTTTCAACTGCTCAGGTTATACTTTTGTACCGTGTTTTTTGTGCGCGATTTTCAGTGCAGAATTATGTGAATTAAAAGTGCTGTGCGTAGACCGAAAGTTTGCATGTAAAATGAAAGATAATGCAAAGAAAAAGCAAATGATAACAATTGATAGTAAACGGAAAATCATTGAAAAATATGCGAAATGCGTATGCGTGATTGAGCTAGCTCAGCAATATGACAGAAATACATCCACAATTATCAAACAGAAAGATTATATTCAGGGCATTTAGTTCGCAAAAGGTCTAACCGTAGTTTCGAAACGGCGCAGCGATCTTCACGACCGCTGATGGAGAGACTGCCCAAGCATTGGATAAACAATTGGCCGATGACAGCGCAACTGAAACGATGCTATGTGAAAAAGCCGGTGTTATCTATCAAAACTGTAAAATAGACATTCGGACAAGTTGGCTAGTGGTCGTGCATTAACCCTTTGTGACGACACTTGTGTTCGTCCTAATCGCAACATGTTAAAAGGGCGACAAAGGCAAACGTCCTTAGATAGGTTTATCTTAAAACGGCTGGCTAGCCATGAAAGTGAAACAAAGGAAAAATTAACTAACCAGTGAGAAACTTCAAACTATGAACGCCAAAGAAAATTTAATTACGTTAAGTTAAAATTGAAAGTTTGCTTTCAGGTTTGCTTCTAAGTTTGTCTTTTAAGAATTTGGATGAAATCCAAATTTATCAAAGTCAACTGTTGTAATGAAGGATAACTTATATTTCTCTCCCTGGCAAATACTAGCGTTAACTGCTATTGTATGTATTTAATTTTACATTTTAATTAATCATATTTCCTTGCATTATTTTTTATTTGTTGCTTTTTGAAAGCATGTGGTAAGAGTTAGGACATTAACCCAACATGTTCTTTCTGTTACAATATCTTGCTTTGAGTGCTTTATTTGCATTTTTTTAGAGTATGGAAACCAATCAATATATATTTAATTGTTCTATATATAAATAAATTGCACCCACATGCAAGTAAATTGACATACGAGCTTAGTCTCGGAACGCATTAAGCTCGTAAGTTGAAGTATGACTGTATATTACTCTGTATTAATTTAGTCTAGCTTGTCCAATCTGATTTTCCATTATTTTAACACTTCCAGCAACAAAAAATAACGGCTAGCAATCATGAAATATGAACTAGACAGTTGCATTTTTTCAAAAACAAGCTTTTTTGTATTCGACCTCATCTGATTTGCACCATATAAGGCACCATAGCCTAGTCGTGCTGGTCATATTCTTTTGCTCAAAGGGTTCAAACGATATAATGTTAATTTGGACCAGATTAGATAGACCAAGTAATAGCAGAGCGAAAGCCCAAACAAAATACCGTGCTTTTGAGTGAAAAAATGTGGCACCATAGCACTTGACACAACAGATGATGTGGCAGTCAAAGGGTTAAGTATGTCAATCAGGTACGAGGCATGAATGCTAATATTCTCAGCCTATGCCACTAGGAACTGTGGTATTAAACAGAAAATTTTCACTACTCCCATGTCATAATTTGAGAGCTTTATAAAATTTATGTGAATACATGAGATTCTTGTAAAACAGCGATAAAAAAAGTTTAATTTAGAACATTTTGAAACAGTTAGAACACTACTGTAACAGTGAGTAGCAAAAATGATGTATGACTATTAATAGTAAATTCACCCAACTGGTAATTCCAGAATTTAGGGTGATTTTGGAATCCCTACCCGTACCCTTCAAAGGGTACCCGTGACAGGATATTGGAAACAGATCTGTTGTGGGATGGAAGTCATGCATTTAAGTCTATGCAATATATCTATTGTGGAATGGAAGTCACGCATTTAAGTCTATGCAATATATCTATTGTGGGATGGAAGTCATGCATTTAAGTCTATGCAATAGATCTATTGTGGAATGGAAGTCATGCATTTAGGTCTATGAAATATATCTATTGTGGAATGGAAGTCATGCATTTAAGTCTATGCAATATATCTATTGTGGAATGGAAGTCATGCATTTAGGTCTATGAAATATATCTATTGTGGAATGGAAGTCATGCATTTAAGTCTATGCAATATATCTATTGTGGGATGGAAGTCATGCATTTAAGTCTATGCAATAGATCTATTGTGGAATGGAAGTCATGCATTTAGGTCTATGAAATATATCTATTGTGGAATGGAAGTCATGCATTTAAGTCTATGCAATATATCTATTGTGGAATGGAAGTCATGCATTTAGGTCTATGAAATATATCTATTGTGGAATGGAAGTCATGCATTTAAGTCTATGCAATATATCTATTGTGGAATGAAAGTCATGCATTTAAGTCTATGCAATATATCTATTGTGGAATGGAAGTCATGCATTTAAGTCTATGCAATATATCTATTGTGGAATGGGAGGCCTGTTCTAGATGAAGCAAAACACCAAACTACACATGAACCATCACACAACATTATGAAAAGGTTAATTGGTACAACAGGATAATCTAAATTTTATGACCTTGAAGAACTCTGTAGCTACAAGTTTCTTACAGAAGTTGTTGCCAGTGGCTGCACATTTTTGCTTAGCCTTGAACACTTAGCCTTGTGTATTAGTGCACACCATATGTCTCATACACCAAATGCTTCTATTATTCTATGAGGTGTGGTAATTTATTTTGAATAATCTGTTAATTAGTGGTCAACGAGTAATGACACATTTGGTTTAGGCGATGTCCATCGCACCAACGTTAATAAAGTAATTTTTAAGTCAACACCTACATGTAGTATATCAAATCATGAAAAGTTGTAGAGTTGTCTCACCTTGCCAGAGATGTTTATGTTATTGAGCACTGACACTGCAGTCAATGGCTTTACGTACTCCCAAAGTCCGGCAGAAGCTAGAAGGTTGACTCTGTCAATTGGAACTTTCGTCGTGGAAACAATTTCTGCGAGCTCACGTGGTGACTTTGTGCCAATCCTTTGCTTCAGTGTTTGCAAGAGACGCTCCTGTGTAATTACTGATTTTAAACAAATGTGTTCAGCATAGAGCTAATAGAAGGAACCATAATCTGAGCAATGTTGCAGGAAAGTTTAATAAAACACACTATTGGAAGCTGCACCCTTACAATGCATGCAGATTAATTAAACATTATGAAGTCAACATTGGAGAACTACAACAAAATAATTTCAATCTATGATGCTAGAATCCACTTACCTGGTCTGAAAAGGTTGGGTTGATGTATTTGCGTTGAAACACTGCCTCCCAGTCTCGCCGGTCTTTTATAGTAGTTAAGATGCAGCCAGCAGGCTGCAGGTTGTCCCATAATGAAATACCTAGCCAAATCATTTAATAAATTATGAGCATATAATAATAAATATTCATCTGAAATTTAAAATCAGTTTACTAAAACTAAGCAATAGCTTGGTGAATGTTGTTAAGTCAGAGATACTTCAAATATTTTTTGGTTATGATAGATGTATTCTATTAATTTCAGTTATGATTGGTGAAATGTTGGTGCGCACAACAACCACACATTTACCCATAAATGTTTGCATATTAAATAAATAAAAATATCTTCACAGCCACAATCTCGGAAAAAATCTATGTTTGTCATAACAAGCAGTTGTCACAAGTAGTATCTGTACCTAATGTTCATGAATATTGGTGAACCTACATATTATAAATCTATTATAGACTGGTCCCTTTTCTAAAAGAACTATATTGAACATCAGTTCTAATTCTAAAAAGGACTTTCTAGATTCAGCGATTCACAGACTCGGTGATTATGTTCCCATCACCAAAAATGTTACCTTAATTATTTGGTTTATCCATGGTAACTACAATTACTGTGGTCAGGCCAACTAAAGAGATGCTCCATCATGTTCATGAAAAGACCAACTAAAGCAATAAGTTGGATATTGTAGATGTCTGCTTATCCACACGCCATGAACAACTTATATATGGCTAAAGAGCCTGCGAAGGTGAAGATATCCTGTCTCTAAAGATTGACATTAATTTTACAAAATAAGTAAATCATTTTTATTTTTATTGTTTTTTCTTGCAGTTTAATCTTACCGATAAAACATTTTATTCCATTAGTATTTTTGTAAAACTTTTTATGATTTTATCTACCATTTTATAGATTTCCTATATATTTTAATGGAAAAGCCAAGACCCTTCATGTAAGGAAAATTACAAACATTTTTGTTATACGTTGTCATAGAATTAGCATTCTGACAAGCAAAATATTTTTATGCTAAAGTCTATCTTATGTGGAGCACCACGGCTCAATGCTTGTCAGAAGATACGGTTATACTTCATGATGAGACATGATTTGGCAAAACAATTAGTCAGAAAAAACATTGTCATTAGTTCAAACATATCTCAAAAGAAAACTGCGGAAATTTTTTCTTGGTAACTTATGCTTTATGAAAACATTCTCACCCATTCTGTAATGTCTAGGTACATCATCATATTAGTTTGTTTTATTTTGCCACAGCCATGCCTAGATATCTTCACTTTTAAAAATTCAATGTAAGTATTGCTCAATTGCCTACATAAATGTATGTATAGAAGTAAAAATTACTGACAAATATAATGTCAAGTACGTACCTTCCCTCATTCGATTGATGACGTCGTGAAGGAGAAGGATGCAATTATCGATGTTTTCACCACAGCATTCAGAGATCTGCTGCAGGTCAATCTGTATGTGTGCTTCCAGAAAAGGGGCTACTTCCTCAAGGCAGCTGAGGGCCGGATTTATTATTAGCATCATCTAGTTGAACAAACATTATTGTCAAGAATTTAAGATCTTTAAAAACGAGCTCTTTTTTTGGCAATGTTTGACGATTCTTAAATACTATTATTTAATGAATTTGGTTGTTAAGCTTTGAATGGGAGAGTAACAGGATAACTACCGCTATCCAGCATAACAGAGTGGTAGAAAAAACCTTCAAGCATTTTCAACTGAAGAATTGATGAAACTTGAGGGAAAATGTAACAATTTATAACCACCTACACTTGACTGCCAACTATGAAGTAGATTAAACGAGAAAACTTCTAGCAAATTAGGTTTCAAGGTATTTACTAAAATTTATGTAATCAATTAACAATCAAGTTTGCCGACTTTAAAATTTTACAATTGCAAAATGACCTGCCTTTGAACAAGAACAGTAAGTCAAAACCATTGAGAGAGTCTAATATTGAAAATAATTCGGAGCCTTCACGGGTTCACTGGTAATAAGTGGGCAGACTGAACATTGATTATCAACTGCAAGGTAAACGCTACTTACGAATGATTCTACATACAAAATTTTAAAAATGCAAAACGTATTTTGGAAGAAATTATGCTTCCTCTTATGAAAATGATTAGTAAATACAGAAGACAAAAAGGCCCATTACATTTTTGCCTGTTACGTTAGCCTAAACACTTTGGCCTGGTTGTTAGGTTCGTGCCAATTGCTGCCTGTGAGCACGACCTACAATGTATCTCACTCAGTTTCTATAGCTAGTAGGAAGCAAGTGACAAGTTTTTTTTCATCCGTTGTATAATATGGAGTTATCATATATCGATGTGGAGTCCAATAAATGGGCCAACTAGGTGAATGCCTGGCATTGCCTGAGTAATAGAAAGTCTGCCAAAAAAAATTGTTTTTATTGAACATATTACAACAGTTACCATTCTGACCTTTAAACTTCATATTATGAAAATTTTATTTGTGCAAGTCAAATAATTTGAGAAAAAAACATACTTTAAGTGTTTTTAAATGAGAAATAATTGGCAAGTAATGGCTAAATAAAGTCTGTTTTGCAACAATTACAATGAAAAATGACTTGGTAATGATACAATACGAACTGAGTAAACAAAATAAAAATCCTGACTATTTTGAATTAATAATAGCAGTTAGTGCATAGAATTGTTTGTATAAAAAAGGTTACTGTTGCAGCGGAAGCTATTCATCAAATATTTTAATACTGGTACCTCTTGATACTGATAGAAACGTCAAAATGACACTGTCTTTGTCTGACCGAATGGAGAGAGACTGTTGAGGCAATTCCTACTTGAGATAATACAATTGTCAACGTGAAAAGTGTCTAGTCTTACGAAGATTTAGCGATCAAACCTTGGGAAAAACCGGAAATTGGAATGTAGCGGCACATTTGAAAATTACAAATTAAAAAACAGGTAATGGTAAAAATTAAGCGTTTAAAAAATTTCAAAAAAAATAACAAAAGGTAATGCCAATTAATAAAAATTGCACATTTGGCGTGCGCAATCGCAAAGAAGATATAGAGTATCTAGTAAGAATGACGACTAGACAAGAAGGGCTTAGCCTTGTGTTATTCACACTTGCGAGTGTGCATGACATGCGTGTGTTGCGAGTGTGCGAGACATGCGAGTTGAATGCTGCAAGATCGAATCCAGTATGAAAGTAATTTTTCGTTGCCAAAACTTTGTCGCTATAACTGCACAGACAAACGCTTAGAACATCTAAGTTTCTGGAGACTTGGAATGGATTGACTTGTAATTTATATAGTAAAATCGGTTACTATTTATGAAATTTTTCACTTATGAAATGGCTTCTTTACTTTTAACGAGCAGTTCTACTGCACATGTATACTGATGGCTACTGAAATTACAACAATATCTGTGCACGTTTGCTTTTAATATCCTAGTATGAAACAAAATAATGATAAAATAACATAACGATCTTGGTGATTTTTATTGACTTTAAAGATTAAGAGTTTTCGCTAAACGACTCAAACAGACAATCTCTGAATTTTATGAGGTCACTAGCTGTACTACCCGGCGTTGCCTGGGTAATAAAAAAGTCTTTGCACAGAAAATTGATTTGTATTTAACATATGAAAACAATTGCCATTCTAACTTTCTAGTTACATATCATGAGGAAAATGTTTTGTGCAGGTCAAATAAATTTAAAAAAAAAACCATTTATAAAAGGGTTTAAATGTAAATGTGAAATAACAAGCAAGTAATAGCTAAAGTAAGTCAGTTTTGCTACGATTACGATCAAAGATGATTCGGTAATGATACAATTAATTCAAACTGAAAAAGCAAAATAAAAATCCTGAATATGTTGATCTAGTATTAACACCTCGTGCATAGAAGCGTGTCTGTATAAAAAAGGTTACTGTTCTACCAGAAGCTGTTCATCAAAACTTTGAATACGACAATACCTCTTGATACCGGTACAAATGTAAAAATGAGCTATCGTACTGTCTTTGTCTGACCGAACGGAGAGAGGATGTTGAGGCTCTTCCTATGGAGATAATATAAGAGACTGCATGAGAAGAACTGGCCTTGACGCCAGATATAGTAGTTGAACATTACAAACAATATTTCTTAACAAGGGCATCGTAAGGTGTGGGCGCAAAGCTAAGATAATTAGCATGTGCATACGGTATACGATAACGTCTTCGATCAATTTACCATTGTAGCTCAGTAGTAGAGTGTCTGGATAAGAAACTTGCGGATGAATTCGTCGTGGGTTGAGTTCCATCAGAACGTGGAAATTTAATTTTAAGATTTTAATAGCTATAGCTGGACCGACACACATACGACCAACTTTGAGAAATATATATATATACAGTCAAACATGGATAACTCGAACTTCACGGGACCGAGCAAAAGTGTTCGAATTATCAGAGCGTTCAAGTTATCAGAGCACTGTCACAAGTCCATGCATTTACTTATGTATTAGTAGATACATGTACATATACAAACTATAATATAAATCAACAGCACAAATGGCTTGTTACAAATTAAATGCTTCTAATGTAAAGTTTAAAACGTTTTTATCAAAAACTATAGAGATTTTTCTATCACTTGAGATTGGTTTGTTGTTTGAGGTGATGTTATTGCCAGGACGTTTTTTTAGATTGACATTGGCAAAACTTGATCCTTGTTGAAATGCTCAAAAGAAAAGACATCTTTTTCTTTTGAGCGTTTTACCCACGATCAATTTTGCCAATTTTTCTTGAAGTTTATGCAACTTCAAGAAAAAGTTACCAAAGAAAAATCCCTTACTTTACCTGGGATTCGTTAAGAGCAACACTCCGAGGCAGTTCAATTAAAAGTTTTACGAGGTTTAACGGTACATTGTATATCACTCACGCTTTTTGAATGGATATTTATTGAATGTACACACGTATTCTGTGTTTAGGTCAAACGATGAATAGTTTTTTAGCTAAGACAACGTATACGGTTAATAAAAGCAATTTTTAAGACGTTTTAAACATTCAACATTCCGACGTTGATTCAACACGGAATCAACGTCGGAAAACTATTCGTCACGGGCTAGCCGGGTCATGCACTCAAGGATTTTCGCCACGCACGTACAAAACAACATGCTGTTTTTGTTTTGTATGTGCGTGGCGAAAATCCTTGCGCGCGTGACCCGGCTAGCCCGTGCTATTAATCGTATAGCGGTGTAAATCAAATTTGACCAAACCTTTAGAAAAGTCGTTGACAAAATTATTTTGCCGATGGTGGTAATAACAACGCTTATGAATTACGAAAAGATGAGGTTTACCTCTATGGCTTTGAATAAAGTGATTTTCTAAAGCGATAACAACCGTTTCGGTAGCCGTTGGGCAAAAAAAACAGTTCGAATTAACAGTGTTGAGTTCGAGTTATCTATAGCAATTTATCATTACGTGGGAACGGACCAAAGAAACCGTTCGAATTAACCATGTGTTCGAGCTATCCGTGGACGAGCTATCCATGTTTGACTGTATATAGTTATTTTTCTGCAAGCAACACTTGGTCAACAGCAAGGAGGTTGTCTCACAAATGTCCACACTGAGTTTAAAGAAACGATGCCTTCATTATTTCTGGACAGGTACTTTCTGCCATGCTATTTTTGGTTGTTTTTGGTCTTTTTTGGTTGAAATCTTTTAATCATGTAAAACAAAGTCAGCTTTCCATTTACAAAAATAATTGTTAAATATTATCAGTGGCAAACGTACTTTCAATGAGAGGCTAGTCAGAGTATCCATATCTGAACATATGGAGCCAAAAAAAATGTTGGCCAGAATTTTTTCATATTACCAGAACAGCAGAACTTCAAAAAAGAAACCCCACATATATAAATTTGCCACTTTATATGAAGGCTAGTAATACTGATTTATACCATCTTAATCATATTAGAAAGCTGGAACACAAGTAATAGTTTTAATAAGTTTTAGCAATGTGCGTATTTATGTAAGCTGTTAACGTTGAGGAGTTATGAAAACCAGAACAAAATTCTAAAATGGCAACAGAAAGACTGAAAAAACAAGAGATTGACGTTAATCAATACCTAACAAAGATGAGAACTATAGACAGTTTAAAACTACCTGCTGCTTGTTAACAAGTGCAGAGACGAACAGGGCTAGATGCGAGAAACATCGTAGCACAGCACACGACAATCCACTCAGTTCCCTCTCCCGATTTGATATGACAGTTCTGTTGGCAGCATGCCCAAGAATATGACCTGTTTTTGTCTCCACATCTTTGCTATAAACAGAAACCACACATTTTCTCCGATCTGTTCGCCTAAATAAGTCTTTTTAACGAAGTAGTGAAAAAACCTTTATATTTTGCTATTTTGTTGAAAATAACAATGCTAATAATGTAATATCAATATTAATACATATATATTCATACATCTGCGTGTAGATATATAAATAAATAGAGATGTATTTTTAGCCGAATGTGCTAGATGATTGACTTGATTGGCATCCCCAGAGCCTCATAAATGCGCATAAAAGGTTTAAGGTACATTACATTTGAAACTGATAAATCTAAATAAAATAAATTATATAAACAGCCGAGTTGCATAATTGCACTTGAAATAGTTTTTGTTTGGAAAAAAACTTGATTATTTTTTCCAATTGTATACCCAGTGCATATAGACAAATATTTAAATTTCACTTACTCGGTGAGCCGAGTATTGTTAGATGCAAGGACGTTATAGTTTGTTCCACCAATACGAGACTTGCATGCCTGACACTTATCTCCCCCTGGTACTGGCCTCCCACACTAAAACAGCGTGAGACAATTAATGTTGAAAAGCAAACACAAACTTACCCCCAAATGTAAAGCAAAATTGGAAGGAATATGTGGTAAGCACATATGAACTAACTCAAATCATTTTGTCTTACTTACTTCTCCAATAAGGTATATCTCTCCACAAGCACATCCTACAAGTACAAGAATTGGAGATAGTAGAAGAACAAAACACGATAAACTCGGAGAATGTTGTCAAAGCCAATCAATTATTTTCATTTGTCAGAGTCTTGTGCTGATAAAGAGACCAAATGAACTTGATATCTTACTGAAAGGCTTGAGAGCATCATGTTCATGCCGGACTATTGAGTGGTGCTGCTTTATCATCATTTCTATGATGTTGTCTTTCATGGTTGGAAAGAAGTGAGCCTGTAAAAAATCACTGTATTTGAACTTCTAGATTCATTTATGATGGTCCATGTAAATAACATTAACTGGTTGTAAATCAGAAAATATTAACCCTTTCAGGCCTGTTCCCAAATATTTCGGGATGAGTTCTGTTCTCTTGGGCCTGATTCCGAATGTTTCGGGATAAATTTTGAGTCGCTCTATTGCTTAGCCTTTTAGCTACATCGGTTTTATTAATTCACCAAACAAAATCTAAGAGCCTGGGCATCATTTTGATACTCAATATGTAATTGGACGATAGATTTTTGACTATGACTTTTGACAAATTACGCGATAGATTTAAACTGTTCCGAAAATTTGTTGATTGTTATTTTGGAAAAAGTTTATCTCGACGATGGCAAACTTCTCAAGTGAATTAGAGGTGGTAATCAGCTCAGGTGAAGAAAATAGCAACGAAAGTGATGTTAAGAAAAAAATGACAATTTTCTCATGGAAAAGGGTAAGTTTTTACATGGCACTGTATAGAATTAAACCAGACAAAAAAACGAAATTTTTGTGGTGAATTTCAAACAAACTATATTCTAACAGTGTAAGATTTGTATTTTTTATGCTACACATGATTATAACATTTTAATTCATTTTTTTGCAGGCATAGCGACATAATTTTCACCTTGTGATACTGACACTAATGGGTAGAGCGACTATTATGTCGCCACGCGAACGATTTTTTTATAAATCGCTTTTTGGTTATCTTTAGGCGTTTTTTTGTTTAATTATTTTAACAACAGTAATCTACAATAAATTGGTTTCTGTTAGCAACAAAAAATTTGGCCGTTTTGAGAAATAAAAACGATCATTTTTGCAATACTAAACGAATGAAAAATCCGAAATAAAAACGTATCAAAATAAAGTTGCGAATTTCGTTTATAGGTTGTTTCTGCTTTCTGAATGTTTTCTCAGAGTGCAACAACTTTATTTTATCGTCATGGCGTCCTCCAAAGGCAATAGGCAAAGGCAAGACTATAGAGGAACAAGAATAAGCATATGATGTATGGTAGTGTTGTGATGCTGTGTTGGTTAGAAGCTCGTAACACCTGTTCTGTTGCTTGGAAATAAGAAATCTTTTTTTGAATTGCTGCTGATAAAGCTTCCTATCAATCTAACATAGTCCAACAATGTCAGTACCAAAAATCTGCTTGTGAGCTGCTTTGAAACATAAACATTCAGTTTGATCAAAAATATTTTTCACGGAAGTACTAGAAATTGTGGTTACTAGAATTGGTAAAGGTACACAGATATTTATATCAAATTATAGCTTGGAATGTTTCCTTTAAGCTGCAAAAAACAAATCTAGATTATTTTAAAAAGTACTCCAGTTATACTAAATTGCGTGCAGCTCCATTTTAATTATGAGGCTACTAAAAAACTAATTAGGCTTGGGGGGCAGTCAACCGATAGCTAATTAGCACTGAATGGGTACTAATAAGTACCCATTCAGTATTTAATAGGTACACACAAGGAAAACAACTACATTGAGTTTGGTGACACAAAGTCGTAAAAGCTTAGCAAAGATTTCCAATACACGATGTCTAACGTTTCTTCAAACAATTTGATTTTGTAAATGAAAGAGAAGAGATTTATGAAAATTAAACATACATAGGAGTAAATGAGAAAATACATAAGTTGAATGAGATTCAATTTCATCTAGCCCAACTTTGAGTAGGTTATACATGTACCACTCATACCTATCACTGCCTCCACCTCTTATGCTTGTTTTTATTTGAAGAAAAAACACTTAGATTTTTACTTTATTGTTTAGTTTCTTGAATATATTTTGATGTTTTGCATCGAGTTTTAAGCATACATGTAGTTGTACATGTATATAGTGCATTTTATTTAATACTATACATGCTATATATATGCTACCCAAAGTAATCTATCATTAGTTTTTTAGTGGTGGTATGAATTACACAAAAACAATGCTTTCTTGTAAGAATATTTGCCATGGAGATGTCGCTTCACAATAAACAAACAACAGCTCGGAAAAGAGCAATAAACTTCGAACTGGCTGGCTATCACGGCTCATCTATCTTGGATAAATGACTACAAACTTCATACGATTTGTCAATCACAAACTGTTCAGAAGTTATGCTCATGAGTAATAGTAAAAACATTGTTTTTGTTTCTATGACATTTCTAGCTATGACACGGGCTCTTAAGCATCTCACACATTGCAAACTAGTAAATGACAACACTACTAACCTGAGCCTGTCCAGGCTGAGAAATGATCTCCTGAAGTGGATACAGATCATCAGATTTAGAGCAGCTAACCAAGCTTGTGAATAAGTGAATGACAAGCATCGACAGGTGAGTGCCTTTTGATTGATTGACAGCCATTTCAGGAGGCAAACCTTGGCCATCCAAGATTACATTTAGCATTTGCTAAAACACAAAAACTTAGTTGCTTACAATCTCTTCACAAACTAACAGTTTAAAAAACAATATGTCTGTCTAGGATAACAATTTTCAGGGAAAGTGAATGTGAGACTTGAATCATTGTTAAAAGATACCCTAAAATTGGGATAGTAAGATTTTTTAGTCCGACTTTTCACATTTTGTTAAACATGTCACTAAAACTGCACTCAAGCATGTTTGGTCACATATCAGTCACATTTAGTATAATGTAAATAAAAGAATTGTAGAGAAACCATTTTGTATCATTCATTAGCTTTTTGTGCTAATACTTATTGAATATTTATTCAAATGGGTTTCGCTACATGCGAGATTATGAAATGCTTTTATGAAAAAATTATCTAGTTTATACAGTCAAACAAGGATAACTTGCCCACGGATAGCTCGAACACATCGTTAACTCGAACGGTTTCTTTGGTCCGTACCCACGTAATGATAAATTGCTATAGATATTGCCAATGTCAATCTAAAAAACGTCCTGGCAATAACATCACCTCAATCAACAAACCAATCTCAAGTGATAGAAAAATCTCTATACTTTTTGATAAAAATGTTTTAAACTTTACATTAGAAGCGTTTAATTTGAAACAAACCAATTGTGCTTTTGATTTATATTATAGTTTGTATATGTACATGCATCTACTAATAAATAAGTAAATACATGGACTTGTGACAGTGCTCTGATAACTTGAACGCTCTGATAATTCGAACACTTTCGCTCGGTCCTGTGATGTTTGAGTTATCCATGTTTGACTGTACTTAGATTTTGTTTACAGACGAGGCAAGTGATTCTGATTATTGAAAAACATACGTTTTTACCTATTAATTTATTTGAGCCAACAGCTAAACTGTAAACAGCTAAAATGAGAAACAACACTTTGCTATGAACAATCAGAGTGTGAAGAAGAATACCTTTACGTTGCTGCTTTCAAACTGAGCGGACAGAACTTGCGACATCTTCTTTGTTACGTCTTCAGAAACTGGCACAGTAGCCGCGTGTGATCTTGTTACCCGAGAAAAGACTGTGTGCAACACAGTAGCAACATTTCCTTGGCACATCTACAAATTGAAACTAATGCTTACAATTACTACAGACAAAGAACTTCTAAGAGCTTCGATAAATGCTTGCATATTACACCACACCTACTCATAAAATCATATGAATTCAATGTATGAATTTGATTTTCTTCCCTGTAAAATTCAACAACTCTTAGTCTGACATGTTAAAAAAGTGCTCCTATGACTCCTCTTCTTACAAGAATTTGTATACAACTCTTTTATTACAGAATTTGTTTCTCATTTCCACGATATTAATTATGTTACAAATCAATCCTGTGAATACTGCATTACTGCGAATTCTAAGTAACAAGAAAATTAGCGGGTTTATTTTTTGCAAAATGATGACCCAATATCCTATATTTATTTGGGAGGATCTGTTAACAGTGATCCGTGATCAACGTTTTTGTATAGGTACTAAGGTCTATAAAGGCTATCCATAGCAAGAGTTGAAAATGAAACAACTAAAATGTTCTTGAAGCTTGTAAATAGCACCTCAACAAATTCCTGGACAGCTTCCTCTAAATGGTCATCCTCAGCAGCAATTATACTGTCAATTGACTGTAAAGCACTTTGGTATTGTTCTCCTCCGAATAGGAGGAATACATCTGGAACGCTGAATGAAAACAAGGCCTCTTGCACATCACGGGGAACTAGGAAGTTATTTTTTGTGTTGATGAGGTCTTTCACATAGCTGTCGCCCTGGAGACTAAGCATCTGACGAATGACAAAATAGCTACAAGAAATATAAAAACATGTAAAAGGTCTATAGCATTAAGTTTATTTGCTGTATAATCTATATAGCGTAGAGTATATGTGCTGTATAATCTATATAGCATAAGGTATATGTGCTGTATAATCTATATAGAATAGAGTATATGCTATGTAGATTATAGAATATGAGAGACCTCGTTGATAAACAAAAAAAAATGGATAAAAAAATATGTGTGAAACGACGTCACTAGTTGCTATCATTGCTATATGTTCTTGCTATAGCATTCAAATCGAAGTGGTTACGCGTCTTTATTCTGTCGACCTCTTTGCAACTATAGAACGCCATAATCACGCTTTCACTTGATCTAATTATTACAATAACTTGGTTGGTTCAGTTGGTCACACCGGTCTCTGTAGTTTGGTTGAGTTAATATACCGTGTATTGGACAACTATACCACTCTATTCTTAGGTACAAGGTATTTACCATTTAATATTTATCCAATTTCTGATTTTGTCATTTTTCTTTTTTATTAACTTGAATTATTTGTGTATTAATATTTCTTAAAATCTGTTTTCTTTATTAGTTAGAAACCACTACGGCGAGACAACTCATACATGATTATAAACTAACATAAACCTAGCCGTACCAGAACATTAAAGGGCAAAAGGTAATTACTAATCCTTTTTTTATAAACGTATTTCTTATCGCATTCTTGCCGATTTTACGTATTTTACTCTTAACATTACGACTTTTATTTTAGCTTTCACGGTGCATACCAAGAACTGGCACGCATAATAAAATAACCTATTCAACCTCAAAGAATTGTGTCTAGTCCTATTGCACCCGTAGACGCATACCCTTAGACATAACCTGGTACAGCTATAGTATTTGTATGCTTTTATCATGAGATCGTTTTTTGTTTGAAAAGATCTGACTGACCAGATGTTTCTAGATTAAAATCCATAAAACTTCATCACAGATAAAATGCTCAGAAGAAAAATATGTGTGAAACGACGTCACTAGTTGCTATCATTGCTATAGGCTCTTGCATTCAAATCGAAGGGTTCTCGTCTTTATTCTGTCGACCTCTTTTCAACTATAGAATGCCATAACCACACTTACGCTTGATTTAATCATAGTCTTAGAACATCTTGGCGATCAGACCACCTCAAACATTAAAAAAAAATCGCAAATTAAAGGAAAATATTAATTTTTTCTGATACAATGTGCTAAGTTTTCTGCCAGTTCATTTTTAAGCTAGCGTAAAAAGCTGTTTACCAAAAAAGATCAACTCACAAAGGATTTGGTGATTTAGTGTATTGACAAAAATCATTATCTTGCAAGAACGCTTTTGTAGTTAGGGCATCTCCTAACAGCGCATGAAAAAACTGAAATAAAAAATTAGCCATGGTGACTTCCTAAAGTTTAGGTTAACTTTGAGATTAATACTAAAGCTAACATTAATACTAAAGCTAATGTTAACACTTACATCAATACTAACATTAACACTAACACCACGATTAACACCAATGCTAACACGAATGCTTCAACTAATAACAGCGGTTTTTGACCACTAGTCTTGAAATGCTACGGCATGCTGAAATTCAGGGAACATGCTTATCATATAATGTACTGCTTAATGTTATGGAAATCCTGTCAATCATTTATGAAAAGCAAATCAAATAATGAAAACTCTAAAATTTTGACTAGCAAGATCTTAGTTGCCAGGACTCAGTTAGACTATAGCCATTTAGTGCTTCAGACAACCGAAAACACGCATTTGTAAATTTACCACCATAATAACGATGTTACTCCAATCATACAGCCTAACTAACACCTTTACTAAATCTTAATTATGGTAGCTCTTCTCGCAGTTTTTAATGTACACTATACCATCTCTCGAGCCCTTCATAAATGAGTTTTGACTAATAGCGATGGCACCAAGTAGTCAGAGGCTATTAGCTAAGCACTTATTAGCTGGTGCATTAGTTTTCAGGACAACATTCACTTATCAAATTTAGTGCTGACTGAAATTTATAAACTATGTATCAAAAGTTCGATCAAATTCTGTTAAAATGAAACTAAAATTATGAAACAGTCATAAAGAACATTAATCTTTATCATCTTATCAGGTATGATAAAGTTGAGAAATTTTTTAAATATCGTACAAATTTTTTTAGCTTGAAAATACTTTTAAAAAGTTTGTAGTTTTGAATTATTAACACTTTTATCGTATAAAAGTTTTGTTGCCACATGGAAATGAGAAACTCAATTAAATTTGAAATGGATTTTGCAGAACAATTTTAATGGTTCCTGCGCAAGGGAACTCAATTGGAGAATTATCGCAGTTGTCACGACCAGCCTATAAATTCTCAAGGGTGAACAATCGGCGTGAAAACTGTGGCTTATCTCACGGCAGGAAATGAGTCCAGCTTCTGCAAAACAAATGCAAAAAAGATTGTCTACTAGAAGATGTCTACTAAAAGTAATAAGGATAGTTTGAAGCTGCTCACCGAGGTTGGATATTGTCTTTTAGTTGTTCTGCTGTAAGAAAGTCCTTCAGCATGTGCAACATTTCAGCTTTGTTTGGTTGAGAATAAATGATTTCTTCTAAAGCTCTGATTAAGGCACACTGTATGTCTCCGATGCTAGTTAGTGCCAGTAGTGATGCTTTTGTTGGATCTGAACAGAGCTTGAGATAGTATCCAGATATTTCAGAGAAAAAGCGCTGTAGTTTTTGAACAGAAAATTGTTGAAGGCTGTTTCCATGGATGTCCTGAAATTTCAACAACGATAGTGCGATTGACATAAACATTTTGAGAAAAAAAGTTCTCAAAAAGAGATGGCGAAAAATTATGAAGAATGAAAAAATGTGTTTGCAATAGTTTGATGCATATTGTTCTGTAAGAATGCTAAAGAAAAATATGCTTGTGAAATAAGTCACTGGTTGGGCACCAGCCTTCTTCTAGCGCTTGCTAATAAGATATTTAAAAGCTTATAAAATGATGGACTAAACAAAATAATGGTAAAAGTATTGTACAAAAATTATCATAAAAATAAGTCTTTTTTAAGCATTACTTGTTCAGTGTGATGTCACAAAATAAAAATCTGAATAATTCACTTGCCTTCACGACAGTGAAAATTACAGCATAATTGCATCAGTACTATACTATATATATTTAACTTCACTGTTAATAACTTAATGCCAAATTTTTTTTCCAAATTATGCCATAAAAGAATCATAAAATGAAAAAAGAGCAACCTTAGTCCATACTATGTACCCGTTATTCAGCACAGGAGGCACGTATCGTGTACTGAATTCAGCTCAAGATATCAAAATATTTAATAAGATAATTATTCATAAAAAAGCTTTGATTATCAGACATTCCTAAATTCAGCAGAACTGCTAAATTTCATATTGTTTTTATCTGATTCTCAAGCAATTATTGCTACTCGATTTTATAATTGATGATCGGTTTTACCAAACTTGTTTCAAATGGATATAATATAAAAAAGCATTCCAGAAATTGTCAGATATCCGTTATTCAAGAACTATTGCAAGTATGTTATTAAATGAAGTTAAATTCAGAGAGTTGGAAGTTTAAATATAAAATATATAATATTGACCCATCATATATATCTTCACAATGTGACTGAAACCGAAAGTGCATTGAAAGTATTAAAGAACATCGAAGTTCGATTAATACGCTAAAGCTGAGCCATCAATAATTAAAAACTTGCAGTGTACCAGATAATTCGTTGGCTAATCTCTGGTAACCACAGATATAATATTATTGCTTTACTCAAGACTCCCTTTGCTATTTTGGTGTAAAATGTACCTAATAAATATACAAACAACTTTCAGCAAATGCTCATTCTAACGGTAATTTTTGCTTTTTTAAGTAAAACATTTAAAACTGTCACTATGATGTCAAATGCTAAAGTATTAGCAAGTTATCTTACCTTTTCGAAAATAAGCTTATCAACACAGTTGATGGCGGTTTTACAAAATAGCCGTTTGCAAGTGTTGTAATGTATTTTTAAATAGACCATATACTTTTCAACCATGAAGTGTCTTGTAAGAAATTGAGTGCAAATCTGCTTTTTAACAAGTTCTTAGCTTGACTGGGAAAGCACGTTCACGGCCTGACTGGGAAAGCAAGTTCATAGCCTGACTGGGAAAGCAAGTTCATAGCCTGTATGTAACATGAAGCTCCATTGAGGGTCAAGAAGAAGACTTGTTTGACAGTTGAAGTCTTATTTTTACAAACAGAGAACATAAGAAGGTTGCAAGCACCTTGTGACTATACGCATTACCTTGTGACAGTTGATAATCATTGCCATCTTGGAGACCAACTCTGAAGAACTCTCCTCCTCGCTCCAGGTCTGAATCAGTCTATCCAGATAGTTAGAGACAGAAGGGCTCTCCTGGTACTGAAGAAACAGTTTTACGAGGAAAGATCGGAGAATAGGAGTTGGGTTCACAATGTCTTCGACTTGGAAAATGGAAAATTCTCGTCTCCGATCACGAAAAGTGACACGGTTCATCAGCCACTCCACGATATCCATGTCAGGGAAAATTCCAGGTAAGAAAACCAGCTTTGACACAAAATGGACGAAGAAGTTGTTGATGCCTTTTCGGAACTCTTCAAAATCCTTCTTCTTTGCCTCACTGCAAGCATAGATCAAAGATAACAAGTTTGAAATTTCATCGTGGAAAATATGTTCTAATTTGAATAAACTATAAAACAACATCTTACTCAATAGTCTCATCTTCTTCTGGTGTGTAGGAACAGTTCTTGGGAACTTCTTCATTGCAGGCGCGTATTGGACAGAAATCAAGTTGTTTCAGGCATGATGAGCAGAGGAAATGCCCACAAGATGGCAACTTAGAAGGTGATCCAATGGCTTTTTCACATCCGGGACACGTTTTGGGGCAATCTCTAAACAAATTAAAAAAAGTCTTTGTTACTTTGTAAAAAATTTAAATACCTGTCAGTGTGGGAAATTATATAATATACATGTTTTTCATTAAAAACCATATTGTATGTTAACTTGCACAAAAAAAAACAAAAAACTATTTTAAAAAGTTGACATACTTATGAAGACTTCTGATGCGATCTCCAACTATCTTTCGCAGAGAGTTAACAACTCCGTCAAACCCTTCCTTCTGATAGCACACAACTTTCCCAGAAGCCTAAACACATCAAAATTTCAGTCTTAAATAGTCTAAAGCTTTTCATTCTTGTCTCAGATACTCACTTCCACTAAACATTCTCAACACTAGTTGTGTATAAACTGCCTTTTACTGTGTAGCTGTTCACTGTCTCATAGGCTGTATCCCTCACTTGATTTATGCGCATATACAGCTTATACTGCATTATGTACTATATGCTCTACTTTAAACCATAACTGTCACGTACAACTTTTATCGTATTTTCTAAGTAAATCAGACACGCTGATTCCGATTTTGTACGTAAAATAAAGATTGGTCCACTAACTTTCAGAGTATTGAAGGCTTTTTTACAGCGTTTTAATATCGATCTCGAAAACAACACAATCGGCACAAAAAGCTCCGCCCATAAATACGCGACGAAACCTAGCTTTTTCAGGAATGGAAGTTAGGGATGTTTAGTCCGATTTAGAATAATAAAGATGGGTGTCTTAAAACCCGTTATTAACTAAATCCAGCCTCTAAAATAATCTGTCTTTTATGAAAGGTATATAAACTATTTAAAATTGCTCGTAGCTTACTACATTATGTTTAAATGGGCTGAATGTCGAGAAAAATGAGCTCAAAAAAGCGCGATTTTATCACAAGCTAGCATTGTTATCGCGCTTTTTTGAGCTCATTTTTAAATATGCAATGTTATATACTGTAGCTTAATTACTTTTCAGAAAAGACAGATTATTTTTAAGACTGAATTTAGATAATAATAGATTTTAAATAATGGGTTTTAAAACACCCATCTCTATTATTCTAGATCGGTCTAAACATTCCTAAATTCCATTCCTAAAAAGCTAGGTTACGTTAGGTATTTATGGGCGGAGCTTGTGCCGATGGTGATGTTTTCGAGACTGATATTGAAACATTATTATGGTGTAACCTTTTGTTAAACAAAGGGACATTTATACGGCCTATAGCTTGCACTCTCTCACAGGCAGAGCAACATTAATGTTTTCAGCACCAGCATTTTTATAAAAGTTTTTCCTATACGTCGAAGTAATAAACCGAGTTAAACAAGGGACTACTCTAAGTGAAAAATAATAGATTAACGGATACAGTTATTACTTATTTCGACCGTGTTACTTTGAAATTGATGAGAAACGACCGAAATACTTTGGAATTTGAAGAGGACACGAAAAGGTCTCTAATCGCGTCATACACTGCTTCTAAAGAACATTCTAAATGCCCATATAAATGCTTTGAAGTCTTCAGATCTAGTTATAAACAACTTTATGGACAAATCTAAAAACAGAAGGATAGATTTAGAACTTAATGACTCCAAACCATAGTTTAGCTCTGGTGATTCTGATGATCAATCATCTCAGGCACACTCGAAACCACGTCAACCACAACAACAGACTTTAATGTATATCGATATAATCTAGTCGTTACTAGTATCATTTTATGGAGAATCTTCCACTGATCATTTTTATTATCATCTCATGTTCATTAAAATAAAACAAACCAGTTTTGAGTTACGATCAAAATAGTGACTGTTAAACATATTGAATATTTTTTCGGAATTTATCTGCTTACGAAGGGAAACTATGAAAATAATTACCCACGAAAGGGTTAATTCCTGTATATTAAACAAACAAGTTCTCTATTAACCACTTGCTCATGGTGTTTAGCTGATACATAGTACACATTGCGTATACATTATTTCGTATTTATCTTTTCACAGTTCAAAAAGTTCTTATACAGTGCCATATGTACCCAAACTATTTTCCACAGCATACACTTCCCTTGGACAATAATATTTAGTAAAATTCTCAGAATTTCTGTATATGTTTCAAATACTTTGCTAATTAGTGACCTTAGGTTCACTTTACTGATACACTGATGTATCTGCATAATACCTTAACTTTCCTTCCTTTTCCTTAACTAATACCTTCCAGCAAGCCGATGTATCGGCTTTCGCGGTAATATAAGTACAGACCGTAAGCTTAGACCGTACAAACCGTACAAACCGTATTAGCTTATAAATCGGGTTTCACTTTTCTTTTCATTACGAAGCCTATACATTAGCTAGACCAATCAAATTTGGTTTCCAACGAAACAACCTGGTTGCCATCTCACTCTCGCAATTTGTCTTTGCGTCAAACGAACGCGGTGTGTTTCTTATTGCCATGGCAATAAGAAACTCACCGCGTTCGTTCAACGCAAAGACAAATTGCGAGAGTGAGATTCACTAAACAATTTTATACTTATCGTGTAGAAAATTTTGTTCTGAATATGATGCATTTTACAGTAAACTGACATCTGTTTTTATCCTCGAGATACTGCTTAAACATCAGCGCTATATTAGCGCTAGGTTTTTCAAAAAACCTTCTGAATTAATTTGGGCATAATAATCATTCAGTCAGAATTTAATGCGGTAGTGAAAGAGTTAAATACTGCATAGAATTCACACATACATTACAAGTGATTCATATCAAACTTGCATTGAAAGCAAAATATAACAAGCAGCCCTTGCCACTCCTGCATTTACCTAACCAAGGCAATGCCCTAACAAGCAGTCCTTGCCACTCCTGCTTTTACCTAACCAAGGCAATGCCCTAACAAGCAGCCCTTGCCATTTAAAGCACTCCTGCTTTTACCTAACCAAGGCAATGCATATTTCTAGACATTAGTTTAAACATACATTGAGGAAGGGAAGGATTTGTTGTGCAGGCCGTGTTCCAAGTCGATCATCGACCTTACTTGGCATGATGACGTGTTCGACATAGAGCTTTTTAAGCTCCAGTCTCAACCACTGTGCTCTGCAATACTCAGGAAGTTACAAAATATGTTATACAGGCAGTTCCAACACGTTCTAAATACAAACATGAGCTAGCATAAACAGAAGAGCCCAGTAATTGCTCCAATGCTGAATTCTATGGTACCTGCTGTATGTTAGCACATTGATACAAGCACAATGATCTCCTTGACTGCTACAAATCTATCAGCAAACAAACACTTGTTGACAGGTGACATGGTTGGCAGCTATTACCATGAAAGTTCTGAAAGCTTAACTCAAAGGTAATCTTTAGAAAGTTAGTTTTAGAGCAATTATATATATATATACATGTATATATTAAATATATATAACACATATATAGGAAATATATATATAATAAATACATATATGTAACATGCATATACGCAAAACTGTATATATATAAAATGTAAATACGAATAATGTATATATATTATGTATAATATAATGTATAATATACGTGTATATATATCCATATCCACATACACTATCATATATATATATATAAAAAAAAAAATTGTTTCCTCACCCCGGATACCCCGTATGGGTGGTAAATTCTGCTCTAACTCGGGTCTCCTACCAGAGACCTGGGAGTTTGAGCACTCGTCTCAAGATCTTAGCTGTTCCCAATAGCGCACTTTTCTGCAACTCACCTGAGTTGATTGTTGTTGGTATTTGGGCAAGCGACATTTTATGCGCCGGTGTTATTGCGCCCAGTGCCCCAATGACTACTGGGATTACAGTTGTTCTTACATTCCAGCATATATATATATATATATATATATATATATATATATATATATATATATATATATATATATATATATATATATCTACATACATGTACACATATATATATAAATGTATAAATACTTACACATATATATATAAATGTATAAATACAACATAGTCAAAATAAACATGTCAAAGGTTCTCCAGGAAGAACACAGTCATGTATTTAGTATGCTACATGAAAGGTCAATAATTTTCTGAGTGTATTTATTTTAGACAGTCTCATCACAATTATACTCAAAATAACGAGCTGTCAGTAGTGAATACTACACCACATAAATAACATATCCTTATCAACAAACTAATTGGATTATAACGATGGCCTTATTATTAACAGACTATTATGATGACCTTAATGGCTATGAACCAAAGAACATGATGAACTTCGTGAGACACGAGAAAAAGAGCAATTAGAATATTTTGTAAAATATCAACGGTTGGTTGTAGCCAATAAGACACTCTCAGATCCTCTTCAATCTGAGGCTATCCTACCTGCAGCTAACCAACTCATCAGTAGCAAGATCACACAAAGACGGGTCAATGAGTTTCTCTGCCAAGAGTTTACACTGATCTACCAAGCCCACCCATTCTTCTGGATGCTTCAATAGACTCTGTAGCGGAGCCTTCCAAATAGCATCTATGAGCTGACGCATTGCGATAGCGCCTATATGTGGCATCTGCAATACCGAATGTTGGTTGATAACGCTAATTTACAAGCAATAATGCTTTGGGCAATAGAAAAGACACATTGGAAATACCACATCAAATGCAGTTAACTTTTTCGTTATCAAATTTTTTACTAGAACAATTCAATATTTGGTAAAGTCTAATATTTGAGACAGGCACACATACTGTAAGTTGTCATAATCTTTGAACCACACAATCAATGCAAAATATTTTGGTAATCATCATAAAATAATCAGCATAAAATTTTACAGCAGCTTATGCCATGAAAAAAGGAGCTAAGACAGTTTTTCCAGACAATTTTGCGACTACCATAAATAACATAATTATTACTGCTAAAAATAAAATGATCCCTTTCAGAAGCACTACTGTTCAATATATAATCATCAAAAGTCCATTGAATCTCCATAGCTGTAATGCTTCTTTGCAATGACTAGCCTTAGCTATCACGGCTAGTCATTGCGAAAATGCGATAACAAAATTAAGTTTTTAGAAAAAGCAGTTAAGTTCAAGATGTTTTGTAAACATGATCTCTATTGGCTCAACGCAGGTAAATGATTGTTTCATTCTTCTCATTTTAGAACAAACATTACAGGCTAATCCGAAACGTTTTGTACGAAACCTACTCAAGTCGTACAACACGTCTCTCTGCTATGTGCAGACGCTGTTTCGAGTTGCACAACACAGCTCAAGGCTCAATGATTTAAGCTGCATATTTGACCAAATAACACAAGGTTACATTCAACTTGGGTTATCTAAGCTATTCAAAAGAGTTTTTTAGGTGACAAGTGGATGTTAGATTTGTCTCCCCTGTAGTGAATAAAAATGGTACTATTGAGATGGAGAGGACTATCAAATATTTAAAATAAATACCTTGTAGTTTCACTAAAATCTTATATAAATCAACTTGGAATTATTCAAAAGCATGTATCGAAAAGGTATCAAAAGGTATATCGCCTAGGAGACATATGTTCCACAATGCGCAAACAACAACAAAATTTCAGTATATTTCAAAAGAATATTTCAAGATTAAAATCGTCAAACCGTGATTGCAGTTGAGAAACTCAGAGGAAAAAGATGTGCCCAGTTTTCCCTCAACATGACATCAACAGTGCCGCTTCCTGTTTATAAGCCATAAATACATGCTCTTATTTAGCCAATAATCAGCATCTTATAATTACTTATATGTTTACACGACATAATAAAACAATGGGACTAACCCTCTTTGAACTCTAGCCAATCTTGTCAATGTGTCAGTAAACCTGGGAAATTTGTCCAACAAAGTTTGATCTGAAGTTTTTAAACTTTTATTAAATATATCTAAATGTGCTGATAATACAATGATATTTGGTAAAACACTAGTAAAAATGTCGGGCAACTGACAGCAAATGTCATCAAACAGAAAAAAACAGTACTTCACCATTATTCGTGCTAAAACTAAACTTGAAAAAATATTTACAGTAGTATAAACTCCATCGACAACATGTCAACATAAATGGAAATAATCTGGAAATTTATAGTTAGTATCATAAAAATCTTCATTTGCATCACAATCATCCATGACCTACCAACTAATGAGACGTATCAATTTTTTGGCGATATCATTATACAGTCAAACATGGATAACTCGCCCACGGATAGCTCGAACACATGGTTAATTCGAACGGTTTCTTTGGTCCGTTCCCACGTAATGATAAATTGCTATAGATAACTCAAACTCAACACTGTTAACTCAAACGGTTTTTTGCCCAACGGCTACCGAAACGGTTGTTATCGCTTTAGAAAATCACTTTATTCCAAGTCATAGAGGTAAACCTCAACTTTTTGTAAATCATAAGCGTCGTTATTACCACCATCGGCAAAACACTTTTGTCAACGACTTTTCTAAAGGTTTGGTGAAATTTGATTTATACCAAACATCCGTTTAGCGATCACCCTTCGGAAACAAGGTAAAGTGAGGTAATCTTTGCATAAACTTCAAGAAAAATCGGCAAAATTGATCGTGGGTAAAACGCTCAAATGAAAAAGATGTCTTTTCTTTTGAGCATTTCAACAACGATCAAGTTTTGCCAATGTCAATCTAGAAAACATCCTGGCAATAACATCACCTCAAACAACAAACCAATCTCAAGTGATAGAAAAATCTATACTTTTTGATAAAAACGTTTTAAACTTTACATTAGAAGTATTTAATTTGAAACAAGCCTTTTGTGCTTTTGATTTATATTATAGTTTGTATATGTACATGTATCTACTAATAAATAAGTAAATACATGGACTAGTGACAGTGATCTGATAACTTGAACACTCTGATGATTCGAACACTTTCGCTCAGTCCCGTGAAGTTCGAGTTATCCATGTTTGACTGTAATAAGATCTGTTGTTATAAAGGAGGAAGTAGATGAAGATGGAGATATTTGAAAACTTTCACAAATGGAAGTGAAATTTCTGGTCTGCCATCCTGTGAAAAAAAAATTAGGCTGGTTTTCGCTGTTACTTAGGAACAGCTTTTGTAAACAGATCCATGTGAATGCCAGTATTCCGGCCGCTAGGGTTTCTGACACACCCTACGCAATGCCGGAATAACAGCCATTAGGGTTTAAAACGTTAAATCACTTGAAACCACTATTGCAGCAATGTATCTGAAGTTTTATTCCAGCAATCACGGGCAAATACAAAATGATATACATTTCCAAATGATGTGCAATACGACAATCTTGAACACAACAGCCGATGGTTATAAATAGAGTGACAAATAGGAAGCGCAGACAACAAACAAAATCTGTATAATTTCTGATAAAACTTTTAGGAATTGTTGTGATCACATGTTCAATGGAGAAACATTGCTGTACTTCAGGCCCTTTGCTTGTTAATCAAGTTAAAACTGGTGACTAAAAACGTTTCATGAATAAATATTACTCATCTATGACTTGCTAACCAGACTGAAAATAGTGATATTAGGAAGAAAAAAAGAAGTTGCAGACCAACATATATATATGGCAGATATCTGACCTTTGCAGAAAGTGTTACTTGATGGTCTTCTTCAACTTGGTCCAAATTTTCATCGCAAGTCACTGGTGAGCCTTCTAAAGGACCAGGATTTTCTTCATTGACCTCTAGATTCTCCCTCGCCTTGCTGTCCGAAGCATCTTGGAAGAGCTGCAAAGCCTCACTGACTTGCTCTGTTAGTTTTGAAGCAAATGAAGCATTGCTCTCACCAAACTCAACCTTACTTGACTCTAAGTCAAAGCTGAGGATTGCTGACAAGCTCTGAAGCTGGTGGAGTAGGTTGAGGTTTGCTGTGTGCACACGAGTGATGCTGTAGTCGCCGTTCGTCATCGAAAATAGCAGTGTCTGAGCAACAATCTACAAACATCACAATCCCAAATTTACAGAAATACCAAAAATAATAATCATCGTTTTGACATATAAGCCAGCTGGCTCTTGAAAACCTTGAGAACAGCATCGTTCAGTTTTTTCCATCGAATCAGTTGGAAAAAAATTAGGCAAAAACATTTGTGAAAGCGCGGCAAAAAGTGTCAAGCCGGAAAACGCTAAAAATTTAAGACGATGACAAAATCAAAGTTAGAAGATTATAGCTTAGCTTTAAGTATGCGTTTAGCATGCTAAATTGGTTAAGTTAAATTTCAAAGTTTGAGTCATGTTACGTAGCAACCCAAAATAAAGCGTATTGAATGGGTTGCTGTCAAGTCTCTTCCGTCACTACGACTGTCTAGGAGATAAGAACTCCATACAGTACTGTACATAGTAATGCTACATTTTATTGCAGATCATTACCATTAAATAAGTATTTGTAACTTTGTGAGCATCAGTACTGAATTACAACAATTAAAAACATTGTAATATCCTGTTTTAGATAGTTTTTTTACACTATGGGAATGGATTAGTTTGCATTTAGTTATTTTATACAAGAAATATTGCATAGAGATATGAGAATATTGACATACGAGCTCAGTCCCAGAAGACGTTAAGCTTGTATGTCGCAATATGACTGTTTTTGTTTAAGAAAAGGATATCCTTACATGTTTGTTTTCCTTAAGAGTAGACAACTATTGTATTAATGATCACATATTCATGTCTTAAAATTAACAGGCACTTTTAATTCATCATGAAAATTAAATGAAACGCGATCTTATACATATATCTCTTAATAGTACCCTCCATCATCTCTATCTGTGGAATCCCCTAATTATGACCTTAAAGGTTGACTTGCAATAAAATTCGCATTACAGTTATTTGGTATCAAAAGATTCACCATAGTCTTACTCTGTTGTATTGTAGGTGCCAAATATGTGGAAATGTGACTACAAGCTCTTAAAAGCTCAAAAACAAAAAGCCGCTGTAGATTGGAACCTCTTTATTTCGATGACGCAGCCATAAAAATTTGGCTATTGTCTTGTCACGTGATGTTTTCACGTGAATTGAAAGGCAGATAAAAAGCTCAATATAAAACTTATCGTAGCACTAGTTTATGACAAACTCTTCGGGTTTTACCGAGGGCTCGTATCAAATATAGATGCTCGCTACTTTACAGTTTTGTTTCGGTTTGGTCTAATTGGCAAGTTTTAATGTGATCATGTGACCCAATACTTCGCAAATAATTTCTGCAGCACTTTTCGATTAATGCAAGTGACCAACAGGCTCGTCATGATTATCAGACAATGATATATACTCCTTCAAACTAAGACTAAAAAGTTAAACAAATTTTTACGGTAAGTTATAGGATATCACTGCTAGAAGTGACAGCATTACGATGACGATAAAACAGACGCATAAGAACAATAGACATGGTCTTATTGAACACGTGAAGTATATTTGTGAAACTATTTCGACGAATAAGGTTGCATGAAAGTGTAAACAGAAGCCATCTCTCACAACTGCGTCACATTTTAGCCGTTTTGGAAAGAGAATCCAAACTACGGCGGCCTCATGTGGCTGTGATTTTCTGTTCGTTTTTTAAGAGCTTGCAATCACCTTTCCACATATTTTGCACCTACAATACAACAGAATCTTTGGTGAATCTTTCCATATCAAATAACTGTAATGTGAATTTTGTTGCAAGTCAACCTTTAAGCTATTTTAAAATCTCCCCTTAAATTTACCTTTTTTGTGACTAGATATTAAAACAACCCGGTCTTTTAACCTAATAGCAAAAGAAACAATTGCAAAAAATTGCATTTCAGTCTTTTGATATATCGAGAGAAGTATATGAGATATAATTCTGTAAGTCACACCATTTTGCGCACTACTAAAGCAAAGTTATTGCCTCAAGGTCAATGAAGCACTGCTTTGAAAACATCCGCAGATTAGAGATCACTGATTTTAGAGGTTAAAATCACCGATTTTAACCTCTAAAACTTTTAAAATATAAGTTGAACCATTCCTAAACATGAATAAAAAAAAGTAGATTTACTGTACCTTTCGGACTATAAACCGCACCCCTATATAAGCTGCATCTGCTTTATTTCCCACAAACCGATAATAGAACAATACATAAGTCGCACCTTTGTATAGGCCGCAAAACTCAGGACGGTGCTTTTAACACGTCGGCAACTTTGCTGTTTAAAACGGAACAGTGTCTAACGGCACTGTTTCGTATTGACCGACGCTTTTTAACCTAGTGTCTAACGGAACAGTACCGTTAGGCATTGTTTCATATTTTCTTTCATCGCTAAAGGCGCACTAACCGTAGATTATGGTTAATGGTCAAAGAAAAAGCCACAGAATAGCTGCAACCTCATGAAAGCCGCATGACTCAAATCATCAGAAAGAAAGTAGTGGCTAATAGTCCGAAAAGTACGGTAAATCCTCATCAGAATTCAAATTGGTAAGCATGATTTGTCAAATGGAAAATTTTCTAAAAGCAAAGTAGCCACAAAACTTATGAGGCAACCAATATCATTACTTTAGGAATTGTGTTACCACTGCAGACTTGGGATCAAGTCTCTCTGCGATTTCGGAGATAGCGAAATGAATGCTTAATGAAAAGAAAATCCTAACGGAAAGGACAAAACTTAGTAAAATTACTGCTTCTTAAGCTTTTTAAAAATATTTATAGACAAAATCGAATGATTAAAACTTCACCCCTTACTTTTCTTTTCACTTTTAAGAACAGACGAGCAAGTTTTGAAGAGCAGACCATTTGAGCACTAACCTAATCCTACTTCAACTCGAATGGGAGACATCCCATTCTTATGAAAACTGTTTGCATACCTCATGCTCAGTCAAACTTGAACAGGGATGTGTCATGTAGACAAAGTCATGGATGTAATCTATGGTAAACTTCTTCATGGCTGCTTCATCAAGCTCTCTAAGAACTTTACCAATGGTCGTCTCTCCAAACGGTTCTGCAAGCCACCTACCCTGCCGATCTACAATTCGAAGCAGCATGAGAATTTGTAAAACCATTACTTTAAAGTAAGTTCCATTGATTCTACAGGTATAATGAAATAGAACAACTATATCACAAATATATTTAAATAATATAGAATAACAGAAAATAAATAGATTCAAGTAATCAATAACTTTGATGGGTGAATGCTGTGCAACTCATATAGCTACAACCAGACAAATTCTATTGTGATGTATTGTGTAGGAAAGAAGTTCGTTTCAGTAGTGCTAATATATATATATATATATATATATATATATATATATATATATATATATATATATATATATAGATTAAAATATAACGTCTCTCACCTTTAAGAACTGCTGCATTAGGTGTCACTGTAATCAGCTGCTCCACAGTGTCTCTCACCAGCCAAGAGAAAGGAAATCTGGCTTCAAAGTCCCGAAAAACTCTAAGGCCTTCCTCATTGACTGTATATGACTTTGGCAGTCTCTAGAAAATTATATATAAAGTCTGCAAGACTTTAAGATAAGGGTAATATCCACTAATTGATAAATCACGCAAATTGTATAGTGGTATAGATCGCTAGCAGTAAGCCCGGCAATGCCTGGAACATTTTTCATTTTTAACCAGATAGCTCACGATTAATGTTCAAGAGGCTGGTTCTCAGGAACCTGACAGAGTTTTGAAACCAAATATTTTTGGCAAGCTGACGGAAGGCCCAAGTCTGCAAGATACATAGCGGCCAACTTAGGCCTTCCCTAGACATGGGCCTTTGCAGACTAACTAGCGTTTACACCGACTAGCGGACAGAGATACAATGACAAGGAGAAATTATTAATTAATCTATATATATTATATAGATCAGTGTTCGCTCATCTGTTGTTCGTGTTTGTCATAACTGCAAAGCTTTCAAGAATAAAAAATTCGCTTTGTACTGGATTTACACTCGGAATCTCTAGGCCTGCAGACGAGAGGGCTATCTAATACACTACACTGCCCTTGCCATACTCTTGATGGCAAGCAAGCGCATGCGGCGCTTGTTAAAAAATACTGTTGACCAACCTGATGTCATTGGCTAGCTTCACGGCTATAATTATAGTAAAGATTTAGACTAACTCAAAACTACTAGCTTACCAGGTGAGTTAATCAAATTTATTGGGTAATTATTTTGGCTTCCAGCCAAACATTCAGCTAGAAATTAATATAGCATCATTGATGTATCTAGGGTTGGATATGACTAATAATTGCAGTGAGGTTGCCCCAGAATGACAAGTATTAGATATTGCAACGCGTAATTAAAAAGACAGAATGTAATCTGTTTTAATTAAAAAAGGTATTGAGAGAGGTATAAAAAGTAACACATTTGTAATTATTTGTCTGGTTTTAAATTATATAACACAGCAGTAGTGACTATTAACTAGATGTTCAAGTCAACCAAGCTATTAGTGTCATTTCTGGACAGTCAATAATAATGCTTCAATTAAACTTTGAGCGGAACGGAGACACTGTAGCAAAGTGTTAATTTTCTTCATTTAGTTTTCACACATCTCCATTTGAAGTTGCATGTCAGTAAATTCTACAATGATAAAAGAGATATATTTATAATAAATGTGAGAACATTTTGCCAACTGATGCAGTCTAAACAGGCTTTTCAATTTCATTTGGATTAGCTGATACCCCTACAGCAAGACCTTAACACATGAGCTAAGCAACAGACATATATATGTACCAGTTTTAAATTACCAGTTAAAAATAATTTGAAATTTTTATTAAACAAACACTTTAAAACTTTGAAGTTATTATGATGCTAGTGCTTTTACAAAAATTCTAGGTCAAGTTAACAGAAGCTATCTGTTAACTATTCTGAAGCTATTTGTTATCATAACAAATATTTTTACTCCTAATTTATTTTTGCTCTTACTAATAAGAGCTACTCTTCTCTGTGACGTTACGCCATCACTTGCGACAAAAAGCGCTACCGTATTTGCTCCCATATAGCGACATATATCGCCTGAATGCATACAGCTTGTGTAGCTGAATTGGTGAATCGTCGGACTGGCAAACTGGAAGGTCCGGAAATCAAATCTTCTGTGATACAAATTATTTATTCCAAAATTTAATAGCTATATCGGGAACTACACAAATACCAACCTTGAATAATATATATGTACATATCAAAAATTAGTAACAAAATAGTATGTTAACATTAGTAACTACGGTACCTTTAGTGTATTTATTGTATTTAGTGGTTATCATCTGCAATAAGATGTAACATGACAATGTACTATGTGCAGTATTTCTATAGGGAGTTCTTACCATCAGGACAGACTTAATAAAAAGTTTGAATTTACTTTAAATGAATTTAGCTTACTAAACACACACTTGAAGCCAAGTTTTAGTATGTATTCTCAACTATTTTACTGAACTTCAACTTTTACTTTTAAATATTTCATGTCATTATCTTTTACAAGTAGATGTTTCTGTTCAACGGACCAAGTTAATTTTCAGAGCTCAACCACTTTATTAATATTTTCAATTATTTCATTACGCCAATTTTTTCTTGTTCTGATGAAATTACTGCATACAAAAAAACTTTTGCTGATGTACACTCTGAATTTTTGCTGGAAAAAATAAAGCTTGTCATAAAGCTATAATTTTAAGTTTGTAGAAATCAGCAAAAATTCTGCACAAGAACCAACCATTTTCAACATTATTTTTAGTCTAGTAAAACCGGTAGCAAAAGAAAACCATTTTTGTATCATTTTCGCAGGTTGACCAAAACGCAGACCTATTTTCTCTAATATAAAGATATAGTTATCACAAATATCTGAAAAATAATACATGAGATGGTATGAAGGCGTTCCAAAGCTAAAGAGTTTATGCTATTTGGGTTGAACGTTGCTGCTCAACTACATTATACAAATTAGAATGCGGCTTAGATTAGAATATTAGAATGCTGCATTCTAATATTAGCATATTAGAATGCGGCTTAGCAGTAGGAAAAAAGAAATGACTCTAGATATGATGGATGTTTATCTGAACGCTGATATACCAATAGTAACAATCGAAATGCTATACGCACCGAGCTTGGATTCTTGCTTGTCGTCCCCTTAGTTAAGCTTTCAAAGTTCAGTCCAAGCTCATCAGACTTTGTGAAAATGTCGAGCCAAAGTTTGACAACTTCCTTTGATCCCTTCAGTAGCTGGAGATTGTGCTGGTGATCCATGAAGGCGATGACAGCAGCTAGAGCCGGTCTAAATGCTCGCTCTAAAGAATCTTCCAGGGCATGTCTAGAAACAGAAAATGACAAGGGTATGTTTACAACCACAAAAGGCTAGTGAGTTGTGGTTTAGTTGAGTTAGTTGAGAGAACTAGTAGAATAGAATGTGCTAAAACCATGAAAAAACCCTCTTCACAGGTCGACTCACTGTTTAACTCGTTGAAATATTTTACAGCAAACGGTCAATATTGTCGACTTGTTCAATCTTGCATTTTACGAACTACGAAAACATCATTACCTTTATCTATCCTTCAGAAAAGTTTTTTCATTTTAATTTTGTGGCACTTGGATAAATAATTTTTTTAATTATGGTAAAAAATGGAGGCCTATCTGCAAAGTAGCAAAGTTTCAAGAACTAATAATGCCGCAGCTATAAAAAAAGTTATTTGTAAAGATTTAATTATAACTGTAAGAGCTGAAAAGAGTTAATTGTGTTAGCAAAAACTTTGTTTGAAATTATGCTAGCATGACGCTTGAATGCAACAAAAACATAGAGATTAGCTATTGCAAGTTAGAGCAAATTAGTTCTAAAAAGGAAACAGAACTGTTGGGTTTTTGATCAACGATGAATTGCCAGTTTCATTTATTAAACATGTAGTACCTACTAATAGTATAAATACTACTACTAGTATTAAATAAATAAGGTATAAGTGACTATAGCTAGTAGTATTAAATACAACTACCTACAACCATAAAAAAATATATGTTACAAAATAAATGGCGACTAGGCATATTTCAACATTGAATAACTACCATTATCAACAAGGAAGGTTGGCCTACGAAGCCTTTAAAACACAATTCTTACCGGATGGTTTCTGACTTTTTCATATTACTCGCTTTAGCAGCGTCAACTTTCACCCACTGCGTCTGCATATTCATATCATCTTGCTCTTTTAGCAGGTTGTAGACATGAGTGAGGAACTCCTTGCAAAATTCTAAACAACAGAAAGCTGAGTAAAGTGCTAAGTAAAATATTTTAGCTCATTTTCAAATAAATAGTATCGGAATATCTAGTTTGAACCATCAAACGGGAAATAAATCATTCTATAAATTTATACCACAACACAGTTACAAAAGAGAAAATAATACTTTGAAACCTGGATATTAGGCCAATAAGTTTTACATATCTCAGCACAGCATAACCATTTGTATTCAATACTACTACAGCTATGCTTGTGAAATATGAAAAATTGGAGTAGAGCATAATTATGTTACTTATATTTTAAAATTGATAATATACCTTCATCTTTCAGAAGTGATCTGAGGGTTGTTGCGCGGTTAGATGATGGAGCAGATGTTATGATAGAAAAAGCACCGGGAAGGCAGTATTCTAGAAACATGAGAACATCTTCAGCTTCCATGCTGCTAGCAACTGTTGTTACATCCCTTGCTGGATCAGTTCCATAGACATCTAACTCGGTGTCCGGGCAATCCTAAAGAAGTTACTCAATTGTATAGCAAAACTTACCACAGCAGTGAGCAACATCTCTGCAGTATTTAACTCTAACATTTTTGAGTTTGTAGAACTACAATCATAATTATAATGTTATTAAAGATAATTACATACACTAAATAAATTATAAGAATAAAACTAGCCAATCAGTGACCATAGAGAGCTATTAAGTACACACGAGGGAGTTTTTTAGAACCTCAGATAAAACTTTTCTGACGCTTTCTAATGTTGAAAGATCATGTCATAAAACCAACCCAATATGGCGCTGAACACACGAAGCTACCTTAATTAGGTGACTGAACAATTGAAAATTACAACGTTGCAACACTAGGATAAAAGGTGAAACCTCCAATCGAACCCCACCTCTAATTGAACGCCACATCTTATTGAACGCCACCTCCATTTGACCGCCACTATGAGAGAAAGGTTGAAAAATAGAGTGCCACCCTCTAATTAAATGTCACCTCCATTTGACAGCCCCTTTAAACATCTTTGATCTTTACGAACTCACAATATCAAATGATCAGCAAAAAAGTGTCTACAAAATCGTCTTGATAACGAATTGTCTACATCAATAACAATTAATTCCCTCATTGTTAAACTCCAAAGCTTTTCGTTTTTCCATTAAAACTAAAGGCAAGCAGCATCATAAAAACAATTAATAAATGTCTCAGGCTAATAGGGGTTCTTTGTTTAACACGGTCTTTATACTTTGAAGTACATCTATATAAAATTGTTTACATTTTCGAAGGTAAATGAAAGACTAGTTTTAGGTTAAATGTTGCGTTTAGCGAGCAAAGCTTGTATGCATTGCATTTGTCCTATGATATATATGGTATATATGGTATACCGTATTTATATATAACTAAACACAAACAAAACATATTAAAACAACAATATTCTTACATCCATGTCAATAAGCGGAGGTAGTAGTGACATGTCCTCAGCGTCACGCTCAGATAAGTTTTTGGAGGTATTCTTCATAGTAATCAAAACACGTCGAATTAGCTCTCTCGGTTGAATTTGCATGCAATAACTAACAGAAGGAAGCTTGAAGGCTGGAGACCTCGGATCATCAATGTGCACACACTTCCATTTTCCACCTGTGAATTTGATGAATTCAAGTCTAGATCATTCAGCATGCATCAGAACATGGCAATGATCAGAACATGGCAATGTTTAAGAGATCGACTGCAAACAAAAATTATTTGATACATTACAAATATACTTGAATGAACTAGAGTAAAATCTAGTCATAATAACTAAAACACAGCATTACAATTTTATTACAAAACTACAAGTTATCGCGTTTGAAATTTTGACAAGGGTTAAACCAAATTTATTTGTGAACGAATTTGCAAGTTATATTTCTTTCCACGGGAAATTAATTTAGGCAAGTTTTTTAACCAGAAAAATTTTCTAAGAGAGCAACCAACAAAATGTGAGATTTTCAGATGATGACATTAAGTTTTGTGATATGCAAAAAAGTTTGTGCCTTTCAAGATAGAGAGTAATCTCCCCTCTCGAGGTTGACCATTTGTAATACATATTGGGAGAACAGTCTTGTCAAACTCAAATCGAAAGAAAAACTAGTGATCTTGGCTGAGAAGTGATGAATAGCTATATCCTATAAAATCTGTATATATTTGATGTAACAACTGAGGTGTCAAACGCCAGTTGCCGGTGGATTAGACGGTCTGTCAAAACAGTAAAAAGGCATACCAATCTTGCTATAGCTAGGGTTTGCTACAAAAAAGCCTAGGACTAGCTGAAGCCTTGAGTGCCGAAGGTTGTACAATGTCCACCATCCTTGTGATGTTCAAGACGTCGATGACGCACTAGAAGATGTTGACTCACTAGAAAACATACTAAACAAGTATGGCTAACTATCAAGGTGACTTTTTATGACAGCTACTATTCTATATATGCTTAAACCCTCTAAGCAATGTGCAAGAGGGTACCAGTATGGGTACCAGTTTAAGAGTAACACCAAGATAAACCACCTCATCTACATGTATGGCATCGAGCTGAATGCAAACAAAGAATGGGATATGTTGATTCACTAATATACCTTAGTCAGGCCTACATCAAGGAACTCAGACGCATCTCTGGTATTTAGAAATGTGAAATGTTCAGATTGCCAGAAGCACACAGATTGCCTGGAAATGCCAGCAGGTGTGATGAAGGATTTGGAAGAAGACTACAAGTACTTGAGGATTAAGCGAAAGCAACATCAACTGTGAAACTGAAGTACAAGTTCGGAAGGTCTTATGGAGTGAGCTCAGTGCCTTAAACCAAATCATGATCATAACTGCATATGCACGACTGATAATAAGGTATCCAACAGGCATAATAAGATAGAGTTGGAAATCCAAAAAAACGTATCTAGCAACTCGTCAGCTGCTGACCATGCATAGAGCACTCCAGCTGCAATCTGATACTGCTGGGTTTATCTTAGTAAAAAAGAGAGAGCAGGAGGCTCAAAGGTGTACAGCAGACAGCAAAGGAAGAACAGATCAAGAACTTATGCAGTCTCCATGGTCACCACAGACCAGTTGCTAGCTGATTTCCGCTCTATTGCTGTGACAATGAAACCACACGCTCATGAATCATATATGACTGTCATATCAAATCGCTCCATGCTGCCTACCCGTGACAAGTATCTGAGGTTGCCGACCTCCACCAAACATATATGTGACTGAACCAAGGTGATCTCGCTGCTAGTACAGAGTTGATAATCATGCTGGTGCTTGAGCTAGTGCTCCCAACTAGGCAACTCCCAACACAGATCTATTGTACTAGAAATAATCCCACATATAGACTGCAAGGATGCACAAAAAACCATCCAACACATCAGTGAATGCAAGCAGCTAGCAGGCAATGCGTGCACTTAGAAACATAATGTCGCACATGTATGTAGTATACAAAAGCTTATGCAAGACGTATGGCCTCAATAAACCACACCACTAGAGGGAAGCCCCTGATAAGGTCAGAGGCCGACAGGGCTAAGCTCATCAGGGAATCTTGCATCTGAAACAACGGACACAACTTGGTAAACCAGCCAAATATTGTAGGGGCCTTACAAGGAGAATAGGAGAGCTATTATAATAGCAGTACCAAACGACTACAACATCGCCAGCAGAAAAGATGAAAAGTGGACAAATATACCACGCTCGGAGAAGAGATATAAAAGTGCTGGCACATAAAACCATCTGTAATTCCAGTAGCTATCGGGGCATTGGGTGCAATAACACTTGTATGTCAAATGTGACTTGCCCAACTATGGGCAGCTAGCCATGCAAGTCTGTTGCAGAAAAGTATGCTTATGGAAACACTTATGAGGTGAACGCTAAAACTCATAAATCTCTGGAAGGAGCCTCGAGTTTGATTGGACATTATAATCACTCAAGTTAAAGGTTGACTTGCAACCAAATTCACATTACAGTTATTTTATATGAAAAGTTTCACCATGTCTTACTCTGTTAGGTTGTAAGTGCCAAATATGTGGGAATGTGATTACGAGCTCTTAAAAGCTCAAAAACGGACTATTAATCGCAGCCACACGAGACCGCCGTAGTTTGGATTCTCTTTCCAAAACGGCTCAAATGTGGCGTAGATGTGAGAGATGGTTTCTGTTTACACTTTCATGCAACCTTATTCGTCAAAATATTTTCCCAAATATACTTCACGCATTCAATAAAACCATGTCTATTGTTCTTACGTGTCTGTTTTATCGTCATTGTAATGCTGTTACGTTTAGCACTGATATCTTATAACTTACCGTAAAAATTCATTTAATTTTTTAACCTTACCTCGAATGAGTACATATCATTGTCTGATAATCATGACAAGCTTGTTGGTCACCTGGGATAATCAAAAAGTGCTGCAGAAATTATTTGCAAAGTATTGGGTCACATGATCAGATTACGACTTGCCGATTAGACCAAACCGAAACAAAACTGTAAAGTAGCGAGCATCTATACTTGATACGGGGCCTTCGGTAAAACCAGAAGTGTTTGTCATAAACTATTGCTACGATAAGTTTTATATTCAGCTTTTTATTGCCCTTTCAATTCACGGGAGAGCATCACGTGACAAGACGATAACCAAATTTTGCGGTTACGTCATCGAAATAAAGAGACTCCAATCTACGGCGGCTTTTCGTTTTTAAGCTTTTAAGAGCTTTTAATCGTATTCCCACATATTTTGCACCTACAACACAACAGAGTAAGACATGGTGAATCTTTTGATACCAAATAACTGTAATGTGAATTTTGTTGCAAGTCAACCTTTAACTTAAATAATCACTAAATCATCATATAATCACTTATATTATATATACATATATACAATCTTAGTTACGCTTTGTAAAAATCACTGAATTGCTTACATCTATTCTGCATGTATGTGCTATGATAATTTGAAACATACAACAGCCTTACGAGCAGGCATAATGAGAACAGGTTCTCCAATAGATCTCTTCAGTACAGGTTTATATAGCCTACGTCCCTCTAGCCCTTATCATGTGCCTACTTAACAACTATTGCTTGAAGACCTCAGCATGATGTATAAAAAAATTGATTTTGTACAGGCATATGCCAACTTTTGTTTACTACATAAACTACAAATAAACATTTCACGCAAATAAATTGTACCTTGGTATCCACTAAAAGGATGTCCTCTAGCGAGGCTCAACAACAATATAGTGTGACAGTTCTGGTGTTGGCTTGATGTCTCTCTCTGAATGATGTACCTGACTGAGTCTAGGAGTTCAATGTTTTCATGAGCGGCTTCACATTGTATGATCAACAGTTTCGAGTCGGTAGTCAACTGCTTGCTGTAGAACTTTCTGTAAAATGTAGCACAATAGCTTTGAAAAACTATATACATATTTTACACAAAAATAACTGAAGACCTGTTAATATAAAATCATTTTTTTCTCACTTGTTGTGCATTTCCCAAAAGACGAATCTGCTAACAATTAATTTGATTGTAGTATTATGCTGATTAGACAGCATATATGAAATTAGAATAGCATACATGTATATGAATTTATACAGTGACTAGCCGAATGCCCGGCTTTCCGCGAGTATTACAAAACAGCTTATAAACAGTTGCAGGTAATGTAGTTGTCTGCCACTTGCCATTAGCTAATTGGAGTAAGCTCATACTTTGAATACTTACTAATAAGAGCCGTAAGAGCAAGCATGAAATGACATTGCGCCGCAAAAGACGGTATGCGTAGTTTCACCCACATAACGACATATCGCCTGAAAATTCGATACATCTTGCATGGCTTAAGTGGTAAGATATTTGCTTGGTGAATGGGAGGTTCTGAAATCAAATCACGCATGAAACGAATATTTCATTTCTAAATTTAAATAGCTATACCCCGACAAACCGAATCACACAAACTTTGAGATTTATACATATAGATTGTCACATTTGATAAACACATCCTGGCAATAAAATTGATTTCTATGAAAAAGTAAAATTCTATGTTACTACAAACAGCTTTATAAAACAAATTATTGCCGTAAAACTTCCTGTCATTGTCATCGCCTCTATCGTTCTTTTCTTTATCGACCTTGCGTTTACACATGGCACACACTGTTAAATTAACTAATGTGTGCTAATACCTGCATTTGAATTTCCATTTCTCATGACCATACCCTTAGGAAGCAAAAAAACTTATAAATGACAAACCTCGCAGCATCTGTGAACAGACTTTCTTTAGGATAATCCTTAAGAAAAAGGTTGTGAACATCACAGCTTTCCTCTTGTGAATATAGGATTTTCTGGAGCGTTGTGATATCTTCATTGTTCATCAGTTCAGCAAAAGTTGTCACCTGAAAAACACAAGGACGGTTACAACAATCATTGTTAAACAGAAGTAAAACATGACAAGCGTTGAAAACATCTTCTATTCATGAGACTACAACTACTTCAACACTACAAGTAATATACTCATGGTTCAACATTCTAGTTGTTCTGTGAAAAGTATTTCAATTGCTTTCACATTCATTGAAGGCTGGCAGTGTGTATAACTGTACAATGACCACTGAAAATCATAAGAACTTTTTCAATACTCTCTGCTAGACTATCATACAAATTTAAATTAATCCATGTATATATATATAAATCTCAATGTTTTTCTGTTTGTCTGTACTTCCGTATGTCCAGCTATAGCGATAAAGTTTCAAGATTGAGAAATCCGCTGTTAACTGGATGTGAACCTACAACCTTCACTTCTGTGGACCTCTATTTAACCAACACACCACACTGTCCATTTTGCTATACCATGGGATAAATTTGGCGCATAATTGGAATACATGCCAATCTTCCATGGCTTCATGTTAAACACTGCATCTAGTTTTATGTTTAAAGCCATACCAGAAGAGAAATCTGTGAAGCCTTACCACAAGAGAACTGTGTGCCCATGAGTGATGAAAAATGCTTAAACTTATGTAGCCAACAAGACTATTGCAATCAGTATAGATCTGTAGTAGGCACTGCAGCTGGTACAGTATGAATTACAGAGAAATAAGCTCAGTAAAAATAAACAGTAAAGTTCACAAAAATAAACAAACACCTGTATTTAAAAGTTAAAATGGTAAATGTTGATGTTGAATATGTTGATTTAAAGTAGATATACTGTAAAAAAAACGTTGTATTACCCGTGCAATACCGGGCATCCAGCTAGTACTGGTACAATCGACAGTTTCTTGCACGGTGAGAGATCGTCATGAGTAATCAGCATAATTAACTCTTTTGCAACCAAATTAATTTCTTTACTGAGACACAATTACGTATTGGTAAAACGTAATATTTAACAAGGGCACATATAAATCGTCATACCTGTTGAACCACACGGTTTATAAAAGTATTTTGATACCAAATTAATCATCGTAAAATGCTACATCTGCTGACGCCATGAAAAGAAGGGGGACGCCGGGGGGGAGAGGTTGGGGTTTGGGTATACATCAAGCTGCAAGGCGCGTGACTGGTGTAGTGGTAGCATTTTCGCATTTGGATCTGATCGTTGGGTTCAACCCCCATTCCAGGCAATATTTTTTCTTAACGCTCCTAGTGTATCTTTGGACAGACGGACACAGCTCTCATTATACATGTAGTATAGATTGTAGAGGAAGCAGGAAAGACCACTGCTATGACTTATCTTCTGCGTCAGCCTCCTAATATATGGGTGTCATGATTAGGCTTCACCCCATACAGAGTCTTCTTGCCAAATGTCCGGCCGTTTAGATGGGGCCGACTCGAGTCGCCTTGGGCACAAGGCTGGCTGGCTTCGACCACAATATGGGACGTGTGCTCACTAGTTAGTTCAAAAAGAGTAATGAAGAGTTTGATCAACTCTAAGATTTACTTATAAGAAAGAAACGGGGTGATGTAAGGAAAGAACGCATATATTGTGTTTGACGTCGTATTTTAAAGATTTCTTGAATTGTTTGAAAGAAAAGTCAAATCAATGGAGTGAAAAATGACTGTAAACAGTATCCAAAAAACTATTTAAAATAAAACAATAGCCTCAAAAATTAGTGGAGGTTTGAGGTTCTGGGGATTACACAAATAAGCTAGACATTAAACCAAATAAAATCCCAAATAATAAACATGAGATTAGCACGATTTAAATTTAAAGTTAACAAACACGACTTCGATTTAATACGAGATGTTTTTTGTTGTTACGAAAACCAACCTATTTGAGGTTTACTGGCATTTATACTATACATGTAAATAGACGTTCACTTGATATGGCAATAATACTGCAAGCTTACTATATAGTAAGTGAATCGAAGGTATGGCCAAACCTCGCCTGTCAATCAATCTGAGGCAAAAAATAGACACATTACTTTGATACAAATTATCATAAAGTATTACTGGCCGGCTATGCTACTGTCAGCAGATTTTACTGCATTGAGCCAATAATCGTCAATTGAAGGTTTGAATGAGCTCATGTAGCATTTGAATTACAGCCTGCTACAAGCTATTTATAAACAAAACCATCCTAAATAAAATCGATACATAAAGATTACATTATTATCTTTATAAATAAAGATTACATTATTGGCATACATTTAACTTTAGTAAAAACTTGATATGAACACTTTAGGTAATTTTATTGTAATCTATAGCAACTTTTGCTACAAAAGAGCTGAGTCCGTCAGTTCGATGTTGGATAAGATTGTGTCGTATAAGATTCAAACTCTCAATTTTCAGAATGGTAGACCAACACTCTAACAGGGTATTAGTTTATTACAATGTTGGAGTTGCGGATTAAGGAGCTCCAAACAAACCTATTCATATAGCATTAAAATTTCATCCCTTCTAGCAAACTTGACCGACACATCACAAAAACCTCACCAGCAGCAGCTGTTTTGATTGACAGCTTTTTAGGTGAGCAGTCGGAGTGATATTTTGTCCTAATTCTCTATCATATTTTACTGTATGGAGCAGCCAATAGATTGCAGTATATTTGTTATAGTTAAAGATAGACGACTTGCTGAGGAAGTGTATTAGAGATGGAAAGGTACAGATCCCTTCATTGAGGCTATAGAGAGCATCCAACCAGACCAGTTACTAAGGATATTTTGCTAGCTGTAATACAATAGACTTGAAACAACAGCCATATCTATATTTATAACCAATATAACACACTAACAAACTAACTTGTATGAGGAGAGATTGTTGGTCTGCCTGAGACATATGCTGTTCAAGATACTGCAGAAGGTTCTCGTGCTGTTGTTCATCCATGTACCACGTCTGAACCTGCTTCGCCTCGTCACTGAGTTCAGTTTTGTCTAGTCGAAGTATGCTCTCGGCTGTACAGCATTCCACTAAACATTCTTTTGACTTCTTAAATACCTAAAAAGCTGAAATAATAATTAACAAAGCAGAGTTTGTAATAACCATAGCCATTTCAGTTCATTAATTAATCCTTCGTTTTTTGTGACGCCATTTTATCTTTTAAGTTCCCGCAATAATTTCAAGCGAACAACAAACGACGCTGGTGTTCGCTATTTTGTATATCGACACTGAACACCTTTTTCCAGAGAATCCCGATATAACATTGAAATAACAGCAAAAAAGCTATTTAATAACATAAAGTGAACAAGAATGACAATTTTTTGCCTACAAATATGGCGGCGTTTCCGCGAACGAGCGCAAGTGCAGACAAATTGATGACGTCAAAAAATGTATATCACTAACTAATAATGCTCTTCATTACAGTACAGAAGGGCAAATTCTAAAAACTGACCAGAAAGTGGAACTCATTGCTAGCAGGCTTTTGCTTAGCTTATGCTTAGATAATTGTTTTGTGTGCGTGATTGATTGACATATGTCATAAGCCATGTTATCATGGTAAAACACGATCTTCAACTGTTTTGATATGGAAAGCCTTTATAATGGCCGGCCTTAGCACCTTAATTAAAACATTGATCACAAATCACAGAATTAACAGATCCAACCAACATTTTGCCACAATAAATTTATGATACTGTGCTATCACTTTGCCAAAGAAAAAGAACCAGCTGGCTTCTTTCAACTAAATACTCACAACATAAATGACAGTTTCCAAATTTTGCAATTTTTAGTCTAGAACGGACGAAAAATGTAAACAGGGACCTAGACGTATTTCTGCTAGTGGAATTCTTCAGCATTGGGTTCCAGATATTTCCATTTTACAATGGCTTGCCTTAGCACCTTAAAACATTGATCGCAAAACTAACAGATCCAACCAACAATTTGCCACAATAAATTTATGATATTGTGCTATCACTTTGCCAAAAAACCAGTTGGCATTCTTTCAAATAAAATTCCCAACATAAATGACAGTTTCAAAATTTTTCAAATTTTAGTCTAGAATACACAAAAAATGTAAACAGTGACCTAGCCGTATTTCTGCTGGTGAAATTCTTCAACCTTGATTTCCAAGTATTTCTAATAATTATATTTTTATAATCAAGAATTTTGGTCAGTGTTATGGTCAAATTGAAAACAATAGCATTTTTTTCCCGCCTGCTTCTCTAAACTTAAAAGAATATAAAACATGGCTTTTTATGTCAACGCATTAATTTTAATGCATTAATCTGCAGAATTTTATGTGGACTCCAAAAACATTAGAATAAAAACTCTAAGCTAATTGTGTGTCAACACAAATTTTTTGTTGGCACGATTTAATTCTAATTCCGTCAGAATGGGCAACAAATTATGTAGCGAAAGAGTCAAATTTTTCAAGTAACCATATCTTTATTATTGCAGAACCAGTTCAGTAATTTACTTACTAAAACTGCTTCAAGTTGCTTTTGAAGAGTTAAAAAGCGTTAAAAAACCACAAACATCACAAACACAAATATCACAAACATATTTTTATTTGCATGCAAATAGCATACCATCAGCTATTTACCAACTGCTCCATATCTCAGCAATGAGACCAGCCTATTTGAATCTAATAATGAAATCACAGACGAGTGACTTGGATTTTTACACAAAGGATAGAAGAAACTTATGAGGTTTATTTGGAGTGCGCGTTACCATCACAACAGAACTGATGTTAACTAGCATTATTAGAAATTTTTTTATTTTAATTTTAAAATGGTGAGAGAGTTTAGTTTGAGATAAACTTATAAGGAAACCAAGTAGAAAAAATGAGCTCAGTTGCCAAGAAGGACAACAATACCTGAAAACAAACAACTTAGCCATGAATATTCACCTCATCAAAGAATTTATGGTATGATCGCTTTTCTTCAAAAAGCTCATCAGTTGTCTGCTTCACAACAAGTGAGACCATCTCTGAACTGTAGCCAATGAATGATGATGAGACACTTGTGTTTTCAAAGTATTGCCTAAAAAAAACTAGTATTACTTACTCAATGCAGGAATATGACTGACAGTACAAAAATAATCAAAACTATTTAAAAAACACAAACAACCAAAATAATGCCCTAGCACTGGCGATTCTCAATTTCAAGTGTCAAAAGTTTTGAAGAACAACAACTACGTTCAAGTATGAATCACCAAAGCAGCTCAAATTAAAAAAAGTGGTTTGGCTTATACAGCATGAAATTATTGCTATGTACTTATAAAGCAATAACTTTATTAGGACATTCAAAATTGGTGGCAAATTAACTAGCCTGATATTTCAGCAAATTGCTTCATTCTAATCCTTCATTGTCTTACTGTTACTTGATAGGACAGTGATGTGATTATGAGCTGTTGCCATAATTTTTGATAATGAAAAACTCTAAAAAGTTGTTTGAAGGTGTTTAAAACTTGGTGTTGAAAAGGAGTCAACCTTTTATTGGAAGTTTTACCATACCATCAATTTCGTGAATAATAAATAATAATAACTACGTGAAATACCATAAATTTCGCTTCAGCATAGAAGTTGAGGTCTCAGTGTTGGTTAAAAATCCTGGTTTTGACATGTACCTGCTGTATGAGCTGAACCTGTTCTCTGGCTCAAATTGTTTAATCGCTAATAGTTTAGTCAGCATCAACGACGGGCGATGCGTAGCTGAAGAAATGGCATATTAAAATGCCAGTAGCAAAAGTGCTCATATTTTTGTGTCGTTGGCCAAAAACAACAATTAACAAAAGAACGAGAGACGACAGTTCAAGCTAGTAAAAACCCCCAAAGCACGAAAAACAATAATTCATCGTCGTATTAGCCCGCCTAGCCAACAGAATGAAACTGCCACCTTTGATAATATGTACATATTCAACAGAAAAGCCATGCCACAAGACAGATTCGGTCAGGAACCGTTATCCATGTACAATGTACAATAAAAAGGTTGGATAGACGAGAATGGATGCATCAAATGGATTACCGAAGTGTGGGCTTGTAGGCAAATACTACAAAAAAGGTATTTTATTTTAAAAAACATGTTATTCCAGAAGATTATCCTAGTGTTGACAATTTAAATGGGACTTTATGTTTCATCCATCTCATGTTGAGTAGGATTACTAGTATTCTACTATTTCTATAAATAAATCCCTAGATGTCATGTCATGTAACTTTGATTTGCAATAGTCTTTTCCTGTTGAACTTTACTAAGATTACTATCATGAAAAACTTGACCCCCGTGTAAGTCGAGGATGGATCTTTAAGAGTAACATTTTGTGTCAAATTCTCGACTCATACACTGAAATTTACAGTACGTGAAAATAGCCTAATCCATTCCAAGATCTTCATAAACCCATCATGTTTTTGATCCATCAAAAGGAAAAAACTAAACATAACTCCTTAATTTTATGATTGATCAGTAACTGTGGTATTATTGGTTTGTATCGACAACATTTCCCTTTTTTATTATCATTTACAATCGGTTTAGTTTCCATGATTATGACAATTATACATTAAGGAAATGGGAGCCCACTCATTCACGGTCAAATTAAAATCAAGTTTTATACTTCATTTTTTCTCAGTATAGCCTTTCGGCTGCAAAATAACAAAATAAATCTTTATGTCTAAAATTAAAAAAATTGATACCCGATAAACCTCTACATACTTTTACTGTACCATGCTTGGGAAGAGAGCAAATAGCACTTTTAAAGCCCTCATTATTCAAAAAGAAATTGAAAACTCGGACCGACTTGATACTTTCCGTTATATGGAATTTTTTTGTAAGATTTAATCTAAAACTTCACATAAATTTTTACACTCAATAGAATTTACACAAAATGATGTTTACGCTATATGGCTGTCTATTGTACTATAACTGAATTTTTTCTTCGAAGGATGGATGGTTTCTGTCGTAGAAAAAAAAACAAGGTCGACCTCACATGAACACAAAATCAAAATTTAAATACAAACAACCTAGACGGGAAGAAATTTAATCACCTGCTTTCTAGGGCATTCTTGTCAGCTGTCCACTGAAACTCTTCATCTAGCACAAATTCACAAGCTTCCTTTGGGCAGTTCATGGAATGTTGTTGAAACATGCGCTCACGACAACAATCTCCAATATAGTGGTGGCAAGGTAAGCGATAGGGTATGCTCAGCATGACTCCACAACCTTCACATTCCATTGGACACGACTGACTAAAACAGATTAATTGCGAGATTTGGTAAAGAAACTAACAGATGCCGGACAATGGCAAGTCAGAACCACTCCATAGTTTCAGCCTTTGTTGTCAACATGAATAAGAAGCACAAGCAACAATCACATTAATACCTTGAAATATGAGCTTAATGCGTTCCAGGAATGGTCTTGTATGACAATTCATTCAGATCTCAAATCAATTTTTCTTATGTAAAATAACTAAATACACATTAATCTAGACTGACCATCTGAAATTTTTTTAAATCTGGATATAACAAAGTAAAAACATGTTTTTAATTGTTTTAATACATAACCTATGCTCACAAAATAACTGGGGAAAAATTTTTATAGACAAATGAATATTTAGTGGTTATCTGCAATAATATGTGACAATATTATCTACAGTACCATATGGAGTATAGCACTCTTACATTCAAGACTTACAAGTACAACTATTACAAGGTTTTTGACTATCTGTCTTGAAAGATATTTTGGGACATACAATAACAGACAGATATAACAGCAGCACGTTCGATACGCTACACTTTCGTGGCGCTACATAACATAAACTTTGACACTTAACTTGAATGAATTTAGCTTATTGTGCAGACACTTGAAAATAAGTTTTAATCATACACTAAACTTAATTCTAATTTTGTTTTTATTTTAATTTTTTATTATTTTCTTCCAGCTTGGGTATTATTTTGCATTGTTTTTAGACTCGCTTTGAGCTTCACTCAAAATTCACATAGATGGCCTTTTTATCTTTTCTTACGAGAAAGACCACGCGATGCTGCTGTCATAGGCAACCTCTTGCATACTCGGTCACGCAATGGCTGCATCGGGAACCATTGTGTATGCTCATATCTCAAGGCAAGATTTTGCTCGAAATTCTCTTGATATCTCAAATTTCTTGTATGCTGGAACATTCACATCTCAAAGTATTACTGTAGTTGGTTACGCAAGAGCTGAAGCAGAGTAAAGTTGAAAAAAATTACATGAGAGAACATTGAGTCAAAAACATTTGTAAATAAAAAACTACCAACGAATGTAATTAACATGCTATAAGGTTTTATGACAGTGGAAACTAAAATGAGGGATTACCTCATTTCAATGCAGTGTACACCATGTAATGAATATGTGACAACCTCTGTGTAGAATTGCCCTCTTAATAAAAATAAGTATAGGTAGAAAACTTTTACTTGGACTATACACAGTAATCTTTTAGCTACACAATAATACCAAATTTAATTAGTTTACAACAATTCATGTGACATGGAAGCTATTTTTATTTAGCTCCTAAATTTAAAGTAACTCGTTAAACAGACCAGAACTATGAAGCTGGAAACACGATAATAGGCAGTGTAATAATGTGAACTAGTGTTATAATATAAAAATTCATTTGTTGATTTATATAGTAAAATACATGGTCGGGTTGTTGGCAACTAAACCAGCTCCACCATCTACACTTCAGCTTGGATGAAGAGGGTGACTAACCACCCTGCAGGACTAAAAGGAAAAACCTGACAAGGGCCGTTTTCTGTGAGCCAACTGGCTTCACAGAAAACCTCTTGTCCTCTTCACAGAAAACCTTTATGGGGCCGTTGGCCCACAGAGGACAAGAAGCTCATCTGTAAGCCAACAGCCAGATAGCTGAGATGGCATCTCAATAAAAACATCCAACCGAAGTCAATGACACACCACTATTGAAACCTGCCTAGAATAGTCATGGTTATAGGCAGTGAGAGAGAAAACCATGATTGCCTGCATGCTCACAGGACATGGTACTGAGAAAAAGAGAGTAAAATATAGATACAAATTGATTTTAATTGAAGTAAAACATCAAATATCATGTTTAATTTGCAGTCTAGGTACTGCGGGTTTAATATTTCTAGTGACTTCTATTTCTACGCCTAAAAATCCAATTCTAGTTTGAGATTATGTTTTGCTGCATTTATTTAATCAGTAGTCAACGTAAGTTCAATTCAACAAATCAATATACAGCATTTCCATGTTGGTGAGGTAACAATTTACACAGTTTTCCCATGTTGGTTAGGTAACAATTTATACAGTTTTTCCATGTTGGTGAAGTAACAATTTATACAGTTTCCCATGTTGGTTAGGTAACGATCTTAAGCTTACTTGAAACTTTTCAAAGGTTTACAGAACTTCTTCATCCAAAGCTCAAGTCTGTTTTTCACATCTTTCTGGTTTTTGTCAAGGAGGGACGTAGCTGACATGTAGTGTTTCTCCAGTCGGTTAAGTAGAGGAATCGGGAACTGCAAGTGTACTTTGCTCTTCTCCGCTATAAGCACCAGCCTACAAAAATTGGACAAGGTTGGATAAAGGTAAGCTGTATTTTCAAAGAACTCTATCAAATATATTCGTGTAAATATTAAAATTATATAATAGATATATTGTTATAATATATGATGAAAATAATTTAAATAATTATTATAATATATTATAAAAATTATTATTATAATAAAATATTATATCATAATGCTATTATAACATATATTATATATATAATCATATATTGCGTCACATAATTATATTGTGTCGCAATATAAGTGTGACAGCAATGGTTTTTTGCTGGCTGCAGAGGTCAACTTTTTAATTTAATTGATGAATGGCAGGTTTATTTCTTGTGGATTTACAGCAATCCCTCATTCAGTTGGTGACACCTGAAAGAGTAAAAATTTGCCACATAGATCCTGAATAACCCATATCTAAAGAGTGAATTTTTCACCAATCGCAAACAGTATCCCATTTTTCATTAGGATACTAGATTCATTAGACAATTTGGAAGGTGAAGAAAGGTTTAACCCTGTTAGGCCCTGTGTTGCGTATACGCAACACAAACTTTGTAGGCAATTTAGTACCAAGTTAATATTGCTGTGGCATTAAAACTGGATTTATCTTATCCTAATGCATGTTTTCTACAAGGATTCCAAGGATTTTTGTTGGTTACATCAATCATGTGACCTAGGAGGGTGTTTCAAAGTTGCCCATGTGACTATATCAAAAAGAGGGAAAAGTTGCCATTTTAGCTTAGCTGTCCTTGCTTCTTCTCAGGTAAGAACTTTAGATTTTTTTTACATTAGACTCAAGTGCAGATGTAGTTTAACTGTATAAACTATTTATGTTGCATAAATTTAGTCTATAACATCTTTTTTTGTGTGTGTCAAACTATGTGTTGCGCCAGTGCAACATTGGGACTTGTGCACAACAAAGAATATAGTCATAGTGATAAATATCAGATGCTTTGTAACAATGAGGAAGCTACATTTTTCAATCATGTATAAAATATTAGGTATATCATGATACAGACATTGAGATTTCATATATAATAATAATATTACAATTTGCATTTTTATAAAGGGAAATTTGTAATAAAGTTTCGAATAATAATTATAACATAAATAAAATCACATTGAACATTTATAAGAAAGTATGGTCTGGCTTTAGAAATATATAGTTATACAATAATATCTTATTAGTATAACTATTTATAATACCTGTATCTCTTTATTTTGTTATGTAGGTATACTATAAAATCATGGCTCAACATCGCAGGATGACTGTGGACAATGTATTAGATGAGATAGATGGAAATAGCAGTGACTATGAAGGACTAGAAAGTGATGACGATGATGATTTTGATGCTACCCAACAAACAACTAACTTGCAACTACAACAGGTATATGCATTTTATAACAAATTATTCATATATTCACTAATGTACATACATGTACAATATAAGTTATATAGGCCTCCACATATATCCACATATCTGCAACTGTCCTTATACAGCGTACATACTAATTTATGTACATATACTACAGTATAATATAGTGTATACATCCATAATAAGCATATGCCCATGTAAATACATTTATAGACATTTGCAATAGCCTATGATATTCGGGTAACAAAATTTTACTGATACATGGAAGCTGACGTTGACATTTTTTTGCAAGGAGTCTGATAATGAATCAGAAGATGAAGAAGAAGAGGAACCAACAAATGGGAATGCAGTTCGGGGGCAGAGGAGAGAATATCGGTGGCTCAAGGCTAATTTCACACCATCTGCATTGGATTTCACTGGTCCAAAACCTGAACCACCAGTAGATGGAGCGACTCACACCCCATTGGAATATTTTAGGCGGTTCATTTCTACAGAAATGATTGACAATATTGTACAGCAGACCAACATTTATAGTGTTCAGAAAACTGGAACTTCCGTTCAAACTGACCACAAGGAAATTGAAAAGATTTTTGGGGTGTATTTTCACACGGGTTTAGTTAGAATGTCATCAGTCAGACAATACTGGGAGATTGAAACCAGCTACCCTCCTGTCAGCACCGCTATAGGCAGAAATAGATTTCGTGACTTGCTCACCAAGCTGCATGTGGTCAACAATCTTACAGTCAGTGACGAAAACAAGCAGAAGGATAAACTTTAGAAAGTGCGACCTTGGCTAGAATCGTTTAGAGAAAACTGCCTCAAACTTACACCAGAAGAAAACGTCAGCATTGATGAAATGATGTGCGAGTTTAGAGGACAGACAAACCCCATACAGCAGTACATAAAAGGAAAGCCACATCCGTGGGGGTTTAAAATTTGGGGAAGGGCTGACCCAGCTGGTATTTTATATGACTTTGACGTCTACCAAGGTGGAACAGGTCAAAGAAGTGCATTAGGCCAAGGAGCTGATGTTGTTCTAAAACTCACGGAATCATTGAAATATAATTCTAATTACAAAATATTTGCTGATAACTTTTTTACTAGTATGGGATTGATAACTGCTCTAAATGAAAGAGAGATGAGATACACAGGGACAGTAAGAAAAAATAGAATGGGCCAATGTGCGCTACTGCAAGAAAAAGAGCTAAAGAAAAAAGGGCGTGGTACCATCGATTATCGAGTAGATCAAAACCATAGCATCATTGCAGTGTGATGGTATGATAATAGGGCAGTCAGCCTGCTTTCTTCTGTCACAGGTGTTGAGCCAACACAGCAAGTCAGGAGATGGGTAAAGAGTAAAAAGAACTATGAGTACTTTGCAATGCCAGCTATAGTAGCAAGCTACAACCAAAGCATGGGCAGCGTTGATCTCCTAGATTCTTTTACTGCAGCTTATCGATTCAAGCTAAGGTCAAGAAGATGGTATATGTATTTGTTTTGGCATATTGTAACATTAGCCATGGTAAATGCCTGGAACATATATAGGAGAGAACATCGGCTGCTAGGACTACCCAAGAAAGAAATGCTTAGCAGAAGGAAATTTCAGGTAAACATAAATGTAATCAGTTCATACTTGTTATAATACCAGATAATATCCTACATAAATGTACATATATTTATGTATATGATATAATACACTTATACCGCATTGTATAATAAAACAATTTAGATGTGCTGTAGATGTACCTATATGCTGACAGTGACTTCTGAATTTTGCATATAACAAAAAATGCAACTCTTATTTGGGGTAAATTGTAATGGTACACGTTGTAGGCTGGTGTAGCTGATGCTTTGATAAATGTCAATACAGTGAAGAGAGGTCGGCCATCCTTAGATGATTCAGCGGCAGCTAAGAAAATTTCTAAGGTGGTAGTTGTCAATGAGGATGTTAGATTTGACAACATAGGCCACTGGCCAGGAAAATGTGAGAGCAGGGGTAGATGTAGGCATTGCAAGCTAAAGAACAGTTATACTACAACTGTATGTACAAAATGTGAAGTTCGATTATGTTTTACGGAGGATAGAAACTGCTTCACAAACTTCCACAAAAAGTAGTAGTGGAAATTATCAGACCTTTTGATATCATAAAATAGTTTTCTAACCATCATGTAATACTATTTTTATTATCATTATTATTGTAATTATACATGTTCTGTTGGCATTTACTTTGTGGCTTTCAACAATACATTATGCTTGTTAACAATGAAAATAGCTGTTGTTTTCATTCACTTATAGCCCAATGTTGCGTATATGCAACAGTTATAAAAAACAATGTATATTACCTATTATGAAAATTTTTTTTGGTAATTAGGTCAAAATCTTTCTTTCAGCTCATATAAACCAATGAAATAATTTTAGAATCAATACTTATACCTCTGGGCTTAACAGGGTTAAGGGGCAGGGTCAATGGTATAGCAAAGACTTTGTACCTTGACACTTATTTCCGACCATGTGAAGTACAGAATCCACGAAAGCTTAAATGCAAAATAACCTGGGATTACTATATTGGAATGAATATAGTTTATTATTGCTATTGTATTGCATAACACACGTTATGATGAAAAAGCAAAAAGGTAATGATTAACAGTTTTTATTATTGTTCCGTTAACAAAAAAAATTTTCATACTGCGAAGGATGAGCTTGCAAATGGTTTCAGATAGGGCAAAAGTAATACTGTGCCTCATCAATGCTATAAAACCACCAGGATATGTGACGGCTGGCATGTGGACGGGGTTTGTTGATCGAGCTGATCGGATTGTGCTAGTCTGGGTTTCGGGGCTAACACGCATTGCCTTGTTAGGTTTTTAGGTCAAGATTTTCATCGTAGACGTGCGTCAATTGCGGATAATACCCGATTTCCGGTTAGTAGTACAAAACAACAAAACATGTAACCAGCAAACATGTAATTCTCTCTCTCCTTCTTCAATTTCAGCAATATACTAAGATCCATGGAAAATAAAACATTTGAAATTACCTATTTTTACTAATAATAAGATTGGTAAGGGTCTTAGTATATGCTTAAAGTTAAATATAATTTACTTGAAATCACTCGAACGGCTTTTTTCCCCAGTTTCTGATTAATATTTTACCACCCCTACCATAAAATGACAAAGTCTTTCATTGTTGTCCCATTGTTTGACCTGGCCAATAAGATGGGACAGCAGGCAAAGCTGTGCAGCGTAGTTTTTATACTCAAAAGCTAAAACCGAATTTGAGCCATTTCACAATGGTGACTATTAATATCACAAATGCTTGTGAATGGCAACTGTCTGATGGTGACAATATTGGTCAACTATACTTATTTGACAACAAAATGAAACAAACAGGTCAATAAAATAATCACAATTGTTCATAATATTTGCATATTTACAAGTGGATTTATTCAGCATATTTTTTTGTTCTGGTGCCATGTTCAGGTTAATCCCAATAGAGCCCGATCATTAAACCTTGCCCACGTGATAGCCCTCACCAATCCGGTGGGGGGGGGTTTATATCATTAGACACATACAGTAAATGAACAGAACCCATATTCAGCAAACCAGAATTTGTCACAAATGATTAAAGAAATTGACTAGAGAGATAATTGATCACTCCTTTTCATGGCTAAGAGACTTTTTCAAGCTATTAATGGTCACATTTGAAAACATTATTATTATGTAAAATACGTTAGATTGGTTTATTCCAAACTTCGGCGTTTTCATGATGGCAGCAATTACTCGTTCATTTTTGAGCTTTTAATAGCTTGTAATCACATTTCCACATATTTTGCACTTATACCACAGCAGAGTAAGACATAGTAAACCTTTTGATACGACATAACTGTAATATGAATTTTGTTGCAAGTCAACCTTTAAATTTCAATTTATTTTAGGATACTAGTACTCTGGTAGTCCTGTGCGCCGTGAGAGATCGGCATGTGTAATAACTATGTACACAATTATTCTTAGATGCAGAAATGTGGTTGAGTGGCAGCAGATGGTAGGGAAGCTGAATATCTGCGTTCAATTTCTGTACAATGCAATTTTTTTCTCAACACTCTCAGCTTGGCTTCAGATGAACGGAGCTCTTCTTTTTTATAGAAATGATTTTGCTGTTTGTTAAAACTTGACAAATAACAAATGTTCATTTGTTCATCAACAAATCTTCAACATTTGCCCTTCTTCAGCCCACCTATTGTTCAGTGGCACAAGCAAAAATTGCTAAATTTTCTGTTCCACATTGCATATTAGTACACATTGCCATAAAAAGATGAAGCTTACTCCATTTATAAGAAAACAAAGTTTATATTTAACAAGCAGTAATTTGATATTTAGTATATTTAAGCCAAGCTTGAATATTTAAGTATATTTAAGCCATGGATTTCTTCCATGTTCAATCAGATAGCCTGCAGGTGGGTGTTTAAGAGGCTGGTTCTTAGGAAGCAGACGTTGTTTTCCAACCAACTTATTTTTGGTGACCTGACAGAAGGAAGGCTCAGATCATATGCATGTGAAATTGACAAAATTGGCAAGAAAATGTAGAAATGCATAACGTTTAATAGAGCTGTTTGATGTCTACCTGCACTATGCATTTAATTTCAATGCTGTTTTTTCTTGAAAACTGAATGAAACCGAATCTTCATTTGTTACTTCGGTTTACTCATATGAACCACATCGAACCGAGATTTGTATAGTTATTAATAAATAGTAAACTAATAATTAATATTTGCAAAAAATGTTTAGGGAATGGTGACATTTTCAATTATATTAATTAACCAATACAATTTGAAAAATGTTATCCTCTTTAAAATTTAATGAATCAACATCAAATTAATTAATTTAACAACAATTAAATAATAATAAATAAAAAAATTACTATATGCTCAGGACAAATACAACCAATGAAGATAAACACCATAATAAGATATTACAAATATAAGTCTCTTAACTACAAAATATCTCATGCGTTAATTTAGCAAGAGTCAAGACTATTGCTACAATTTGGATGAAAAAAAAACTATAAACACATTTGCTGACCGATCAATGCTCTCATGAAAATTTGCTTAGGAAGCTGCTGCGTGGGAATGCCCAAAAACACTGAATCAAATCGTGATGTAAAATTTGGTTCATACACAGTTGTCTTCTCCTTCTGAATTGATGAACCGAGAGAGGACAACTATCGAAAAACTAAATGCACTCGAATTGTTATCCAACAGTAGCGTTTACGCAGTCTACAAACACACGATGAGAAAGTGGAATTTATTAATATTTTTATTCTTAAATTTTAAAACAAGTTTTAGATTTGTTATCAGTTTTGCCTAATTTCCAAAAGTTTAATAGTAGAAACATGCTTGATTGCAGACCGCATAATAAACTAAATTCTTAAAAAATAAGTAGCTAGTTGTACGTTCCTTGATAAAAAGCTACTAAAATCATAACACCGTGTATGCAGCAAATCACCTGAATGAATCATGAACATAGGCTTTCACTCTGTGTGTTCCAAGACCAAGATCCACAAACTTCTTATTTCCCCACATAGAGAAATACTGGTTCAAAGCTTCATAAAGGCTTTCATAGAGGTCATCAAGGTTGAGGAGGATCACCGGCCTCCCCATGTCCATGCACATCTTAATTCGGTAGACGTTGTGACACACCTGCAAGTGGTAAATAGAAGGCTAGGGCCACACTATTAAAATGAAATCTAGAAAACATATATTCAATATAATTTGCAGTGGTTCTTTCTCACTATCAGTCTGTAAATCAGCTTTAGAGGCTCAAAAGAAGCTTGATGAATAACAATGTTTGCTATTAAACATTGAAGTAAGCTAGACCTGTACAAATGCTCCTAACAATAGAATACCACAAACCTGTATAGGCCACACCTCGAATTTCAAAGGTTGTTTTTTTGAGTTAGCTTATACAACGTGTATAAGCTACATCCACCGCTTGTTCCATTCATCTAACACACCTAACCTAACCACGTGGGTCATTCGCCAAATCTACCGTCTCTGTCTGTTATCATAAGTGCGCATGGGCGGATGTAGTGGCAATTGACAAGTGAACTTTCTCACTTTAGCACAGCAGAAAGTGTTAAATCTTCAGCAACCCACAGTAAACAAGTGCTAAATCAGCGAGTGCATTTTGAAGGGCAAAATATGATGCCGAGTTCAAATGGAAAATTGTGAATGTAGCTTTGGAACCTACCAAACGAAATGCTGCTAAAGTTATTGACATTAACAAAAAGCAACCCAATGTGTGGAATCAAGTGCTAGTGATGTCACATGACCATGACTAATGACCTCATTGCATGAGTCCAAGTATTGGATATTTCCTAGCATGGTAAATAAATAATTCTTAGCATTTGCACATTCTAAAAGATACCGCAACCTCGAGTGTAGCGAGAAGTTTACAGATTTAATTTTAAGACTGCGCGAATAAGCCAAACCCCAAACTTAAAAAACAAATTTTTAGGTTCACAGTTGCTGCTTATACACCAGGATTTATGGAGTATGCTGTCAGGTATAACTAGTACTGAACCTGAGTATAGGAGATGTCATCACTGAATCTGCTACCAAACACAACCTCAGGCTGTACGTCTTGTCCCGAAAACTCATCGAGGATCACATTGAGGACGCTCAGGTTTTCTGTTAGTATCAGCAGGTAGCGACTGTCAGCCCTGAATTATGTACACGCAATTATGATAAACATAATTACAAGAAATAGATCTCCTGCTGTAACCATTTACACAACAACCAAGTTAGCATTTATAAAGTTTAACCATATTAACAGTCAATCACTCGAAACACTTTTACCTATATGAAACTGTATAAAGTTATAAACTGTTACTGAGGTACCTATAAAGGATCAACTCAGTCTCAGTTTTTCAAATAAAATAAACAGATGGTGGGTAAACATATTTTTAAAACAATCATTTCTTAACAATGAATTGCAACATATTCAACTGCTTTTCAACATAAACAGCCAAGAATGAAACGAGTAAAACAAGGAAACAAAAAAGACAAGTCTTAATAGAGGCTAACCATGAAAATACCTGCACTTTGTTGTTTTGAGATGATATCAACACATAATTACACCATAATTCATTCTGAAGTTCTATGAAAGTCTTAAACTAGTAGTCTTTATAGTCTTAGTAGGCAACCTAGAAACAACATAATAAAAATGTATCTATAGTAAACATGTATCTATAGTAAACACGTATCTATAGTAAACATATATCTATTATAGTAAACATATATCTACTAGTAGTCTTTATAGTCTTAGTGGGCAACCTAGAAACAACATAGTAAACACGTATCTATAGTAAACATGTATCTATAGTAAACACGTATCTATAGTAAACTTGTATCTATAGTAACCATGTATCTGTAATAGTTAACATATATCTATAGTAAGCATATAACTATAGTAAACATGTATCTATAGTAAAAATGTATCTATAGTAAACATGTATCTATAGTAAACACGTATCTATAGTAAGCATATAACTATAGTAATCATATATCTATAGTAAACCCGTATCTATAGTAAACGTATATCTATAGTAAACATATATCTATAGTAGACACATATCTATAGTAAACACGTATCTATAGTAAACATGTACTGTATACCTAACAATTAAAATGTTAAAAGATGACACGGAATATAAATACTAACTGTTACTACAAAATTAATAATATAGAAACTCAACTTTTGGGTAGATTCCAGACAATTAGAGGAAACTTATGAAATAATTTAGCAGTTAACATGCAAAACTGCACTTATCAGCAACATACCAAATCCTATGAATTAACAAAACCTTTCGTTGTCAGAAACCCATTGATAACCTTGACTTTTTCCCTCTAGATTATGTCAACTTCTAATTTCTTTAAAATTTTAAGTTTATCTAATCTTTAAAGAGATTATTTGAAGGAATGTTGATACATATAATGCTCATTGTAGTTTGTAACATACATGCTGTCGGTGCCAAATAGACCAGCTTGAATCAGCCCAATAGAGTCAGTTGCAGGTTCTCCATCATCACTGGGCAATAAGCTACCAAAGGTAGGACAGTTTCGCAAAAATAAATCCATTGGCTTAAACTCTTCATCATCTGGATCAAAACCTCCAAAGTTTCTTTTGATGCTGTGCTCAAGTTGATTCTTGTTCAACACACCTGTTTGCCGTGCAAAGCTTACTACCATCTTCATGAGACTGCAAAAGACATTTACCTCTTGATGAAAACAAAATCGCACATACAAATTTAAAGGACAGCAAGTTTTTTCCTCTTGAAAAAAACAGTTTCTGAAAAAATTATTATAGTGGGGAGCTAAGAATGTCGATCATGTTGCAGACCTGTAAAAGTCCCGAAGTCCGAAGAATTCTGTCAGATCGCGACCTTCAGGTTTCTTAGCTTTGCAAATCTGTTGGAATGATTTAGCAAGATTTCCAATGAATTGCTCAGCATTACCACATGTCTCTGTAGATGATCGGCAAATTCCCCTGAATAATGGTTCAGGTTGTTGTAAATGCAGCCAAGCATCAATAAATTGCTACAGCATATCGAGGTTTTAGCATGTATTAGTCATAATGAATGAAAGGGGACCTAAGAGCAAAATTATGTTAAAAGCTTAAAGGTTGACTTGCAACAAAATTCACATTACAGTTATTTGGTATCAAAAGATTCACCATGTCTTACTCTGTTGTGTGGTAGGTGCCAGATATGTGGAAATGTGATTACAAGCTCTTAAAAGCTCAAAAACGAAAAGCCGCTGTAAATTGGAATTTGTTTATTTATGGTTGCCATCTCCCACAACTACGTCAAATTTGAGCCGTTTTGGAAAGCAAATCCAAACTACGGCGGTCTCGTGTGGCTGCGATTAACTGTTCGTTTTTTAGTTTTTAAGAGCTTGTAATCACATTCCCGCATATTTTGCACCTACAACACTACAGAGTAAGACATGGTGATACCAAATAACTGTTATGTGAATGTTGTTGCCAGTCAACTTTTAAGCTTGTACCAACCAACTGAAATACAGTAAGTTTATCTAGTACCGGGCAATGACTTCCAGTTCATTATCATCGAGTGAACCAATCTGTATGAAAATTCCACGGTTCATTTTAGCAGGATCAAGAGCCCAGTTAGAAATGCCTATGAAAGCACATTTCTTGTAAGCAGCAGGCTTTTCATTTCCGATGCAGCCATCTTCTAGCAGAGGGTGTAATGCCTATTAAATGTTCACCATTGAAGTAAGAGTTCAGAAAAAGAAAACGCTGTTATAATAATACACATGAAACTTGAACAAGCATATGCTTTTGTAGGAATAACTGGCAATTGTATAACTTTTGTCCATTGTGATGAAGTATCGGCTATAGATTCCTAAGCATCAATTGTGCCACAGCAGCAGTTTATTTTACAGATTTACTGCCCAATTATTTTTTGCTGGGACATAACTAAATATTCAGTGAAACCTAATATTTAACAAAAATATATGTGTTATATAACAAAATATATATTGTTATAAAACAATATATATATTGTTATATAACAATATATACATTTTATATAACACATATATATAACTAGAAATTCCCCTGTCATACAGCCCATAATCAAAGTGATATTGGAAAAAAGAAAGGGTACTGATGGCTGAAAAATGCAATATTAGCAGTCAAATGGCACTGCAGTGCAACAGGATAACAGCAATGATAGCTGTAAAGTACTGGGTGTTATTATGTACAACAAACGGCAATAATGAAAGAAAAGGATTATATGCTTATATCTCTCTCCCTGCAATAGGAGAAATGCAATATTAAAAGTAAAATGCACTGATATTATTAGAATAACCAATATTATTAATATAGTAATACAGTAATAATAGAAAACCAATGCACAATTTTGTTTACATTTCAAAATGTCATAGCTAACAATATCAAGAAGTTGTGATATTTATATAGATTTTTAGAAAATCTATTTAACAAAACTATTTTGAAAAAAAAAAAACAGTAACATATTGCCCATCATCGATGTTGTTAGTGTGACTATAACACTTCAATAGTCATCCAAACTTATAATTAAATATTGTAATAATCTCATAACCAAAAATATAATTGTCATTTCCTTTAATTTCACTGCGTTGAACATCAGTTAGAATACCAAAGTACTTAAAAGTGTCTAAAATGTCAGATACTTTGAAATCGGCAAAAAAAAAGCGATTATATTTCAGTACTTCTACGTTAATTACAGAAACCTTCGGCAATTCAACAATGCTATAGACTGGTGAAATGTGCACGTTATTTTTTTGTAAAATACGCACGACTTAATCGTTCTATTCTCTGTCGCTCGGCGTTTCAATTGCCGGTCTTAATTTTGATAAAAGTAAGGCTTGGCAAGTTTTAATAACGATTTTCGGCCAAACTAATCTGTCTATTTGTGTATAATCCGTTCAGATGGGTAAGTTTTAAGAAAATGTCGACACTTTTCAATGACTTGGTAATATATTTAAATAGGTTTATATGTGTTTTGTATCGTTATTATACTTGAACGATTCCACAGAAAAATGGTTAAATTTGTTGATGAGATTTCGGTACACGAGTTTGCGACGTTGCTGAAGAATAATTTTCGTGAGTTGTGTGCACATGCATTAATCATAAAATTCTCAAACATTTGCTCTGCTCATTTGGTCGTGGGAATATATATATAAATTTAAGTAGTCCTTACTTTTGAGCCATGAAGCCTGTAAAAAAAGCTTTAATACCAAATTAATCAGCATAAAACTTTGCATCAGTTCATGTCATTGTAGTTTACAAATATGTTACAGATTGAGCTCAGACACTTTTTCGTCCCTTCCACAAATACGAGTTGAGCTACTACTGTAAATAACAATTACGGCATGATCCAAGGCTGAAGATTTATCACTATCCCTATAGCTTATCAAATTACTAATGCCTGTCATCAATGATATACACCCCACAAGGATAGGCGACGGGCATCAAGTGGGCGGGGTTTAATGATCGTTCTCTGTTGGTATGAACCCTAACACGGCACCCAAACAAACAAATATGCTAAATCAAGCCCCTTGCAAACTTACAAATATTATGAACAATAGTGGTTATTTTACTGATCTGTTGGTTTCATTTTGTTGTCAAATATATATTGTTGCCCAATATTGTCACCATTATGGTCGGTCAGTTGCCATTCACAAGCATTCGTGATATTAATAGTAGCCATTGTGAAATGGACCAAATTTAGTTTTAGATTTAGATTATGAAAACTACACTGCACAGCTTTGTCTGCTGACCCATCTTATTGGCCAGGCCAAACAATGTGACAACGATGAAAGACTTTGTCATTTGATATTAAGGGTGGCAAAATATTGATAAAAAACTAGAGGAAAAAGAATGTTGTTCAGATGATTTTGGGTAAATTATATTTAACTTTGAGCATATACTACGACCTCTAAAAATCTCAAAAATGGTAAAAATAGGCAATTTGAAATGTTTTATTTTCCATGGATTCATTTTTTTTTGTTAGGTATCACCTATACACTGTAGAAATTCAAGGTTTGCTTTTGTGAACCACGGGAGTCTACTGACTGAATGAGCCCGTGACACGATAACAGCGAGTCATGTTTTTAAAACCTTACAAGGCAACGCGACCTCCCCGCGAGAACTGTGTAAGCCCCAAAACCCAGGCTAGCACAATCTTAACAGAGCTCGATCATTAAGCCCGCTCACATGATGTCCGTAACCTATCCTGTGGAGGTTGTATATCTATGCTGTCATCAAGTCTTTACTAGAGAGGAACTGATATTTATATAATCTAATTTTTGTAAACTTGCAATTGCCGAAATTGCATAAAAAGATACAGCAGTTTAAAATTATAATTGTGAGCATGATGATGCCAAAAGAGTAGTCTACACGCATTATTATATAGTTTGTATTCATAATATGATAACAAGCCACCTTGAGAGGCATATTAGTGGAGTCCTCAGCCAATCCAACTTCATCAAGAACGACGACTGATACAAACTTATCCAAATCTTGACGATCCTGAAAGGACGCGCACTCTTTGAATACGTTGACGATTCCTGATGGAGTGGCATGGCGACTGCATTGGAAAGACACGAGGTAAGTCTGCAACAAAAATAGGCACCGATGAAACACAAAAATCAGCAAAACCTTTTGTTGGCCAATTTACCTATACAAGTATAAAGGTGGGCAAAATGAACTAAATCCCTTTGTTCATTGAACACATTTCTCAAACCCAATTATAATTTGTTGTTCACGTCTTTATAACTTGTAAGCAAACACAAATTATATACACCAAAACCTTGTCAAGATACAAAATATCCGAACAAATAATGCATAGGAAAGATGCATCCAAATCAGATTAGACAGCTTCTCAAACCAATTTGATAAAAAAATGACTGGATCACATATCCCCAGGTTTCACGAGATAATGTTTTGTTTCCAAAATTTATACTATAAATTGTTTGTTTTCAAAATCTAGTCTTATTATAGGCATTGCTAAATAAGGAGATAAAATGTATATGATGTAATCATATCATACAGAGTGCAATTTTAACCCTTGAAAATGAAACATTCATAATTTACCCTACATAATCATTTACAAGTATAATTTTATGTCTATTTGATTTACACGTTTGAAAATAACACAAAATGAGGATTAGTTTAATATATACTTTACGGCTATTGACTGAATTCAAAATGAGTAACAATATTGTAAATGAGAATCTGTTTTCCAACAAAAGGATCCAATTTACTTCATACAAGAACTGCAATAAAAACAATGCAGCAAAGTTTTATGTTGATTAATTTGGTATTTAAGCTTTTCTCACAGGCCTCATGGTTCAAAAGTTAGGACTACTTATTTATATACATGTATATATACTGTTATATAATAAATATATATCTGATAATAGCTCAAGCTACTTGCATTCTTCATAGTCCTGAACAGATCTCTCTTTGAAGCATCTCCTTTCATGGCATCCAAAACCATTGACTTAGAGAGTGACTTTGAACTGCCAGGCTTTCCAATTACAAAGAGAGGAATCCTTGTCTCTATGCAGACTATCATCATGAAGACATTCTCTTTGAGTGCTTTGTTCTTGGCTATGTTCTTGTGTTGCTCTGGGTCTACAACTTCATTGGCGAACAGGTCCTGGCACCTGTCAACAATTATAAATTAGCTCAAAGGGGTCGGAAAGGCATTCGGACTCATTCTGTAACATATTTGTAGCCTTTTTATGGCAACAGCTGATCTACAATTTTATGCTGATAATTAGGTTTCAAGGAACATTTAATGATGTTACAGTAGAAAAATGAATTGGATAGCCAAAAGCCAAACAAACTTCTCATGACTATACAACTATTTGTTGTTGGAAATATAAATATTGCAATTAACTAGAATAAAAAGTGAGTCATAAGGTATGTAGTGTATGTTGTGTAAATACAGGATTATTTCGAAGAATTAGTAAATTATGGAATTGATGCTGCATCAGTAAATGTTCTGAATGTTTGTAGCCATTTTTGAATAAATCTGTCAAGCACCTTTATGCAAAATAGCCCACATCAATTAGCTTCAAAAGATTTTAAGTGATTTTAATTTGAAACATTGTCATTGCTGTCGGCTCATATAGATTCCAAGACGACAATTTCTTTTGTTATCTAGCACTAACACTTGCTCATAAGGCCAATACCTATCAGGAAATCAGCGCGAGTAAATCAGTTGAATATAAACTTTCGTGTAGATAAATTCTACTAGACTATTTTCATGATGCGGATTTGGAGTGCGCATGTTGAGTAACGGAGTGATAAGAGTTTTAATGGACATTCGCATGTCGTGGGTTAACATTCGCATGTCGTGGGTTAACCTTCGCATGTCATGGGTTAACCTTCGCATGTCATGGGTTAACCTTCGCATGTCATGGGTTAACATTCGCATGTCGTGGGTTAACCTTCGCATGTCATGGGTTAACCTTCGCATGTCATGGGTTAACCTTCGCATGTCATGGGTTAACATTCGCATGTCATGGGTTAACGCGGATGCTGTGAAAGGAATAAGAATATCTATGCCAGAGGTCATGGCAATCAACATATGAACGACTGAAACATGGAAAATGTTTAAAATGGAATAGCTTACGTGAAATTTTGTGCGATGCATCATCTGCAAGTGCCCTTTCTATCATGAAGCAAGCATGAACACTTCGGTGAAAATTGGTTAGAAACGAACCTCGTTTGACTTGTCGATTTTTGCATTTTTCATGCGGATCATGCAAACTTGCGGATCAATAGGATCATGGAAACTTAGTGACAGAGACTACAGCAGACATTGCGTGCAAAGTAAACATTAGTTACGAAGTGTACACGTCAAAGAAATTACTAGTTAGTTTCTTACAGGCTAACTTGCTGAGACAAGCATTTAGTTCCATCCACAATGTAGCTTCCCATCAATTGACGAATTTTTCCACTGATAGTTTTCATGTAGGCTCTTCTAGTAAAAGGTTCTAGTCTGGCCAAGTAGGAGACCCCAACTGCGAGCAGGATACTTCTTACCACATCAGTAGGCTAAATCAAAGAATAAAATACATAACTGATATAGTAAGTAAAAAAGCTGAAAAGTTACTAATTTTGTTCAATTCAAATAGATAAGTTGTCAATTTGCTAAATAATAAATTGATCGTCAACTGCATTCCACAAAACTTAAAAATGTAACTTCTGATCTGTCTGGTGTTTGTTCTCACAAAAAGAGCATGGTTGACAATAGTACTCTATGCCAGTAATAGGTCTGTGATTGAATGGACATGTGTGAAGATTGGTGTCTTTTCGCTCGTCACATACAATTTTACAAGCAGTTTATTTGCACTAATAGTACCCAATCCCCTCCCTTCCTCTGGTTAGAGTAAGAAGTTGAATAGTTGAGTAGAATGGACTGAGAATTGCGTGTTAATTTAAAGCACTCGTAAATTAAAAATTTTATATTTGGGCGGCATGCTATTATGGCCTGCATATAGTGAGCGATTCAAAACATCTCTTTGAGATGTCATATTCCCACAATACCAAAACTATAACACTACTATTATAAATACAGCCAAATTTTAGCCTACTACCATAATTAGGCACGTATTTCATAATAATTTTTAACTCTCACAATGATGGCCAAAGTTTATCAAAAACCAAGAATGTTATTTTCTTCACAATGATTGAAAATAAAAGCCATGCCATACCTTGTGATACGTGGGAAGCGCGTCACCAGTTCCTCCTGCTATAATTAAAATAGGGTCTGACTCCAACAGTTTGTCCATTGCAGGAAAGAGTTGTCTCTTCTTAGTGTAGAACCAGCTGGCTACATCAAGGAACCTTTGGATGTCCCTGAGGCTCACAAAGCTGCACTCATCCTGCAAAAACATGTGCTAATGAATTGTGAGTTGGGTTTCCAAACAAATTGTGGATGCTAATATAAAAACTTATAGAGCATATGAGTAGTATATCTTTCATCCGAAAATGTTGAAACCAAACGAAGCCCTAATTTATCATAACCATGGCTATTCTGACCATTTATCAAACTACTACACTGCATTAAAATTCGCTGATAGATCTCTGAGCACTAGAAAAATTGTCTATACATTTCTTGAAATTACGGGAAATTGCATGAGTGCATTCTTCAGCATTGCTTGAGTAATTTATCAAAGCGAGGTAAGATGTCAGCTTAGCTACTGCAAGCAAAGGCTGTGCGTGTTTTAAGAGCATTGTTGTACAAAGAGTGGCTCTGTGATCTTGGCTGGACATGTCTGGGTCCAGTGACAAGAGAACCACAGCAACTGATGACATGACCAGTTACAGAAAGCAATTTAAGGTTGGATATATCAAGCTGGATATGTCTGAGCCGATTATCAAGGAAGTCTTGATGACTAGAGACATGCCCAGTTGGAAAGAGCAATTTAAACCTAAGAATTGAACTCTAAGCTGTTGTTTCCAGGTCGGGTGTTCTAGTTTAAATTTAGGAAGGAATTGTATGAGGAACTTATATAAAAGAGACCTCTTCAAACTATTGATGTTCAGACCTAATCTTTGCATGGTACATTTCATTTAGCAAAATTTCGGCTTAGCTATTATAACTCTGTTTTGAGTTAGACAGACAAATATTAACTTTATTACCACCATCAATGGCATTTAGAACAAGATAAACTATGAGACATAATCAAACAATAGTATGGTAAACTATGTGTATTGAAAAAAGCTCTTTTTGCATAGCACTGTTTTATAATGTAAATTGGTAAGGTGTTGGTGTGTGATACATCTATTGGGGAATAAGAATGTAATGGATAGTCAGGCAGGTTGGATATATGATTTTAATATTTTCAACAAATATCTAATAAAAAACTTAGCTCCAATGTTGGGCATTGGAGCATTATGCTTATGGGCATTTAGACATTTGTAACTGCTCATATCAGGTAGCAAAATCATATAGTTTAAATTTTGAAAGTGTCCAATTTTACTTTATTAGTTTGCCATACAAAGAGATATTATCGTGGAGCAGCGTGAGACAAAACGGAAAATATGCGATTTTGATAAATAGTAGGATTGGAATCGATTATGATCAAACCTTTTCAAATAATTACAATAATAAAAAATAAAATAAAACAATAAAATATAACAATAAATAGACTAAAAAACTACCATTCATGTATTCACCCTACCTGTAACCACTCTACAATGAAGCATATCAGACTTCTTGCATATTTTATCAAAGAGTTTTTTCCTCACCTTCTGTTTTCGCATGAACTGCTGGGAGATTGAAAGAAGTTCTGCTAGCTGTTGGGTTTGGTGATCAAACCTAATGTTGCCATCTTCACTTGCGCTATTCTAACAATGTACAAATATTATAGTATGCTATCATATTACTATATTACGTTATCATACAATATTACAATAGTCGTCAAATTGTAAACAATATGAACACTAAAATACGATGCTGCATCAGAAAAACAGAACTAAACTGTGCTAGACAGCATCGGAGAGACAGATAGCACAAGTATCACTTTGAATGTACAAGTGATTAATACATTTTTTCCAGAAATTTGTCTTAAACTCGCAGTCGTTGACATGAGTTAAGGCAGCCACAAACTATTCAAAATCATATTGAAAGTAATTACTACACCCTTTTGGTTGCCAACTATTAGCTACAAGTAAATATGTTTTACATATCCGACTTTTTAAACAATATTATACAGTATGAGATTGTAATAGACATACAAATTTAATGATCATCTGCTTGATGTAGGCTCCCTCTACACTGTCAACCGGAGATGTTGAACCCTCAGATTGTAGGGTACCAAAGTCCCAGACAAGGGGCAGGAGACTCTGTGGAAGTGCCTGTACTCTGTACACAAGGTGGCGCATAGGGATCTTGCCTAAAGACGCAACAACAGCAATTCAATAACTTTAAAGGTTGACTTGCAACATAATTCACATTTCAGGTATTTGGTATCAAAAGGTTCGCCATTTCTTACTCTGCCCTATTGGTAGGTGTTATGTTTATAGGTGCAAAATATGTGGGAATGTGACTACAAGCTCTTAAAAGCTCAAAAACGAACAGTCACTCACAGCCATCACGAAAACACCGTAGATTAGAATCAATTTCCAAAATGGCTCAAAAGGGCCGTAGTTGAACATTATGGCTTCTGTTTACACTTTCATGCAACCTCATTCGACAAAATCTTTTGACAAATATATTTCACGCATTTAATAAAACCATGTCTATTGTCCTAACGCGTCTGTTTTGTCATCATTGTAATGCTGTTAGTTTGAGCACTGCAATCTCAAAACCTAGTTTGGAAAGCATTTATTTCGACGACGTACTAAACTTCACCTGGTCCACCACTCAAACATTGTGGTTATTAGTGCTTTTATCACGTGAAGTGTCTATAAAAGGCTTAATATAAAATGTATCGTAACACTAGTTTATGACAAACACTTCGGGCTCTACTGAAAAGCCCTTATCAAATATATATGCTCGCTACTTTACAGTTTTGTTTTAGCTTGGTCTATTCATCTAGTCGTAATCTGATCATGTGACTCATACTTCCTGCAAAATACCGCAAACAATTCCTAGAGCATTTTTCGACCATCACAGGTGACCAACAGGCTCCTCATGTTTATCAGATGATGATATGCACTCCTTCAAGCTAAGGTTAAAAAATTAAACGATTTTTCATGATAGGTTATGAGATATCAGTGCTCAAAGTGATAGCATTACAGTGATGATGAAATAGACGCGTGAGGACAATACACATGATTTTATTTCACATTTAATACACATGAAAATATGTCGACAAATTAGGGTGCGTGAAAGTGTAAACATAAGCTATCGTGTTCAACTAAGTCCCATTTGAGCCGTTTTGGAAAGAGATTCGAATCTACGGCGTTTTTTTAATCTACGGCCGCGATTAACTGTGCGCTTTTTTAGCTTTTAAGAGCTTGTGATCGCTTTTTCACCTATTTGGCATCTACAACACAGCAGAGTAAGACATGATGAATCTTTTGATACCAAATAACTGTAAAGTGAATTCTGTTGCAAGTCAACCTTTAAATCTTTTATAGGAGATATAAACTCAATTATAAAACTGCCTAGCATTTTAGAATAAACAAGCTTAATACTGTTTGAGATTTTTACAAATGTGTGACTAACTCAAAGAATGGATCAGAAGATAAAAAAAAGATTTCACCTTATTAAAATTCATGCATAATCATTAAGACCAGAGAATCCTATTCGATGAATTTATTTAGACTGGCACTCCTACTACTAGCAGAAAGTTACTACTGAGGAAATTTAACCCAAATAACAACCTCGTAGCAGTGTTAGTTTCTCTCTAATAACGCTCCTAGTTTAGCTTATTTAAAATGCCAAGTCTTTTTCCTTTAGGTTACACGAATACACATATTGTGTTTGTTTAGAAGGGTATACAGAACAAGGAAAACCAAACTTGCAGATTTTAGGCTATAAATGGTAGTTGTGTTAACTTGAACTCCAACATTTACCATTTAGAAAATCCTGTCGATGAACTTGCAATGGGTTGTATGCATTCGATAGAACATTGCATGTGGCTGATAGATGCAGTCTTCCATTATGCCGAGCGCCGAGATAAAATTGAGTTTATTTTTGTGCTGCTTTTGCTTTGCAATAATGCCTGCCATTATTGAACACCGCAGAACTAGACTTTGCAATCACTGATTCTGACTTAAAAGTACAGTAATAGGACTTGATAGTTTTTATAATCTATATATATCTATATATTTCTCAAAGTTTGTGTATATGTGTGTATGCGTGTCCAGATATAACTATTAAAATCTTAAAATTGAGAATCCATATCCCAGAGGATTTTATTTCGGACCCTCCAGTTCACCAGACCTTACTATTTTGGCCACACAAGCTTGATAGCTTCCTAGGCGGTATATGGGAGGAAATGGGCAATGATTTTTATTACTACGCAGGGAGATGGCCTAACTTCATGAGGAGCTGGTAGCTCTTATAAGTAAGCTTACTCAAATTATACGTTGGCAACATGCCAGGCTGATAGCAAGTAACAGGCAACTCTTATTGTTTATAAGCTGACTTTTAATACCCGGGCAATGCCCGGTAGCACAGCTAGTAAACATAATAAAATAGTAATATAATAATAAACCCCCTATAGATAGACCATGTTCCTAAGTTGTAACAACCTCTGTGAGCTAATACAGTTAGAGAGTTTTAATCATTTTAATAATCACTAGAAGGACTATGTTATACAAACAATAAAATACATGTCAATTGCTTTGTTCCAAGATTTTCCCAAACTTAGCCCTTTACCCCTTCATAAAGGAAAAAGATTAAATTTGACTTTTCAATTTAATGACTGTGTGGTAACTGTAGTAATATTAGTTTGTATCGACAACTTTTCTCATTTTTCTTATCAATTTCACTCAATTTATGGTTGAGTGAATTGATAAGAAATTGAAGGAATTTTACAACAAGTTAAGGGCAGTGCAGATCTTCAATGTCAATTTATTTATTTTTTATAGACAGCAATATCTATTCTGCAAAAGAAAAATAATAAAAAATGTTTTTTACGACTAAAATAAAGTGAAACAAAATATATCGTACTACAATAAGAAGGGTGTTTAACCGTTCGTTCATTTGCTTATCGTCTGGGTTCAAGGTTAGGAAAATGGAAAGCTTTCCATGATACTTTGACTTGTGACATTTAGATTGGTAGACTGACGCACTGAAACCCGCTCGAATTATTGCACAGTACAGCTACTTATTCTCCGCGCCTCATCAACCCACCTGACAATCTCTTTCGGCGAATTAGACTGCCAATTATCATTACACTGACATAATAAAAATAATCCGGTATGTCGTTCTCGGTACTCGGTATGTCGTA